>NC_092460.1:9557973-9861003 GCF_047495875.1 Pithys albifrons albifrons
CCAACAGCCCCCCCCCCAAAAAAAAAAAACTAAATAACTACAAAATGGATGCAAAGAAAAGCAAATAACATTTGCTTCCCTTTTTTTGGTAAATGTTACAGATTTGAGATTTGTAATCACTAATGAAATGTTTCATTGATGTGGAGTGTAGTGTTTGAGGAGGACAATAACAATACACTTTACAGAAAAAGTTTTTGGTCTTACCTTAAGGGGAAAAAAAAGCAGAACTCAAATCCTTAATTGTTACTTCATCAAAAATGGGATTTTCTTATTTTTGCAATTATATGCATGCACAATAGTTCAGGTAAAGAATCATGAAAGAGATAAACATATTCCTTTAACTAAATGCATTTTAAAATTCTTTTCAGACTTGATTATTGGTAAAATTTAGATATATTAGTTAAAAATTAGTTAGTTATAAATATCATGAACACTTCCTTTTGTGTGTAACTGACTACTCTGTTGGGTCCTAGGAAGTAAATCCTTTCTTTTTTTTTTTTTTTGAAAGAAGTCTTTTTTCAGAACCAATTGTTGCCATATATATTGCCATTATCGTGGCACCTGAAACTTGCATTATTTGCATAATATCAGTGAATCCAGCACCAAACCACATCTATGATAAACTCTCAAATATTAAGTTCAGCTTTGAGACTGCCATTCAAGTACTGTCATCCATCCCAGATGAAAACTAAACATTCCAATAGCTGGTGCATGTGTTATTATAGCATTGAGAGATCCTGTAGGATTAAACTCACCTGCAAAATTGGGCTGTAAAAGAAGAACTGGAGCTGTAACATTTAGTTGCAGTACACCAGAACCTCTACAACACCCATGCTGTGAAATTCAGATGCAAAAGGTCTTTGTCTCTTGTATTTCCAAGCAAAGTTTTGAATAGCAGAAAAACTTAGTTAAGAAGCACATTTAAAGTCTCAGTTTTGCAAACAAAGTAGCATATTTATTTTTATGATTCATTACAGGATCAATGCCATACAACCCCAGTACTTCTGCAAAACAGACAATATTACATTATGAAGTATAAAATTACACAACAGTTGTCAAAATAAGTGAACAAGAACAATGTACCACAAAATGTACTTTGGTTTTTATTTTACTTGTTCAGTTACTTACCCACAGAATAATTTGCAATAGATCTCCCAGTCGTTAATCTGAATTAGTGAAGTTCTGCTGCATTTGTCAGGTCATAATGTGTGTGAAAAAGAACATGACAAAAGAAGCAAATGGCACAGGAACCATCTAATTGAACAGGTTACATTTTTTAATCATGATGGTAAAGAACTTAGCTGCAGAAAGGTCGTTTTAAAGCTTGTTAAAATAATTCAAAAATGGCTTTCCCTTGTATGGGAATCTGAGAACATGGAAATGTAGCAGCATATACACTAAAAGTTTGCATACAAAACATGGCAAATACTTCCAAACATGCTGTAATAGCCTGTTATATCTCTGTTAATGTGAAATAGCCTAGCTCTTTTTTTTCTTTCCATAGCTTCAAAACTAACTGAGAGTAATTTTTATTGGTTCCACACTTTTTCTGGATATTCCTGGGCCTTCAAACAAAGGTGTCTGGCCTTACTTATATATAGAGATGGAGAATATGCAATAAATGATCTTACATGCCTTAGATTGAAAGGAAGAGACAGGTGTTCTCTTTTAAGAAGTCTGGGATTCCCTGTTACTAGACTGTTGCAGTCTCTCCTTCAGTACTCAGTTGGAAATACATATTTATTCCTCTGTTCTTCTTCTGAATTTGAAGCTTATTTAAATACAGACAAATCAGACTCTTTGACCAACATCCCATTTCTCTACAGCATTTTCTTACAGAGAAAAACTGTCTGGGTTTCCAAGGGCACAAGAACCCATGGTGCTGTTATTCCAGTATCATTTGTGCAAGACTGTTGGTTTTGATTCCTTTATGTTAAATGTTATTTTCCATTTGTTGTGGACAAAACTTCATGTTTTTGAAGAATTAAACTGAGGTAGCATAGTGCTTACTTCGTGCTGATGATTCAGTTTCCACTTTCGTACCATTCATTGCATTAATATACAAAAAGTTTTCTTGCACAGTTTTCTTTTTTTTTAACTCTTCTGAAAAACAAGAGAGTTTTTCCAGACTAAAAAAATTCACCTTTAACAAGTTTGATAATATTAAAGTTATGCTCTGCTGAGTGATGTCTCTCCATTGATTTTTAAAAGCCCTCTGCCTCCTTACGATCCATTAAAAGTTGATGGGCTGCAGTCTGCGCCCAGGATGCACAGAACAGTAGGATGATCTTGGTGGCTGGCTATGGAAAAAGGAATTATTTTCATTTCAACAAGATTTGTTAGGTACTAGATTAAGGTGCTTCCTGAACTGGTGAAACATTAAAATATAGTTTTAAAAATTAATGGTTTATTTAATTGTTAAAAATATGTGAAAAAGGAAGCACATCCCACCTAACGGACACTTCTGAGATGTGAAAATCCATTTGATTCACTGATCAATGGGTATCTGATGTAGTTACTAGAATTTACTTGCTGAGATTAGATTAGCACGAAGGAATTTTAACACACCTTTGCAAATTCATTACTTCCAATTTATACAGCTGGTCTTTTGATAAATGAATCAAAACTAGCAAGGAAGAAAGAGCTAGTATTTTATTTAAATTAGATGTTAAAACACTGGTTTTCTCTGCTAGAGCCATTTATATTGCTAATGACTATCAAGACTCTAATCTAGCCAAGAAGCTAATATTGTGCTGAACTAGAGGTTCAGTCTTTAGGTAAAATCCAATGTTCCTTCCATTTAACAGAGGCTATGATAGAAATTTTGTGTTTTTAACTATAAAATATTGACCAAATAGCACAATATATTAATTACTAGGCTGTTAAACCTCTGAATTCAGGTCATTCATATTTTTAGACTGATGTAGATGACTGTGTATGTTTTTAATAACCTACACAAATTTGTCATTTCAACTTTGAAATTGAAAGAACTGGAAAGCATTAACAGGTCAGATTTTTAGCAAATACTAGTTAACATGATTATACTGTGCAACTTGCAGTAGCACCTTACACTATCTAAATACCTTGTCTAATAAGTAGAATTCACATCTCCTTTCTTATCCTTAAATCTAGTCTGGCATCCATAAGACAGTTCTTTTGCCAATTTAAGACTTTAAGAGCAGATTCAAGTGTTTCCTGCATAACTGCAATTACACCTTTCAGGATCCCATGTTTAGTTATTAGTTCATTGACAATTAAATGATTTTATTTTTAAGGAGATTTCTGCCTCCATTAGAAGTACAGAGTTTGGCAGGCTGGACTTGCTGAAGTAGTTTGGAGGAAGGGAAAAGGCATTCTCTAAAAATGCTTGTGATTTTCTAAATCGTGGTGCTAGGAAAAAAGAAAGTTCCAGTAAGGCCTGCAGTAAATGAAGATATTATGTATTAGGGATGGAATGAATCTGTCATTTTGACGGATTGTGAGGCAAAGAACAGATTAACAGATTACTCATAGTCAGAATGCAGCTCACTGTGAAAAATGTGCAGGAAATGATAAGTGTTGGTTTGTGCTGATTTAATGATATTTTGAAACTACAGTAGCACTCCAGAAGAATAATACAAGGTAGCTCATGGCTTGCTTTTTTTTAATCAACAATGTGTTGCCAGATTGCCCTTAAGTACTTCCTAAAGTAGAACTTTCAATTCATAAAAAGTCTTATGAACACATAAATTTATGTTATTTTTCAAGATTTTTATTAAAATGTGCATTCAAAAATCCTTGATTTGTATGTATAAGTATACTCTGTATTCTTTTGGTAGTATATCTTCTTCTGCTTCTGTGCACTCACTCAGTTTTTCATTTAAAAGATGCTGGTTTTCCCACCTGGAACTGAGTAGCACTGAACACTTACTGATGTATAAACTAATATTGAATTTTTATTGGCTTATGGAATTTTTATGTAAAAGCTTTATGAATTTTCAAAAAATTGAATTGTTTAAAGCATTTTAGATACAATAATGGACAACTTAAGTCTCAGGTGACTTCATAATTACTATGAACTTATGGAGTTGCAGGACCTGAAATTTAGTTTCAATATATCTTCAAAATAATATTATTGCATTTTGTGCTTAACTCAAACAAATCTCATTATTAATAGCCTACATAAGTCCTTCCTTCACTACTGAACTATTATTGAACAGTTTGTTTCTATTAAAAAATAAACCCAAACCTTCCATTATGCATACATCATTATTTCACAGTAGAACCCAAATAAATAGGTGTGTATAGGTAATCTGGCTTAAGTTAATTAAGTTACATGAGTGCATGAAGCTCAGCAGATATGTAAATAATTAAAAATTCAGACCTGTTAATCTAGAGGAGCCTAATAAGTAACTCATACTCCAAAATAGTTTTACTGGGGAATAGGTGATGGGCCTTGCAAAGCTGGGTGAGTTTTATTAATTTATCTAAGAACACAGATAGTGTCTACTAAGCTTTTCTAAATGCATATAATTAAAATTACAAACAAAAAAAAAGTCTTCATCTTAGCTGAACTGAGTATTTAGGCTATCCTGGACCAGACTTTTGATGTGAGCTGGTACTTCGTATTCAATGCATCATAACTCACTCACTTTGAGCCTTAGCAGCAGAATTTGCTTCATGTGGTACTAAATGTTACTAATACAAAGAGAAGCATGTGCTGAGATTGAAGGTGATGGTTGCACAGGATGTCAAGAATTGGGCCTTTTTTTCCTTAAAATATTTTTACACTCCTGATTCATACATTGGCATTCTCTGGCCCTCCACAGAGTTGGTCACATAATTCACTGTAGTTCAGCAAATGTGTTCCTCTTAGTATCACTCAGTAACAAGTCAGTTCTCCTTTCATGTTCATAAAGATTTACTAAATAATTTATACAGTTAAATACCGTCTTTTGAATTTTTAGTGATTGTACAGTTCAGGTGCTTAATAGTCTGACAATTTGATGTCTCTGTAGTGATACGAAACTGATGCTGTTTTTTCATTTCTTGAGTTCATGCAGTGTATAGCCCTGGCCTTGCACTTACTAAGCATGCTCCAAGGCTGAATAAATACTCCTTTTCATTTCTGTATAGATTGTTGGATGAAACCATACTAAAACTTTGAAGCATTTCAATTTTGTTAATAACATGGATTAATTGATCCCATTGATTTAAGTAATACAAATTAAATTTGGTCCAAAAGGAATGCAGTAAAATACGCTGTCTCAATTCATAGCAATGTTAAAAATCTTTATACTAAATTATTTGGCATTTTCTCACTCTCTCAATCTGCAAAAATATCTGTAAAAAAACCAAGCTATCAAAGGTGTTCATTAAGATTTAAATGAAAACCTTCTGATTCTAAGGATTTCTGTTCATGGTAATAATTTTGATCCATTGTCATTGGTAAGTGCTACTTAATAAAGCATCACTAATTTTCTCAACAGATTTTGCTGATGGATGCTGGTTTTCTGCAAAATTTAACATACTGTCATAAAACTGAAAACCATTTTCAGAAGTCCAAAAGATTCTTTTGCTTTCCATCACAGTTCAGCTGTCATGTGATAGTTCAATTTATAAGCATTATTATCTGAAAGTTTTTTCTAAGAATTTTCAAGTAATTTCTTTAAGAAAAATGTAACGAGATTATATAACAACTGTATTATATTTTGGTGTGGAGAATATCTTTCAGAACAATGAAGAATTTCAGTGCAAGCATTAGAGGTACATGATACTGTGAGTGTGTGTGGAATTCATTCTGAGCTTTCCTACAATTCAGCTCACAATGTCAAAAGATAATATTTGGCATTCCACACTGTTACCAGGAAAGCTTAAGATAGTTTGTTGCACATTGATTGTATTGATTACAGCTGGAGGCATTGATAGCATAAATAGAGTGTCTAATTAGTCAGAATATGTGATTAACTTTTCTGTTTTGAGGAGATAAACCAGTAAGTTCTCAAAAATATATGTTCTTTTTCTATCAGAATAAAACCACAATAAACGTGAACGGAAACCACAGTCTGTGTTTCTCAGAATATTGCCAGTTGTCTCCAGGATGGGTCTTGACCTTTAGTCAAGGTCTAACAAATTTTTCAGGATGTTTTATTAAAATTAACGCATACCCTCTGTCTAACACATCTCACACATACACACACATGCTTTAGTTGCTTCCTAAAAGGAACTGCAGATTTCATTGTGGCAAAGTCTGTTGTGACTGCTGGACTGCAGCATCTGCCAGAATTACCCCTGTAAACCCACTGCTCAGAAGTTCATCAATCAACTGCCAGCACTCGCTCTCTACTGCAATTTGGCCAAGAAGATTTCAGCACACAGGAGATTTTCTAAAAAATTCTTTTCAAGATTTTAGGAAAAGTTTAGACATTGCTAGCTAACTTGTTGAGGTAATAACCCATTTTTAATATATATTTTGTAATTTTTTTTACCTTAAAAGTAATATTAACAATTAATCCCTAATACAATAATGTTTTGATTGCTTGTCTTGGTACCGGGCAGTTAAATGCCTCCCTGACATCCGATCCCGTCAGATCTCGGAAGCTCAGCAGGGTCAGCCCCGGATTAGTACTTGGATGGGAGACCTCCTGGGAAATGCCGGGGGCTGTAGGTTCTAGTCCTGAGGACTTCACTGGCACCATCCAAGCTCGTTTGGCCGTGGCAGATGAACCTCAGGACTTAAACGGTGGGGCCAGTTCTGCGCATGCTGAGCCTCACCTAAAATCCACTGCGCAGGCTGGAAGGGCACACCCACGTGGGGACAGCCCTTCCCAAATCTTTGTTTGTGAAGTTTGGCCATACATACATACATATGCTTGTGGGAGCTGAATAGCAAAACTATTTGGTTTTTCCTGGACATTGAGAGAAAAAAACAAGATCTGAACCTAGACTGTCTTAACAAGAACTATTAAACTTGGCAACACATCTCTGTTGCCTCTGTCATATATAAAAACTCCTTTGCCTCACTTAAAGCATCAAAATTCCTATATCTCACACTTGCACCTCCTAGAGAAAATAATCATTCATCTGCTGAACCAGGTGCATCAAAACAAATACAAAGATGAAACTGAGTAACTCCTTTACACAAGAATTGACTCCAGTAAATGAAGACAAAATCAAAGATAAAATCACCCACCTACTCACAAATCATCCTATCTCTGATTTCCCAGACTTCATATTTCAGACAGATCATCCAGAGATGAGACTTCAAACTAAAATTCATCAATTTCCTGAATAATAAGAACTGTTAATTTAGCAGAAATACTGGTTTGATGACACAGCATTACCTCGCTCCCTCAGTGTTCTCTCAATGAATTGCCTCTTTCTTTTCCATTGGAGGTAATTGCCTTATTATCTTTCTCTCCCTTCTACTAACATCCTTTCTGTTTTCCAGGTGCCAACTATTTTCTTTAGAAATTCTCTGGTACATGTTTTATATGAAAGACATGTACCTTTAAACTCTTCTGTTTTGTGCCAGACCTATAGAACTGCATATGTGCTCCAAAATGTCTTTATTCTTGTAGCTGTATTTGTTGGTCTACAGATAATTCTCTTTAGAAGTGAGCTCTGTCTTTCCTCTCTCCTTGCACCACTTGGTGTGTTCAGTGCAACTGTAGAGAGTCAGGAATGGGATGTTGCTTTGTGCTCTCAGACCACGTCCTGTGAGCATGGTCAGATTCCAGTGCTCAGCTTATTCTGCCTCTGGGGCAGAACAAACCACACATGCAAGTGACAGAAATGAAAAACACATTCTTCCATGCCACTGGATGTCAGCATGCATTTAGCTGTTATTCCTAAAAACTTCTGAAGCTTTGGTGTAAACAAAGAGCCTTTGGCTGTGTTGAGGGAATGCAGACGTGGTGAGCAGTGACAGAGAGCTAATAATGAGAAGTCTGGGCAAGCATATTGCTGTGTGGATTAGTTGCACCAGGTCTCACTGGCAGCTGAACAGCAGAAGAGGAGCAGTATTGGTTGTGAAGTTGGCCATATATGTGAAAATAATATGATGGTGTAAAAAAATTTTGACATATTTTTTTACATTTTGAAATGATGGAAAATTCAATATCTCCTCCTTGAAATCTGCTATGCTACTTGCTGGATTTCTACACCAGCAGTTCTGTTTCCTGAGGCGGAAAATTAGTTTTTTCCGTTTTGACTGCAAACAGATAGGTGGTTGTCCCCTGATTCACCCCAGATTATGTGTACATGGCAATGGGACATGATGTGAAATCAGTAACGTGTCCAGAAGTATCAGAAATACTAACCAAAAAAAAAAAAAAACAGTTGGCATATTTTATCAATTATCCCAGATGACTGAGCCTTGCCAGATTTCTCTGACAGAAGCAACGTGTACATGAGATCATGAAGGCTTTTCGGAAAATAGAAGTGCATTACCTGTTTTCTTGATGTGGACAATTGAGTTGAGACAATTACAGTCTAGCATTGCAAAGAAAGCTGCCAAGCTTTGGAAAAATTCATCCCCTTTCGACAAAGCTATGGATGTTGAAGTTGCCTGTACAGCTCTGGCCAATCTCCCCAGCCTCTGGCACAAGTTCATATGCATTATGTTTTTGTGCCAGCTGTTGGAACAGCCATGGCCAGACATAAGTTGAATCAACCCCAAATCAAGTTTAATTTACTCCTTAGATCTGCACTGCTCCCTTCCATTCTTCTTGCCTTTCAGTGAAGTAGGTTGGTCAAAAAGGATGGATCTGGTTCCATCAAAATGAGATGATTCACTGAGATCCCTCGAATTCTGTTCTCAAGTGTTAACTTGCAGTTATTTAGTCTAGTCAATGATTACATGGAAGCCTTAATGTGTTACAGGTCTTGACTGCTGAAGAGGAGAGATGAGAACTTAAGGAAACATCAACTGTGCACAGTGTGCAGGGATTAGTTTCATATGTGAAAAGAATTGCAAGACGTGGCCACCTGCAAAAGGAATGTCAACTTTGTGACTGACGTGTCCTTCCAGGGCAATCCTTCTCTGATGAATAGTATAATATGAGTGACTTTGTCACTGAACTTCAGTTTGCAATAAAACTCAGTGACAACAATAACAATAAAAACAATTGTTCTGTTTTCCTTTCTCTGAACTATAACAATCAAAGACAGTGTTTCATAAAGTGGTGTGTGTGAAATGAACATTGAACTTCACATGAGTGTATAATAATGTGAAAATCATTTTTAAAAGCCATCACAGTAGTGTCCAGGAGAGACAAAAATTGTCCATTAAGTTAGGTGAAGAATAGGTGAAGAAGGTACTTTCTTCTCCATGATAAAGATTCCATCTTTACCATTTCTTTCTTTCTTTATAAAATAGATACGTGACAGCTGTAATGAGAGGAGCCCTCTACGTAGTCTTGCCAGTAGCTAGAATAATGTTATGCTCAATAACAAGTTTTTATTTATAACATAAATTTTATAAAAATATGACATTTTTATAAAGAGTTATTCATAATGTAGTTGCCTAAAAATGTTTTTTCCCATATCAGCAATAACATCTTGACTCAATGCAATGTTTCCTCTTTAGAAAACTGTTAGTGGTATCCATTTCATGTCTAAGCTCAGCTCTAACTCACCAACCATCCAGACAGGGAATGATGTACCATTCCTGTGTCACCTGCATGATTACAGGGGCTCCAAGCACTGCCAAGTCAGTGGTAACCAAACCAAACCCATCTCTTGGGATTGTCATTGAGCCTTTTTCCTTAAAGGGGTAAGGATTTCTAATCAAGTTGACCCCCATAGTTTCTCATCAAACATAATGATGTTCATTCCATGTCTTTATTCCTCAGAGAAGACTCTCCTGAGTCCTGAGGCTTTCTAAGTACAGCTCTGTGGATTATGGATCACACCTCATGTACACCCTCTGCTGAGAGTGCCATTCCAGCTGAAATGTGCAAAGCAAACCTGACTTAAACCACAGATTTTAGTGTGAACAGAACAGATGAAAAGGCTGAGAAGGGAAGGAAGCCTTAATGTTTAACAATTGTATTAAATGTAAAGTTTATTTTTATAATAATAAAATCTAGCTTGATTTTGTTTCAGCACACTTGACAACCTTTAAATTTTTTGACAATCCTATGAATTTTTTTTCTTAATAATCAAAAGAATTACAATAAATAGGAATAAAAACTGTACTTCTATGAATGATATTTTGATTTGTATTTTTCAGAGACTGGTTGAATGTATTCAGTCCCCCCATCATTCCTGGAAGCCAACAACTGGAAGAGCACACTAAATCTCCAACAAAACAGAGTATTCAAGGTAAGAATTTATGAAGATAATGAAAGAACCTGGCTAGAAAAACATTTCTAAATGGGTTTTTTGCAGTGCTGGTGCTGCCTTTTCATAGATTTCTATACCACTACTTTTTGGTTTCAAGTTCTCTTATTTATTATTCTCAGATCAAGGTAGCAGAATTTTCCATGCAGTATTATTTGCCTTTGCTAGAATAACATGCACTTGCAGTTTCCTAATGTTCTGGCACTATACAGATTAACTCATAAAAAATACATCTTATTTGTTTAAAATAAGGAATTTATGCTAATAGGGATGGCAGACCTACATAAGAAAGAACACAAAGACTAAACATTCTTATTCAGAGGCACAATTATACTTGCATGAGACACTTCTCTTATGAAGAAAAATTTCAGATTTACCCTTAAATGAAATCTTAACCTGATTTCCCGAGGACTGTTGTCACCAGTGTTACAGGCTTCTGGTTGTTAATGGTGTTTGCTTAGAGAATAGCAAAGAATTTAATTGAAGCTGGAAAGTCAACAATAGAATAAAGAAAATACCTTATTTTCTTCAAATGCCCTTTTTTCTTATCAGTTACCTTAGGAAACAGGATAAAGGCATCACCAGAGTCACCATAGAATGGTTTGGGCTTAAAGGAACCTTGAAGATCATCCATTTCCAACCCCCTTCTTACTACAGACAGGGGCACCTTCTACTAGACCAGGCTGCTCAAAGCCCGTCCCACCTGGCCTTGGACACTTCCAGGGTAGACATCTACATTTTTCTTCAAGTCTCAGGAATTCATTGTGAACTCTCATAAATCTGACCCGTATATTTCAGCTGCCAGAGGGGTAAAGATGTCTCAGTGATTTACTGTCCAAAATAAATTATGCCCCTCAATTTGGCAATATTTTCATAGACTTATATTTGTAATTGTTTATGACAGCAGAATAGAATTTTGCTGTCAGGAAGGGACCTTGTTTTGAAGAATCAAGTAACACCTTGTGTTAAGGGTCCTGAATAAGCCAAAGAGAATTGGGCAGTAATCCTTGAATTAAAGGCATGTGGGATAAAAATTTGTGATAGGTTCCAGAGAACTTTTTTATGTTAGTATTATGAAATCCAGGGCTTGCTGCAGTAAAGTTATAATTTTTGTAAATTGTATTATCTTTAAAAAGCTTTTAAAAAGAAGTATGTTTGGGAATTTGTATTTCTTCTGTTATTCACACTAGAATTTCCAAACTCTGTTATGAATTGTTCCTAAACTTATTTTCCTTTAAGCATAAATATTTTACCTCATGTGCCTGTGACTGTACATTTGGAGAACAGAAAATGTCTATATAATGGAGCTTTTTGCTTACGCTTTTTATTTTTGTGCCTTTTTTCAGGCAAATTCCAACTTATGTGTAGGTATGATATTTGTAATTTGATAACTTTTCTATCTCATAATAATATAACAATGCAGTTATTTGTACAATCATTTAAGAGTTCAGAAGCCACATGTCTGCTCTATTCTTTGTTATCTGGGTTTAGACATTTTGATCCAGTCTTTCTCCAGAAAAACAACACCTCCCCTGATTTTAGTGGGGCAGTGTTTCATTTCATATGACAGGTATTCATATTCACAGGTACAAACTACCTTCAGTCTTCTGTCAGCTCAGAATAAAAAAATACTCATCCCTCTATAATGTATATCACAGATCCAAGTTTTCATTTAAAGTCAGGTTATTTTCTCACCTGAAATACCATTTAATTTTTAGTGATTTAAGAACAAAAGCTTTGATTTTGCTTTCACCATGATATGCAAATTAAGCTGCAAAGAGGGTTTTTTTCATGCAATTCCAAGCAGCTTCAACCCCAGAAGTGTGAGTGGTGGCAGCATAAACTGCTATGGAAATTTTCTTTGAAGATGACCTGTTTATCAGTTACTGTGGTCATTCCTACATATGGTCAGGCTGCACATGATGTACCACTTGAAACCAGAAAGATGCTTTCTAACACAACTATTACACTTTATTTGAGTTTTTTAGAAGACTATCATTTAATTTCAATAGTACTTCTGTTTAGGAAGAAGGGGGAGAGAAGTGAGGTTTTCATATTTCAAAACTGAAAACTCCAAGCTGCCATTGGAAATTTGTTGCAACACCTAGAAATGCCTTGAAATACATGCCAGGGTCTTGTGAGATGCTAAAAGAAAGGAGCCTAACTTTAAAAACAAGATACATCTAGAAAAATAAGTTCTCTTCTTGGTCACTTGAAAACAGATACAGGGAATTATTGCTATAAAGGTATAAATCCAGCTAGTCCTGGATGCAATGTAATTGTGATTCGGTATGAATTCAAGGCACACAGGGAAAGAGGTATTCCCCTGGTGAGTCTGAACAATTTCTGATTCCTAACTCAAACCAGGGAGTGTATTGAGGGGCCAGTTCCAAGGTAAAGAGTGGAGATTTAAACTTAGCGATTAAAATAGAATCATTTTGAAGAGAAGCATAAGCAGTGAAAAGCAAAATAATAAAAGGAAGAATGCAGTGAAAACAACAACATGGCTTCAGGTGAAATTGTAAGGCTGTGTGAGGGAGTGAGGCATGAAAACCATTTCCTTGTGTACTGTGATATGAAGCAGAGAAAAAAGCATTCAGTTCTTTGCCTTCTTTCAGCACTGCATAACTTTTCCCAGGAGCTCTCCAAACACAGTCTCTCAGTTAACCTCATTTAGCTTCCCAGGCCTGATGAAGCACCCACAGCAGGGAGGGCATCAGTTTGGCTTTACCTTTTTACCTTTGCTTACAGTACAGGACAGTTTCTTTCTGATGGTATTTGTTAGCGCTACTGAGGAAACAAAAATGAAATCTCTTCTGAAACGATAAAGCTCACACTTCACTATGCATCAAATGCACCAACCTACTTTCTGGTCTCCAGATAATGTAACCTATATATTGCTGTGTGATCCTGGCTGTAAATAGACCCTGAGCGTCCCAAAACTGCTGCTGTTCCCATTACAGGCCATTACTTATTATGAAGTGTTGGGGCATATAAAGCATCAGTCGCTGTTAGCAGCCTGAGAATGGCATGAACATTTATGGTGAAATTCAAGATACACATTGCATTCACCTGTGAATTATTTCCTATCAAAAAGCTATAGATCATATAATTTAGATTTAGCTTATAAGAAAGACAGACAGGCTCAGAAAAGAAACTACAATATATAAAACATCTGTAATAAAAGTCTGTATGGCTTTATCAGTGTATTTTAGGCTAAGGATTCAATTCTGTTACCTGAAAACATTCTTGAATTTTATGTAACTTTAGAAAACCTACATTTAAAATTTTTATTGTCTGGAAGAATCTTATTTCCTCTCTGATACTGAAAGCTCTTTTGTACAGATTTACCTATACTGGGTATTTAGGTGACATATGGGATACCAGACCTCCAATTTCTTTCATTCTTACAGACCTTAAGTATGCACTGACTGTCTTTGTTCAAGCTAAAAAATTATTAAGAAAGTTATTGAGAAAAATACCACTTAGAAGTACCTTGATCCACTATTAGTAAAGGTCCTTCTGGTGAACTGCTCCATTGGACTTTGAAAAGTCCAGCCATTAAGCAAACTCCGACTGACATCATTTCACCTCAGCTAAATACAAGTCTTCAGAAATATAATAAAAATGTGAATTGCTGTTATCTTGAAGGTAACAATTCAGAAGTCAGAAGATTATACACTTAAAAGGAAAAATCTCTCACATCTGACAGAATTTGTCAATTTCCATGTTATTGTCCGAGGGAATAAGAGTGATTTATTCTTACTTTTTCCACTTCATGCAGGTGAAGATGACTTCAATGCTGAAGAAGATGAGGAAGTTTTGACTCTTTTGCCTGAACTGCTACTTTGATCCAAATTCTGGGAAATACTATGAATTGGCACAGTCAGAAAACAAGAGGATCTCATTTTGTATTCAGAGTATCTTTTAACTTATTGCAAAATGTGACCAAGAATAATTTATTATGTAACTTAAAACTTAAGTTAAACAATAGTTTTGCAACTAAATTAATATATTTTGTAAACAGTGTCTTATTTCTACAGTTTTGTATTAAGTTGTAATGCAGTGGAAAATCACATAACATAAAAGTTCCTTGTGTCCAGGACAGTTATTTGTTAGTCTAATTTATTTCCAATTTTCACAGCTTCCATATGAAAAAAAATGAAGCTGAGTCAAGAAGGTTGGTGGTGTTTGTCTGTAAATTATGGTTTTACTCAAATAAAAAATAATTCATTACTTGCTTACTGTGTATTTTAATAGGTGTGAGCTATCTTGTTCTGCAAGATATAGTGTGTTGTTCAAAGGCCTCCATTTCATAAGCTCACTGTCTCCTTTTAGTCATCAGAGAAAGCACCATTTTCCTAATCTTTGAGAAATTCTCTGCTGTTGCATTTTACAGCAATGAGGTGATGTGAGAGTGTGGGGTGGTGCAGTGTGTACAGTGTTAAACACTTTGGGGTCTGTGTCCACATGAAAATGAAATCAATAAAATACTGTGTGTGGTTTTTTTATTCATTCACATATTTATTACTGTGCATATGTATTGTGTACTGTACTTTGCTCTAAAATCCAGTTAACCTGACCCTGATATCTCTGCACTGCCACAGCTGGTACTTGTTTCCAAGCAGTGCCCAACATTTCCAGCCCCAGAGCAAGTGCAGTGCTTTTGCCTAAAGGGTAAATAAATAATTACAAAATCAGCTGCCAGGTATTGAAGAAAATGTGTCAGGCAGGGATTGCCCATGAAACAAGTCCAAGGAGTTGTGTTATAATGGAGTTGATTCAGTAGAACAGTTTTGGAGTCCACCATTTCAGTACGTAACACTTTTTTGGAGACAGTTGAAGAGAATGTGAAAATCACATGGCAAAAGTGATCTATAGGCATGACTGGAGATTCTTGTTTCAAGTTTCTACTTGATTAGGTCCAGTGCTATTCTACTGTAATTATTTGCAAGTTGACTACTCAGTGAATTTTTAAGAATAATGTATTTGAATGTCATAAAGTGAGCTTAGTAAGCTCACTAGCAAGTGATTTAAAATTGTATGTCTGTAAATTATATGTAATTATGGATCCAAGTTAATGAATATCCTAGAATCAATTGGAAATGCAGTTGCTAATAGTGACTTGGCATAAGATCAGACTGTGTATTTGGCTCTGTGGCAGGTACAAACATATCATCACAAATTGATTCAAGTAAGAGTAGCACTGAAATCCACAGGAAGACAGATACTGCACTGAGATAATTTACTTACCCTGCCTTAGCCAGAAAGATTTGTACCTGTTCTTGCTAATACCATAATCAGTTTAAAAGTTCAATGAAATCATAATTTTGACCTTCAAAAATCAGATGTGGCTTCTACATGCTTGTGCATATCTAACCACTTTCTTTTTAGCATCATTTAGTGATCAGCACCACAATTCCTCTGTGGCAAGGGCTACATGTTGTTACTTTTCTTTCCATACCTGCATGTCTCACAGGGGTGGTTGGATGTCTTAGGCCACCACTGTGAGTACAGACTGGGTCACTGCTGCTACGGAGCTGCTCACTTGGAAGGGAAGGAAATGGATGGATTGTCTGCCAGTGCCAGTGCCTGTCTGGGTAGCTATGCTTGTCCTGGCTTCACAGCAAGCAGTCACATACAGAAGTTTACCAGTGAGCATCCAAAGCTTGGGCAAAAGGAAGTCCTTGTAAATGCCACACTCTTATCCCCACCTTTAATGAGATAAGGAGTCACGTAGGTAGCAACAGTAAGTTCAGGGTGAGTCTGTTGTTCCAAACAAGTTCATAGCCAAGTCCAGATACACTCTGTTTTCTTGCCATTAGCACAGTATTTTATAGGTAAGCAGGTAGTATCCTTTTCCAAATCAGCAGTTTGGGATCCTTGCCCTTTGTGTTCTAGTGAGCAGCTTTATGTCTTCAGCGTCTGTGGGGATTGATTGCCTTGATGCTGTGAACGACACCTGTGAGTTGAGCAGCACAAAGGGCTCAAAAGGGCTCTGAGTTTTCCTCACAATGTTTTTCTTAATCATCATCCTGTGAACCCAGAACTAAAGCACTGCTGACACACAGTGGGCTTTTTGCTGAGCCAATTTGTCAAAGCCAGCAGTTAGGGCAAGTGATGAGGAACACAGAGATTTGCTCCTACCAGTCATGTGCAATGTTTGAGCCATGAGAATCACACAGTTCTCACTAGAGTGTGCTTTCCAACAGGTAAAAAGACAAGACCTGTGTCTGGGCAGAAAGTGTCAGGTTACTAAAACTGCAGGGATTTATTTCTACAGATCCAGGATCATTTATGATTTTTGGGAACAGAAATTTTGAAACACAGTAAATTTTAGTGAGGCTTCACTAATGTTTCTTGGATCTGCATTGAAAATAGAGAAATTGAAGTTAGCTTGATAGAGTTGGTGGAGTCAGCAGATCACAAAGTCAATCAATGGGTCTCTCAGGCCTTTCTGTGTTCCTTACACATGGGAGGTGTGACAGACATCTCTCCTTTGTTTCTACTTGTTAAAAAGCACAGTCAGCCAGTTTTCAGACAGTTCAGAAGGAAGGCATTTTTATAACACTTTTTACTGGTTTGAACCACAACTCAGAGCAGTGGGTTTCTATGTTGCTTGAATGATTCTCCCCATTTCTCATTCTTTTTCCCTTAGGTCCATCTACCCAGGTTTTCTCTGAAGTCCAACCAAATAACCGGGTTTCAGCCTTCAGGTCTCTGTGGACACTTGCAGCACTGAGGAGCAGGTCACTGACAACCTGGTACCTGTGAGTACCCTGTGGACTCCTCCAAGCAGCTGCCAAGACTTTAATCTTGCAGTACCAAGTGTTGTCTCTATGTCTTAGCCTCATTATACCAAAGAACACACTCTGTCCTAAGGAGCTTACAGTATGAAATCAATATTGATTTTTCTCCTCTGCTGCCGTGGTTACTAGGTGAGAAAATATGAAAAGTCATGCCTTATTATTCACATATTCTTCAGTCATAAAGTGTTCTCTTCAGCGACACATCCCCTAAACACTGAGTCAAATGGCAACGATGCACAGCCTGAAAAATCCATGAAGATTATTTGGCATAATGAATTTCATATTCAACTTATTTTTCCATGGTATTTCTTCATTTCAGAAAAGGGTTTATTTTTTTAAGAAATGAAAAGACAATCCAATCTGTCTTTTCTATGTGGTATTGCTGATAATCACCACTTTTCTCATGGTTACTATAGTAACTTGGCATCCTTATCTGCCACCTTTTTTGGCACCTTGAAAAAAACTATTTAAATGGAGTTTCCTGATAAAGTGAAAGCTTGGCTTCATAATACCCATGGGAATACGTAAATGTAACAACAATATTTGTAATTTTTTCTTCTTTGGTGTTTAACTTGCTCATTAGCATCTGTACAGGCATTTTTAACTGTGATGCTTTGGGATCCTGCTGCAGGCCTTATAACCAGCACAAATGCAAAAGTCCTGAATGAAACCCCAGAAAAAGCTGTGAGCTCCCAAATGCTCACAGGCAGCAGCCCACAATACACAGACCTGAGCAGGATTTTGGTCTTATCACACCACTCTGAAACCAGTTCTGTTTCCATGTTTGACATTTTTCAAGCAGACAAATAATCTGTGGGCATTAAACTACATGATAAGAATTATTATGAAGGTTCTGTGGTAAATCAGTGGTGAATCAATGCCCTTGAGATGCTTTTAATCCCTTTCCAAGTATGTGCCATCCAGTCTGCATGGCAGATGAGAGTGGACTTGGGCTGGAGGAGCTGAGAGAGATTTTTAGAAGTGAGTTCAAGGCCAATGCAAACACCAGGTGCTCCAGCTGACCACAGTTCCCCAGCAGTTCCACACCTTTTTTCTTTCTAACACCACCAAAATGGTGCTTGTGATAGAGGTGGTTTTTCTACTTCTGTCAAAATGTGCCCCAGATAAGTCCCTCTGCTTATGCAGTCCCTGCACTGGCATCCTTGAAGATTCCTACACACAAGTACTCTCAGCACTGGAACAGAAAGGAGATGTTGACACCTGAACAGCTACTCTTGGCTCCTGGCCATCAGGCACAATGATCCAGCGTGGGCTGCAGAGGGGCAGAACATTTTGCTGAAGACAGAGCACTCAGTGATCCATCCCTGTGACATCTTCAGTAGATCTCAGGCTTGTAATTCATTATCATGTTCTTTCCCCAGGAGTTTTGAAGAGCAGATAGGTTTGAAAAACACATGGTTACAAACAACCAAGGAAAAATGCTATCAAGAGCAATTAAATGAAAAGCAATTTTACTTTTGCAGTGTGGCTGGGAGTGCTCCTGGGGACTGACACTGTGTCCTCATCCCACTCCTCACAGATGTCCTGCCCTGGCCACTGCCAGAGAAGAGGTCCAGGCTGTGCCAATAGTGGGTGCCCTGCACTGACCCAGACAGACACAGTAAAATACTTTTAATGAAGAAACCCAGCTCAGCTCCCAGTACAACTGTTACCACACTGCTAGAGGTAGTGTACTTCTAAAGATGTTTACATTACTCTGCTTAGGGTTTTTTCTGTAAAAAAGGTTAATTATTGGATGATTGTGCATTTTATCTGCATTGGAGACCAAAAAACCTTAGGTTACGGAAATTACTAACGTCAGTTTAGAGCACTGCATATTTATTAGGCCATCTGCTGCTGCAGCACTCAAGGCAGAAACCTTCATACAAGCAATCATTCTCAGCTACTGCTTTACCACCTGATGTGCAAAATATCAAAGCTCTGGATGCATTTATTAGTGTGCTGAGTAATTTTCTAATGAATTTATAAAGCTCAGGAAACATCCCATGCAAGAGTTTCCTGTATGTTAGGCTGCTGTTTTCTCACTGGGGTTTGAGAGGGGCCTCTGAGGAGGAATCCCATTGTTTAAATAGGTTTGTTGTGCCAAACACACAGCTGGGTGGCACTGCATTTTGTCATTCCATCATCAGTAAGATGGATTCTGACTAACGGGTCTGGCAGATACCTGTACCTTTCCCGTGTATCTGTGTGAAGTCCAAACTAAAATAGCTGCTGCTTTCCTAAGGGAAAAAAAAAAAAGTAGCATTATTGTCTGGGCAAGCTGTGTTATCTTTACAAGAATACCAACCCTTGGTTTTCCTCAGTGTCCTTTCTAGTAACTGGAAAGCCTACGTGATGGAGGGTGAACCAAGAGGGCAGCTTCCTGCTCTGAAATGTTAGCATGGTAAAATGTAGTCATGCCATCTGTGTGCAGACATCCTTGTATGGGGCTGTCCACCATGCTGCTGGGACTGGGCAGAGGAAGACAGGGATGGACAGATGCCATGTGAGAGAGTCTGGACACCCGTAAAGGGATTCTGCCATCCTCAGTGAGTTGCTGGTTCTCTATAGTGCCACATATTTTCCCCATTGCATCAAGGGACTCAAGGTATCCAGCACCAGTACTGCTTTCTCTGGGGTGATACTGAGCTAAACATTCATCTTGTGAGACCCTCAGACATGAGCCCAAGGCATGTCCTGAGCAGCAACGACAGATGTTACTTGAAGAGATGCGTTTCATAGAAAGAACAGACCCTTCCCCTGTGCATACTTAGAACAAGGCTGGGACTCTGCCCTTGACCTAGTACAGAACATGGAGAATCCTCTATCTCTGGCTGAAACAGCTCCATCCTCCCTGTAGGTGTGTACTGCTGCTGAGGGCCTGGCAGCTGTCGTGACAGTCTACAGTGCCCTGACCACTTGCACTGCTTTACACCTTATTTAATATGATCTATAAATCCTCTCATGCCAATAGAAGGAAATGTCTGATTGTCTGAAAGATGCTCAAAGGACTCATCTTTTACTGACATCTTTTGTTAACTTCCAGCTTGTGAGCAAACCAACACACAGCAGAGGCTGAGACCCAAGAGAAGCATGTCGGCTCTCATCGATCCATCATCCCATCTCCTGCTGCCACTTTCCCTCCAGAGCCACCTGAGAGATACACACACACATAGAAAGTATTTAAGGTATTTATACCTTCCTCTGGTATTACTTAGTGCACTGATCATGTTGAAGGTAATCGTGGGAACACTTTGCCACTGTTACAGTTTAATGATGCATTGTTTAAATGGGAATGAGGCATTTGAAGTCAAATTTACAGCTGGAGTTGTAACAACCCCAGGCACAGTCCTGGTGATGCTGAGCCACAGCAGTGTTGCCATTGCTCGTGGCAGGAACTGTGCTCAGCACTGGCACAGCTGGTGGCCCAGGGTTGCTGCTGCCCCAACCTCACTCCCTGGGACACACTTGTACCCCTCCTTGAGCTCTGCTGGCTCAGAACCCATCCATGGGCACCCCGGGATTCCCAGAACCCAGAAAGCCTTGGCCACAGACATGTAGGATTCTGCATGAACAGCTGTGGTGCATCCAGAGCCACCCAGTGAAATAAGGCTAACAGTGCTAATGTATGAATTTGCTTTCCTTTGCTGGTCCTCTGACACCTCCAGCTCTGCAGCCCTCTCAGCAATAAACTCAGTGCCATGAGATTAAAATGTACAACTACGTGACACATTATAAACCACGTAAATATGAACTGGCAAGTTTTGCACAAAATCTTCAGGCACTAATTCAGTCTCAAGGCTCTCTTTCCACTGCAGTGGGTATGCAGTGCCATTATGAAACTTTGACTGAATTATAACACTTTATTCTTCTAAGGCATCCTTTTTTCTATCTTCAACGAGGTTTTATTTTGACCCAATCCTAAACATAAGAAGCACAAGAAATACAAATTCATTTAGTGATAGATTTGTTTTCTCTGGGAAAATGTGTGACATTGTGATGCTAGGAAAACAGCTATTAACTTGGAGGTTATTTTAAAGCTGATGGATAATTATTATTCTGTAGAATTTTTTTCCCAATGAAGAGTTTAGTTTGCTGAATGGTCCCTTTCCATTTGCAGCACCGATGTTTCTCTTCCCCTGCATTATCTCGTTGCCAGATGTTATCAGAATGAATTGCTGTGCTTTTGGCTTTGAATTTCTCTTCCACATTTTTGACAACTGTTTTTTATGTCTTCCATAAATCACTGTAACACATGATAAAGTCAAGCATATTCAATGCCTGTGAATAGTTTACTCTTTCTCCTTTATGCAATAGCCCGTAACTATATTTTAAAGCAGTTAAAGTCTTTTATCAAGCATGTATACTGGCATATTTTTGTAGCTCAATCACTGAACATACTTTAGCAGCTTTTAAGCAGTTCTATCATGTAATTCCTTCTTAATTCACGGTTCATTGACCACAGTGGTTCTGGATGAGCATCTGATGCCAATCTCCTCCCATGGGCAGTGTGCCACCTGCTACATGTCACCATGGAAATTCCCAAAATTGCTCTTGAAAAACCAATTCACGTGTTGCAGACCATCAATGCTTCCATAGGAAAACCAGGCTGGAATGGTTGTGATGTTTGCAATGGGTTGACAAATGGAATAGCTCAAAGCCAAGCAGACAAGAGGCCCTTTAATCCTGAAGGCACCCTAGAAGCTTATGGGAAAAGCCTCAGTCTTGTTTGGGACAAGGGAGTGGGAGCACCCCATCCCTGGCAAGCAGGAGGATCAGGTCCTGGGAATACCAGAGGTGACACACAGCACTTGGGGACATTTGTGGCTGTAACCAGTCCCACAGCACCCATGCCCACAAATCTCCTGTGTGTCCCAGATCAGTGTAAAGCAACACACAGGACACCATTTGTTCAGTGCAGTCTGCAGTCAGTGTGTGTGGAAGGGGGCTATTTTGCTCCTTTCAGGGGCTGATTTTTGGCTTGTTTACATGTATATCTCACCCACACTGCTAATATGGTGATTAAACCTTGTTAAAGTGTTCAGGTCCCCTCAGGCATGTGTTGCAACATATTTTTTCCCTTCTCAACAATGATTATTATTTAGGGAGGGGAAAACTGTGTAGTGAGGAAGGGTGTCAGGTAGTCTTGGTTGTAATAAATACCTATTTAGCAGGCAGAAGATGTTTAGCCCTAAATCAGATTGTATATTAAAAGTGGAAATTGCTGAGATTGGTGTTTACCTGTGAAGCCAAAATTGCTTCATGAAGAAAATAATTATAGATGCAGACACTCTGAAAAAACAGTTGTAAGCCTTTATTAAATAGTTAAAATCAAGATGCTGCCATGGAGCACAGCATCAACACATCTTGTGTGGGTTGGCTTGGAGAGGACTGTGAGCTGTGTGTGTACATACCCCACAGAGCTCTATCCCACAGTTTTCCAGTGCACTGCAATGTTTTGTAGGAGATAAACCCCATGAAGTAATACCAAAGAAGGTAAAACAGGGCACAAGGGAGGAATCTTATTACCAGAAAAGGCTGATGAGTTTAGGGAATTAGTAGGGGGAAAAGTGAAAATTATATTAATAATAGTAATTTATCAGCTGTAACAAGGCAGCAAACACCCTGATGAGCGAGTACAGAGATACAGTGGCTGAAGTGTCTGTTCACAGAATCCCTTCCCCTGATTCTAAAGCAGCTTCAGTTCAGTTTAACTCAGTGCTCGATTTCCTCAGGGACTTCTCTTTCAAAACAGATCCAATAGTTACTACCAGGAGAAAGTATCTCTATATTTGTGATGCTGAGCTGGGTGTGTGTGAGTGCTGGCAGGTTCAGCAGGAGAGCCCTGGGGTGCTCTGGGGAGCTGCTCCACAGGTGCAGCATTGGAGAGGTGTTGGTGGCTGGGTGGCAGCTGACAGCCCACAGCAGCAGAAAGCCCCACAATGCCATACAAGGGCTCTTGCAGGGCCAGGGAGCCACTTGCTGTCAACTAAACCTTCTGTGGACACAGAGCCAAGAACAGGGTGGCTCTTTCCTGTAACTCTCCTCCAGCATTGCATCATGAGACAGCTCTTCCAGGAACAGTCTCCTCATGTTGGAGCTTTATAGCTGAGACACACTGGAAGCTCACCAATGACTGCTTGGATCTGGACTATTTTTAGTCAATCCTGTCCAAAAGCAAAGTCCTTCTTGAAATAGCAGTTGTTCCTTCTGAAAGAGCCCTGGGGAAATGGTTTGGTCTGAAGTCTGTGCACTGTGATGCACCCGCGCAGCCTCGGTGCAAACAGTGCAGCTCCCCAGCACACATCACTGGTGTGCTGGGACAGCACTCACTTACCAGCAGCTTGCCACTGTCTTCAAACTTAAGTCATTTGAGAAAGAATTGCTGAGATATTAAGAACAGCACCTCACCACAGTGCAGGCAGCATGAGGAGCTCAGGTTTCATGGGCTGTTGAAATATGAATGTCTTCAGTGTAGATTAACACATTTACTTTCCAAGGATAGCAGAGCTGTGGTAAGGGACCCCTGGCAGCCTAAAGGCCTTGACTCTCACCCATCAGGGGCAGTTTGCCTCAGGAACTGAATCACTTCTCCATTCTGGATGGATACTTAGTGACTGTTAGAAGTGGGAACAAAAGGGGAAAAAATAAATGGATTTTTCTTGTGAAGCTGCATGAAAAAATTTCTTTATAATTTTTCAGGCAATTAGCCAGGGGTACCAGATGGCACGTGGAATAGTTCCTAAAATGAACTGGTCACAATGCTGCCCTACACAGAATTTGATGGATATTGAAGTCATGCTGTTTTCAAAGAAGTTTGCGACCAGCTTGGTGCACTATACTCTGTGTGTGTGTCTGTGTGTGTGTTCATTCATTAAAGGGAGCCATTAGTTCTGTCATCAGTTATCTAAAGTGAAACAGAGGACATCAGCTGTAAGGAGTCTCACCAGCAGGGACTTTTTGGATGCTCTAGAAGTGCCATTTATTAGTGAGAGAACAGCATCATGCACTGCCTCAGCCACGAGTTAATCTCTGTGACATGTTACTCAAGTGCCACTCATGTTTGGCCAGTCTGGCCTGAAAAACACTGGAGGAATTTGGGCTTTTGCAAATTTCACCATTCTCTTTAGTAGCATCAGCCATTTGCTCCTGGACCAAACTGCTGCTGTGATGGCTTTGAACTGCGTCACTGCTGAACATCCTCCTGTGCAGAGAAAGGCCATTGGGAAAACATAAACTACTGAAAACCAGCAGACAGAAGAAAGGCTTTTCACCCTTTAAGGCAGTAATGCTTGAGCTGTTGGTGTGCTTTCACTGTAGGGGATGCTGGGTCAGGGCTCCAGCACAGGGCTCTTCACACTCTCAGGCATCTCCTCCAGAAAGTGAGGAAGGCAACTCCAGCCTCTTGCTCATACAATCCCTCAGCATACTTGTTTCAACCAAGAGTAAAGGCTAAATAAACACATCTAAACAACTGTAAAGCACATCAACATCCAACTTCAAAATAAAATGCAGTCAAGTGTGAAATTATACCTTTTATTCCATAAATCTTGGGCAACCAGCGCAGTTCTATAGCTTGTATCACACTTTAATACTGGCAGAATTTAACACACCATGCAAAGCCCATAAAGTAATTACATTTCATCTCAACAAAGAAACAAAATCCCAGCTCATTCAATCCCCTCCATCTGAGGAAGGATTATAGACAATTCAGTGCATGTCGATTTTTCCTAGTGATAAATCCAAAGCAGGTCACCAATGAAATGGTAGTGTGGGTTCTCAAGGCAGCTGATTTACAGTGAAAAATAGAGATGTTATTTGATGTCCTTCAAGGCAACATCACCCTGCTTTCTAAAAACTTCCTGAGGTTTATCCTCCACCTTAAAGAAACTTAAAATTTTAAACAACCTTCAACAGACCATTTTGGCACTTGACAATTGCCCTTGTGCACATTTATGTCCTACACACCAGATTCCCATCCAGCTGTTAAAGAGTTATAGCATTTTGCAATAAAGGAGATTATATGAGTGATGATAAAGATGGTGATAGAAAGCCAGCAGAAGACACTCACAGCCCCACATCTTGCAACACCAACCATCAAGCCTCAGGGGTTTGGACACTCCAGACCCACAGGTCAGGCTGGAAATGTTTGTTATCAGAGCATGTGTTGGCTGCCCTTCTGCCAAACCAAGGGTATCTCTGTATACAGCAAGCTACAATTAGTTTAACTAATTTACTGCCCTCAAATAAAGCCTCCAAACTTTAATTAGACCATTGTGATGCAATTAAAACCCTGAAAGGAAGTCAACAAGAACTGCAGGCACTCTCATTCCCAAAGCCCAGCACAATGCTACAGGCACACACAGGAGTGGATAACTGAGAGTGAGTGCAAAAGACATTTTTCCCCACCAGGCGCAAACTAATATGTCAGCAAAGACTTTCTACCATCCCTTACTTGGCTTCTGCAACAGGACAAGACTTTGGAAAGGAGACGGGACACAGTGGTCTCCTGAGGAAGGGGATGAGAGGCCTAAAAATCCTAAAAGGAGGGACGAATGCTATTGCCTGCCATGTTCTGTGTTGGTGCATCAGCTCAAAACATGATGATGCCCCTCAGTAGCATTGGCAGTGATGGGGCTCAGTGATGGCACAGACACAGGGGAAACTTGCAAGTACATATTCATTTTCCCAGCCTTGCTTCCTTGCTTCAGACATAAAATTTGATGGAATATTTTTGTATCACAAATTTCACAACATTTTTAGAAGACAACGAGCAGTGAAGACCAAAATGAGGCAAAGAATTGCACAGAGAGCGCTAGTCACATTGCACAGAACAGAGAATTTGGTAATATCATGATCAATTATATTGAAATAGGAAGACAAAGCTAGAAGGAACTCTGAGAAGCCAGGAAATGTCATTGGGATGGGAGACAGCAAGGACGTGAGCAGAAAGCACAAAAAAAAATCATATTTCTAAATATAAAACCCAGCCAGGTCCTTCGGTCCACCTCTGGTCATTTCTTTTGCCCTTTAGACTTTTTGAAAAGCTGACATTGTGCTGTAACTTGAGCAACCCCAAATCCTTCCTCCTAATAGCACCTGTATTCAGATTTATTTTCTGTAGTGAGCTGAAGTAAAAGGAGAGTTGCAATAGGCACCCTGCGGCACACAGGCCACCGCGGCTCGGTGTGTGTACAGAGCCAGGAAAAACCCAGCAGGTGCAGGAGAGTTCCCTGAGTTATTTTCTATTCTCTGTCTAGCAATAAAGACAGAGCTACACCGGGTGGTAACTCTTAGCAGATGGTGACTTTTAAAGTTGATTGCTGTATAAATGATACTTTCTGAGTTTGTTCCTTTTAATTCAGATTCTCAGTAGTGTGCTCAAATGTCAGAGAGCATCATATTTCTATCTTTTATTTCCTTTGTGAGCAGAAATCTTCTATGAGAAGTGTAGGAATTACAGCTTGGGAGAGAAGATAGACTCCCTCGATAAAAGTGATCTACTTTACAAATGTTACGGAATACAATAAAAACAGGAGATGCAAAAAGCCCCACTGGCTTTGTTCTCGGTAGAGAGCTTGAATTTCTACTGCACTTTTAAAGAGATATTTTGTCTGCACTGTAATGTTTACTGGATCAGTGAGGTCCATTAGTAGCACAAAGGCAGGATTTCCTCTGCTGCCAGCACAAGGAGGGTGGGGGGTGGGAGTGGAAGACATCTAATTAATCTACGGCTGTGGGTAAATAAAAATAACAGGACACTTGAATAAGGACCTTACTTACCCCCCAGCTGCCTTGCAGCCCCAGGCTGGGGTTGCCATGTGTCAGACACCCATAGCACACAGGGTTTTCAGGGCTGCACATGTCCTGCATTGGCAGCCCCAGGCTTTAAGGCTGTGCTTTAGCATAAACCAGATTCAGAGAGACTGCCATCAATGTAATTTGGCTCTGGCTGCAAATGCAAAGCCTGTGCAATGGATCCCAATGATTAGAGGGCTGTTACATTGCTCCAGGCCACCTACCAACTACTGAGTGATTCACCTGCTTGCCCACACTTCTTTAGTCACCTGAGAAAGGCATTGTTTCACCATGGTGCTGAGGAGTTGGACCTGTACCTGGAAACTGCAACTAGAGGGTTTTTCTGGTTTTCTGCAAGATGTGTGTACATGTCTTTTTAAGTGTTATAGCTCTGTATCACTCATGTACCTTTGCAGATAGGGAGGGTGATCAGACCAGCATGGGCTGCTGGCCCAAAACTCAGGAGCACACAGTGCTCTCCCTGAAAGAGGAGTCCTTGTGGGGACAATGGGTCAGCTCTGAGGGCTTCCCGCTACATCATCCACCATATCAGAAAAGGTACCTCTGACAATAACTACAATATATTTTCACAGGTTTCATAGAATATTCTGAGTTGGAAGGGACTCACAAGGATCATCAAATCCAGCTTTTAAGTAAATGGCTCATAGAGGGATCCAACACACAACCCTGGTGTTATTAGCAATTTCCTGCCACTGCTGACAGCACCAGGCACCAGCAGCCTCCGCACACCCATCACATACACCAGACCTGGCCCCCACAACTTTTCCTTGGGAAGGCACAAAGGAGCAAACAAACCTCCAAAGTGCCCTCCAACAGACAGTCAGTGTGCTGAGACCCTCCATGTCATTGCAGTGATGGATCCAGGAGATCAGCCAGGACAGCAGCCAAGGGCCCAGACACCTGCCTTTCCACAAACTGCAGGTTCACACACTTGATGTCACCATGTTTCCCACTGCTGTTCCCCACATGGGGTGGCCCAAAATGACTCACTCTGCCTAATTTCAGCAAATAGCAGGCAGTTTGGAGCACTCAGATGATGCACTCCATAGTTCTGCTCTGTCACTACTTATCAGCAAATCTGGCCAGCCCAGTGCACAGGACTGTCATATGTTCCTTTGAATATTTGTATTTCAATGACACAGACATATCAGAACTGCCACAAAAAGCACCTTGCTGACCCAGCACCAAGGACCATCACCTCCTGGTGTGAGTACTCCGGAAAAAATGAAGGTGAAAAATAGATGGAGCACCTGTGTGACTTGTACCACTGTAGACCCCTTGCCACCACATGACAGCCCCTGTGTCCCCATCTTGGGAAAGATGCACCAAAATAGATGGCACTGTGGCAAACTGGAGAGATTCAAAGAGCTCTGGTACAGTCACTCATCTGCCCTCTGCACTTCACCTCCCCTTGGAGTCTGTGTCTCAGGCCATTTATTTATTGCACCTTATTGGCAAAAAAGGAAAGACATCCCCTGGCCAGAGGGAAATGTCCCAATTAAAGAGCGAATGATGCAGTAAAACAGCAGAGCATTCTTGAGAGCAGTGGTAAAAGCAGCCACCTCTTGTCCTCAATTTATGCTGCTCCCATCACCCTGGGCATTATATTTGTGCTGACAAGGATCAGTTTAACCCCTGCCTGCAATCTAATAAAAAACTGGCATGGTGCAAGCATACATAATCTTTCTTCAGTGTCCTAGGAATGGATGCAATAAAAAACTGCTGCTGCTGCTCGATGGCCACAGTCACTGCCTGGAATAAATAACTCCCTGTCCTGTACCAGCAGCAGGAAGTGCTTTGAACCAGAGGCTTTTCAGACTCTCATCCCTTTATAGAATCTTATAATCATAGGGTTTGTTTAGGTTGGAAAAAACCTCCAGGATCATTGAGTCCAACTGTTCCCTCAGCACTGCCCAGTGCACCACTGAAACATGTCCCCATGTCACAATGAGGTGACTCAACCACCTCCCTGAGCAGCCCATTCCAATGCTTGGCACCCCTTTTGGTGAAAAAATTGTTCCTAATATCCAATCTAAAACTCCCTTGATGCAGCTTGAGGCCATTTCCTCTTGTCCTGTCACTTGTTACTTGGGAGAAGAGACTGACCCTCACCTGGCTACGATCTCCTTTCACATAGTTGCAGAGACTAATAAGGTTCCCCTTGAGTGTCCTCTTCTCCAGGCTGAGCCCCCTCAGCTCTAGTTTAACACTCCAGAACATATGTGAGTGCAGCACGTGGCATCACCCACCATCCCCCAGTATACAGTAGGGGCAAAGCAAAAGGAAAAGTCCCAAAGGCCCTGACACTGGTAAACGGATCTTTCCCCTCTCATCATTAATTGAGCCAAGCAGCATTGCAGAGCTGGCATTACGCTCTGCTGCCCTTAGTAATGAAATCACTGCCTGTGCATAAGAAACAAATTTAATGATATGATACTAATAGGGCTAGAAATTTTCCATGCAAATATTAATAATTTATATCTACATTCATTTTTTTAATACTGCTTGCAGTCTGTAACAAGAAAATGCTGAGGTCTACCAGCCTCTCTCACAGATCTTGTCTGGGGAGGGCACAAGCATTACCCAGCTGGAGACAGAGGCTCCCCAACACGATTACACTGGAGGTGCAAATTAGCTCTTGGAAATCATGTCCTGGCCTGCAACCATGTTTCGAAAAAGAGACGATGCTTAAACATGAGTGCTGCTTGCATGGACCACCCAGCAGTAGGAGAGGGACAGCGAGCCTTGGTGCTGCCCAGGCGTCTTCCCACGGGTATTTCTGCAACACCTGCTCCGAGAGCCAGGGCTGCTGATGGAGTCTGCAACGGCCCCGGGTGGAATGAGCTGTGGCCCAGGGGTTACAGAAGACACTGAGGACCCACCTGTGTCTTGAGGCAGCTGGCAGGAAAAGAAGCAAGCTTTGGGCTGAAAGCCAGAGGGGTCTGGGGACTGTGGAGGACGTGGTGGGGAGGGCATTTTGTTGTAGAAGTACGGAAGGAATTGTGTTATATGGGGTTTTTTCCCACAGTAAAAAAGTCTCCAAAAGGAGGGGCAGTGGCTGCGAACCTGTGGGGTTGAAAGAGAAGCTAATTCCCTCGGACAGGCATAATTGCTGCAATTCAGAATGTTAAAAATGTGAAATTAGGAATAATCAATGGCTGTTTATGATCTGTGTCTATACTGTGAATTCAGCTAATACGGAGTAATTACACTGTGCTAATTCCTGGTATTTGTCATCGTTCAGTTTCAGAGGAGTCCTGCAAAACAATAAAAGCAGATTGGCTGCGCCTGGCCCGCAGAACGGGGACTTAGCACTGCACAGGCTAATTTCTCTTTTAATGGTAAAAGAGGTTATGATTTTCCTTATTTATTTTTCTCCCCTGGCAGCAATGCCGGCGGTGGGTGCGCGCCGGGCTCGGGCGGGCGCGGGATGCGCTGCACAACAGCACCCCCAATAGCCGGCACGGCCGCGCTGCGGGGACACGCTCCGCACACCGGCCCCGTCCCAGCCTCACACCGCCTGTCTCCCCCGGTGAAACCGCGTATTCACCTTCTTGTCGAATATTGTTACTTTACTCCTCCTATCAAACTTCATCTCAAACAATTCTTCTCATCCAGCACAAGGTAACCCTGCCGGGTCTCACCCGGATGCTCAGTCACCTCTGAAACCTCTGGGATGTGTTTCCTGGAAGTTTGTTGGCATGATTCACTATTCGGTCAATGAAACAGTGCTGGTTATTGACCTCTGCAGAAGTGGGAGGGGAGAGGCGAGTACAGGAAGGGGGCGGTTTATCGGTGCCTGAATAACTCCCCCACAGCAGCACAGGTGGGAAGTGTGGGCTGTGGGGACAACCCTTGCCCTCACCCACCTCTCACACCTGTTGTGCAGGAAGTGGAGGTGATGTTTAACGATAAATAAACTCAGAAGTTACCGGCTTCAAAGGCGCTACATTTAATACCTGCAGGGGCTTAGCTCGGCACAAGTAACCTGAAGCCATCCACCCATGGCACTTGGCAGGACAAAGTTTGCAAAGTGGCTGTGGCCAAACCTTTCCTAAGAGCACATTCCTGAATAGCAGCGTGTCCCTGGGCAAGTGCAGAGCCCCTTAGACAAGGAACCTTGGCAGAAGCCTCCTCCAGGTGCTGATCTTTCATGTCCTGGAGGAGACGGTCCTGCAGCCACTGGGGCTTTTTGGCAGGAGCCACCAGTGCCCCAATGCTTCCCACTATCTGCTGAGGGCCCAGGCAATCCTACCACAGTGCTCATCGTGCCGCAGATTATTCATTCCCTAGCCTGGCACCTTCTTTATATCACATCTATTCTTTTTTTCTTAATCTTTCTTTCTCTGTAGCACACAGAACCCCGAGGGGGAGTCTGTGAATGAGTGATGTAATTCCATTGCACTGCACCAGTTATTTGCTGTGTTGAGACCAAGCCAATGCCCTGTTCCCAGCACTTGACACATTCACTAAAGTCAGGGTCATTAAAAAAGGCCCCATTTAAAAGCTCCTTTCTGCTGTGTGCCACAGTGGATGGGCAAAACCTGGTCTACCACCGGATGTGGGGATGGAACACAAGAGCTCCACATGCCACTTGGGCTGTGCCACAGCCACATTCCATGAGGAAAGAGCACAGCTCTCCATCCTTTCCTGTGGTTTCAGAGAAACATCTTGGATGAAATGTGCAGTTCCAGGGAGTAGAAGCATTTCATGCAAGATTTCTTTGTTGTGAGAATGAGGCTTCTGGCCCTGCTGATGTCTTTTGCTCATTTCCTCTACAAGCAGCAGCAATGCCTCCATCTCCATAGAGAACTTTGGGGCCTCGGGTTTCTTGATGCAGGAGAAATTCATCACGTAACTGACCTCCCCCAGGACGCTGCAATCCCCCTGCCATGGGCCAGCTCCTGGACGGGCGGGAAGCAGGTGGACGGAGCAGGGATTTGTGCTGCTGCACACCAGGGCTTGGGGCACTTGGTTATTGAGCTGAGACGGTTATTGCCAGCAGCTAAACAAACTAATGGGAAGGATATTTCCCTGGAGAGGGAGAAGGTTTTTGATTTAGACTGTGCTGTTTAAGCTCAGACTCTCACTGCAGCTAAGATTTCCTTCTGAGGGTAATAATTATCCCAAAGCAGAGCCCAGGCATGTGTTTGTTTTTCTGCTCCCTGTCTGGAAGGGTTTGGTTTGGGGGCTGTAATTTCCCCTGGTGTTCAGCACCCTCTGCACCCCTTGCCCAGCTCTGGGGACCAGAGCTAGAGGGAAGCAAAGAAAAGCTCAGTGCACAGCTTTATGCAGAGATCACCCTCAGGTATTAAACTAATTACCAGGGAGAGGCATCAGTCCCATAGGGGCTCTGCTCCAGCCCTCTGCAAGCTGCAGTCCCAAAGGCAGCACTATTGCTGCCAGTCCTGCATCTCCTCCACTGGTTCTGGAATGAAAATTGCTTTAAAAGCTGCAAGAGAAGCCATTTGGTTCTTCTAAGTGATGGGAATGGAAAAGAAAAAGGAAAGAAGGAATGGGAACACTTTTGTTCTCGCTGGCAGGAAAATGAGGTTCAGCTTTTGAAAATATATAGGGCCTCTAGTGCTAACTGCAGGGCTGGAGTCTCCAAGGAGTGATTTCTTCCTCCTGAACCATAATAATAACAATAAATGATTAAAAAGAAAACAGCTTAAATCTATATCTATAGTTAACTCAGGACTCCTTCAGAGTTTGGGCCTGTTGCTGAATAAATAAATGTTTATTTGAAAAAGGAACCTCCAGCCTCCTGCAAATGAGAGGCAACTAAGCAGCACTCAGGGCCAGCCCTCACACGTGCAGCAGAGACAAGGGGAAATCCTGCTGGATCAGGTTATTCTGGTTTTATCCCAGATTAGGGAAAACCAGTCCTGGCTTCATGCCCGCCCACTCCCAATGCAGCACCCTCCATCAGCCACGCTGCCCAGTGCACTGGTTTGGTGCAAGAGCAGAGAGTCACGCTGGCCACCTTCAGAGAGATTTCTCTCTTCTGATGTGCCCAAAAAGTGAGTGCCAAAGTGGAGGAAACATCCTAAGAAAATGCATAAGCTCATGGCCACAGGAATGACTGTATTCTCCATCCCATGGGACAGCTGCTCCCAACCACTGCCGGCCACTCTGACCCGTGGCCACTATTGCTGGGGTGCCCAGCCCCACAGCAGGCAGTGAGATAAGGCTCAGGGACGTGCCGTGAGTCACAGAGGGCTGGGCAGCTATACCACCACACTGCCCAGCACATGGTGCCCCAGCTTCCCAGGATGCCTCAGCACCCACATAGCCTGTGGAGAGAGACGGCACAGCCAGGATACTGAAAGGTATGTAGACTTGTCCCATCCCTGACAGGCAGTTTCTAGAGCATGACTGAAATAATCCATTTCTGCAGCACTTTTCCTTTGACTTGCTGACAGGTTAGAGGGTTGCATTCAGAAGGTTTTAGTTGTTTCTCTTCCTTTTAGGCTGGAGGTGAAGGGGAAGCCCCACGTGCTGGCATTCTTTCCATGAGGTGCAGCTGTGCTGGTTTCATGGCCAGAACTAATGAATTAGCTGTGTTAATGGGGATCCATGATGTGGTGGAATCAGCTGTGTGATGTGAGGTCCAGGTCAAAGCCCTTTATCCCTCATGGATGTGGATGAATTTGCAGGATGTTCACTGTGCAGAGTGTGTGGCTTGTCCAAGGTCAAGTTGCTGCTCAGGTTATTGTGTGTTTTTTCTTGCACTGCTAAAAGAGGTGGTATAGAGACCCAGTCTTGCTGCCCACATAGCACCAGTAGGGCAGAAATTATTTTCTTTTAAAAACTGATGGCATCATCTAGAGTTTTGAGAAACCAGACTAGATGGAAGGGTAGGAGGACATGAGGTGCCAAGTGCTTTCTGGTAGATAGCAGCAAACACTGGTCAACACCCCAGATAACTACTAGATTGTGCTGGGGAAAGTTTTGCCATAAGATGTCCTCTCCAGCCATTTGGTGGATCCAGCAGCTGGCCAAGCATGAATGGAGGAATTTATAAGCCCTCTGGCAAACAGCACGCTCTAGCTGAGTAGCTTGGAAAAACTCAGTCAGATTGACTCCTTTTGAGACTGACAATGGCGCTGTAGCATCCTCCGTTCTCCTGTAGTGGGATAAACCCTGAACATAGGGTGGACACGCGCCCATTCAACACAGTCCGTCCTCTGCACCCCTGCATTCAGTTTTGCAGGAAAACCCTGACTGCTGGAGGGGTGACTCGGTACGTGTGGGCAGGGATGACATCTGGCAGTCACACTCTTTGGAGCCACATCCTCACCCCACGGCAAAATGACCATGTTCATAGTCAGGGACATGCCAGGAGAGAGAGGAACATGTGGGGCTCAAAAGCAGAAAAAAAAATAGGGAAAAAAAAGGCAGAAGTTTGTGGGAAGAGAAGTAAAGTTTTCCTGCAGTGCCAGGATGCAACAGAAACATTCACCTGCTGAATCCTGGAAAATCTCCCTGGGTTTCTTCTTGACAGCAGTAACTCAGCTCCACTAAGTGGCACTTCAATCCAGAGCAGACTTGGGTGGAGCCTTCACCTTACCATGCCAGGAACCTCTTTAGCAATATTTGTCCAAGAACTTTTTTGTTTCTGGAAAGCTTTCTAAGCAAATAAGTTTCAGGATTATTAGACAAATAACTCTGTTTAACACCCGACACAGTTCCTTCCTTTCTCCCTTTCCTGCCAGCAGGTCTCTGGCAGATCCCAGAGCATAGGTGCCTCTTATTCTGGCACAACTGTAGGAAGAAAAAAAAATAATCAATGCAAGCAAGTAGAGAATAAAAGATTATAAACCCCAGGACAGGACTCTCGTCTTGAAATGCAATCAGGTTCCAGGATTTTTACCACCTAGAAACTTCACCCAGTAAATTTTATCTGTGATTAAGGTGATGATAAATAGCCCAAAAAATACATGACTTCCCTAAAGCACTGGCATTTATTAGTTTATTTTTCCATTTCTCCTCCTCTGCAATTAAATCAATATATGCATAGAAAAAACATAAATTTGGTGAAGGAGAGAACTATTCAATGAGCCCCTATGAGGCCAATGGTCACTGTACAGGTAGGGACCACATGGGGAGGGTTTTGCAAACCCAGTGGAGTTTTGCTCCACTCACTGTGTCCAAATCATAGTCCAGGTCTGAATCCCCACCAGCTTCAGGCTCTACTCATGGCTTTTGGGGGGAAGTCAACAATCTCCTGAAGCAAAGCAATACCACTTTTGAAGTCTTTGTGTCTTGCCAAGCAGGATTTTGAGGACTGCCCCCATTTTCTGATCCCATCTCTAGATCAGGCACTGGAATGGGGATCCAGACTGGGAGAGAGTCCTGACGTTTAAAAACCAAAACTTCATGCTGAAAGGAGCAAAAGCAAAGAGTCTGGTACTGTCCCTCCAGGTCCAGTCACAGGCAGTATTTTTCCTCCAAATCCTTTAAAATGTCCGTTTTCGGGTCTTTGACTGTTCTAGCAGCTTAGTGAAATGGGCTAACTCATGCCGAGTCCAGTACAAGTTTTAAAATCTACTTCAGAGATACTGCGCTGGAGCCTGGGATGGATCGGGACAAGGTGGTGTGGAGAAGAGCTGCGGGCATGGCGGAGACCGCCCCCACCTCCCACAGGGGCGGATTTCTGCGCACAGTCACCTCCTTCCGGGAGAAAGAACTGCAGGGCGGAGAAGGGCGATGATGCTGGGAAGCTAGTGAGCTTGGCTGATACACTATCAAAAACACACTGTCGCGATACACGAGGGTACACAAATACCTTCCAAGGCTTCCTTTAAAATGCAGATAGGCCAGTCTCCCATGGGAAGCTGGTAGCTCCCTGCTGGAGCAGCTCCAGCAGATCCTTCTTGCTGCGGTGTGCCAGCAGATGTGGGCACAGAGGAGGGATATCCTGGGGAGCGGTGCCGGGCCCCAGACAGCTGAAACATCACTGAAAACCCCAGAGAGTGATGCCGAAACCTCCCTTTGGGTGTAGGAGAAAGCAAGGGGAGCATCCCATCAGGGCACTGAGCGGGGCTGCAGCTCCATCCCGCCCAGGGTCCAAGGCAAAACACTGCACCACTCCCGCCGTCAGTAACAGCGAGCCCTGGGAGGGGACCCGGAGCAGGGCTGGGCAGGAGGCAAAGCTCTTCTCTCCTTCCTCATGACGCAGCAGCCTGAAATCCACATTCAGCCCAGCCCTGCCAAAACCAGTTGCTCCTTATTTACCCATCAAACAGGAAGGGCAACTCTCAGCACGGCCCTTTCACAAATTTTCTGTCAAACGTCACTTGTAGGGCTGTTCAGTTAACATCAGGCTCATTAACCAGAAGCGTTAGCACGCATCTCACAAGTGACAATTTGCCTTAGGACTTCCGCGTGGTTTCCAGGACAGAGGTTCACCAGACTGCAGCCTGGAATTTCAAAGGTAGGAGTGGGTTCCCAGCCCCAGGGAGCCCAGTGCATGGAGTGGTGGGTGCCTGTCCCATCGGTCAGGGTGGCAGTAGGAGAGAGGTGAGTAGATGGACTAGCTCGGGTAGGAAATAGTTCATGCTCCAAATTACAACCACACCCCATCCCTGTGGGTGAAGACACTCCAAGATTTGGCCAAGTGGAAATATTTCTGGGTTTGAGTGTCTGCAAAGCTGCCTGTTCTGCCCAGCACAGCGGTGCTGCTCCTCTTCCTTTCTCCTTTCTCCTTTGGATTTGAAGGAGAACAAGCTTGTTCCCAGAGATTCCCCTGACTGGGCAAGGCCAGATCACAACTTGTCCTCAGACAGCATTTTGCAGCCCCTAATATTTAAAACCTACTTTGCATCATCCCAGAAGGACATGCAGCAGAGCTGTGACTGGAAATATCTACCCCATCAGCTGAATAGAAAAGCCATTACCAAGAACAGGATTTGAAACAGGAGCACACAGGGCAACAGACAGACACAGGGAAGGGTTCTGAGGTGTCAGAGGGAAGCAAGCTCAATCGGTGCAGTACACAGAGCCAAAACTTATCAGGGTGGGACCAAGTACATGTACCTGATAGGAGTTTGTACATCTTTAATTACACCTTAGCTATTACAAATATGACTAAACATAGCTATTATATTTTCATCCAGAACCTGCCTGGCTTTGGTAGGTTACAGGTAACTTTATGGCATTGTCTTCTTTTCCTCAGGGTGATCTCTGACCATTGGCCACCCCCCCTCGGCTGTGCTCTCTCTCCCCAACACCATGCGGATCTCAGGTGAGGGAAGCATATTTACTTTTCTATGTCTATTTTTCTGCAGTTCCTTATACCTCTTTCTAATTTGCATGATGCCTTCTAAGCCCAGCTGCCCTGACCTTCCCCTGCCAGGGACATGGGAAAGGGCCTTTGTGTAAACATCAGGTTTTTACAAGATTTGTGTAGATTTCAGCCTGTTGTATTTTTCCCAGTGAAACTTTCTGTGACTGGGAAGAGATGGCTATTGAGACGCTCCTGGTTCCATAAGAGCCATTCAGCTGCAACAAAAGTATATTTTTCTACTCTCTTTCCATGCAGGACTGGAACGTTTTGCTCTGATGAGCGCTGCTTTAAAGCCAAATGCCAATCACATTTGTATCAGCAGCTGCTCGGCTGTAGCAAGTGACTAATTGGGGGATAGCAGTCTTCCCAGCACTGGGAACATAAGAAATATTTGGATTTACATATCTTTCTAAGTAATTATCAGGTTTACTTTAATGTAGAGAGAAATATGAATATTGCCTCCCAGTAGAATGGTAATGCCTGTCTGAGCATCACCACATACTCTAGAGATATTAATTAAGAGATCAGAATCCATTTAGATGGTGAGGGAGTATTAGCTGACTTCCCACACCATGTAAGCACTGGCTGTCACTGTGTGTCTGGTAACCTTGGGGCACACACACCAAGTCCCCACAAAAGCAGAGGGATGCCCGTCTCCAACCCACCTGCAGCTGCTGCTCTCACCTGGCTCCTCTCCTGTACCTTGCAGGTGTGATCCGGTACGTGGTGCTGCTCATCACACTGCTGGGCACATGGTTCATCATGCAGACGTACTTCCACCACAGCTGGAAATCCATCAGCCTGCGGAGCTGGCTCAGTAAGGCACCACCAGGGCTCCAGCCAGACCCCAAGGGAGGGTGTGAGAGGTTCCATTGCGAGCCAGCTCCCAGAGCTGGATATAGTTGCCACAAATATTTACACTTGCAATCTCTGGCCAAGGTTACAGCCACTAGCTCTGAGCACCAGGGCGGAGAGGGGACAGCATGGTGGGAAGCTGCACTGGGGCAGATGGGTCTAGGGATGTCTGCAGCCATGGGATGGGAACCAATTTTGGACAGCTGGTGCCTAAACAGCTGCTCCTAGCTTGGGGAAGAGCCATCTGCTCTCTGGGATATCTAACCCTCCTGCTTGATACCCACAGGTGCCACGAACAAGCCCAGCAGTGAGTATCACTCTCGACTTCATCTCCGTCACACAGCTGCGCCCCAGGGTTGAGAGCAATGGTGGACGTGCAATAGCTGCCCTCAGAGCCCCTTCCCCAAGGCAAAAATCCCACCCTCCCAATCACAGGGGGATTTTGCTATTACACACAGCAGTGGGGTCTTTAGTGGACTCTGCAAACCTTCATGCAATCCCCCTGCCCCAGCAGAAGCACCCCCAGGCCACAGCAGGAAGGTCATGGGCCCCTGTCAGGCAGGTCCCTGCCTTGGCTAAGAATGGGGAAGCTCTGGGCAGAAAAGCCCTGAGGAGCTGGTTGTGGATGCCAACTCCAAATGCTCCGGGCACACGCCCTCTGGTCATTTTGGCATCAGCGTTCCCATCCCGCTGCTCACACCCAGAGCAGCACCTGTCAGCCCTGCTCATACCTCCCACCCCAAACCTCAGCACTGCAAACCTCAAACAAGAAGCTCGTCCCAGCCCCAGGACAAGCCTCTTTCATGCAAGAAACCAGTCTAGGTGTTGCCCCCTTAGTGGGCCACTGTCCCCAGTCCTGCTCAGCCCCTCAGGAACATGGCTTGTGTCCCCTCGGGGCCAGTGCCATGGTTTGCAGCTCCGCTCCTTCCTCACAGGTGAGAAGCTGCCCCAGCACAAGTGTGGGAACCAGAAGAGCTGCCCCCAAAATTATTTTGCCTTCAAGATCATCAGTGGTGCTGCAAACGTGGTGGGACCTTCCATCTGCTTTGACGGCTTGGTGTAAGCAGCACATGGCAGGGACAGGGCAGCTGTGTCTGGCTTGGCCTTCAGTTTGGCCTCTGATGAGCACATCAATGGCCATCACAGTGTATTTGTGGTTAAAAACAAAAATTCTGTAGATTGCTACACTTTTGGGGCATTTTGCTGTCTCCAGCCACTTTGCCCCATCACAGTTTCACTGGCATCAGCATCTCCAGAGCAACCCTGCACTCACTGTGCTCTCTGCTTTCCTTTCTAGCCTCATGAGCAGTGTGAAAAACAACATTGGCAGAGGTCTGAACATCGCACTGGTGAATGGTGAGTCGGGTGGGCACTGACCCCCTCCTCTCCATGGCCAGGGTCCTTCTTCCCCCAGGAGAGAACAGGCCACTGGGGACCCTATCCAAGGCTCTGTGGCTGAGCCAAAAGCTTATCCATCTATTGTTGCATGGGGCACACAGCCACAATTATCATTGCAAGCACTGCCAGTTAGAAGAGAACAAACCCACCTGGGTAATGCAGGACAGTTTCACAAACTCCTCCAAACAGCACAGTCACCATCTCAGCAGACACAAGACTCTGAGAGAAGAGTAAAGCCCTTTGCAGCAGGAACCCCAGGCTCATGGCCAAGCAAAGCCTAGAGCCACACCAGTGCAAATTAACTGCATTCTGTTTTCAATTTTAACCTTTCAGGAACAACTGGGCAGCTCCTGAACACCAACACATTCGACATGTACTCTGGAGGTGAGCACTGTCACTCTGCTGCTTGGTTGTTCCCAGCCAGGGCTCACACCAACACTGTTGGCTGCTGGTTACTTCAGCTGCTCCTCTGTCATGTATTTAATTATACATTTGAGTGGACTTTGACTAGAATTGCCAGCCTCGATGGTAAAATCCCAGCTTTCCCCAAGGTCATCAAGCCTGGAGTCCTCCAATGCATCTGCATTCAAGACTGGCTTCTCCTTTTACGTACACACAATAGCCTGGAAAACAAAATTTTCACAACCTGAATAAACCAGGGCACTTGAGATTTGAGAAGAGTACTTTCTGAGATCAGCTGGTTACACTAATCCTGGTATTTTGCAACTTGCAACTCAGTTTTTGAATGCTAGTGCTGGCTGAGCAGCAGTTTGTTTCCCTGCCTTTCAGGGAAGGATAAATGAGGGAGCTCAGGGCATGGCAGGAAGATGTGGCCCCCAGCCCCAGCAAAGCTGGGCACACGGAGCAGAGCCTGGTGGCAGCAAAGACCTGTGCCTGGTGGCTTCAAACAATATTCCTAGCAGCAAATAGATGCCCTGAGCCAGTGTAGCACCTGGCTGACACTGACATGCCGGATGCTGCAAGTCCCACCACTTTACAAAGCAGTTACCAAATCTCCACACTTTTGGCAAGACTCATCCAAAAATACATGTTAAAACCACCCTTGTAGTTCTTTGGATTTTCCCTTTTTTTTTTCAAGCCTTCCCTAGAGATCAGTCCCCTTCTATGCTCCTCAGTTTTGCAACTCATTCTTGGTAACTCTGGATTTTTAAGGATAATCACCAATATAATGGGATTTCCAGCTGAGTTCACAAGCGAGATGCTCGGTAGGAGAGGCACGGGGAAAGGAGAAGGCAATCGGCTGCTGTGCCACTAGATGGGGCATTAGATTCAAGCATCCCATGCACGCGGGATGAGCAGCAATTCCCTCAATACAGCCATAATCACACGGCAGGCAGCTCTGTGGCCGAGCGCTTCATTTCTTGTGTCGGGAAGTAAATTCACATAACTAGATTTCACAGTTAATGAGCAAAGTTTAGAAGCAATTTCCCCCTTGCAGTTGTACTGAGAGGAAGACATCAGTCCTGGGCACTGCAGGAAAGCCCAGGTGGGAACATAAGAATGCAGCATTGGGAGCCCACCTTTCCCCAAGGCCATGGTCCCACATCCTGGTTAGCACCAGCACAGTCAGAGGTGTTTCCCACCGACCCAGAGGAGACTCTTCCAGCTACCACGCAACAGTCCCTGCTAAATCCCTTTTTCTCTCCCCAATGCTCTTCTCCGCCAGACATTAAAAAGCTGGAAACCTTCCTCCAAGGGATCAAGCATGGCACCCTTGTGCTGACAGCCAGCTACGATGATGCTGCCACAAAGTGAGTTTGCCCATGGGAGCAACACTGGGCTCCCCAAAAACCTGCAGCTGGGGGAGCTGGATATGTTGCTGCCAGCAGCAGAGAGGGGACAGGAAGGGACATCCACCTGGTACTACACTAACACCCCCCTTACCTTTTTCAGGATGAATGACAAAGTCCGGGCATTTTTCACAGAGCTGGGCAGCAGCCACGTGAGCGAGCTGGGCTTCCGGGACAACTGGGTCTTCTTGGGAGCAAAAGGGCTGATGAACAAGTCCCCCTTTGAAAAGGTATGTGGTCCTCCCCTGAAACAACAAGCTCTGGCAGCTCTATCCTCTTCATAGCATCTCCTGAGCTACATCTCCCCCACCTGTCTGCAGAAGACAAGGGCCAGTGGCATTATGCCTCACGTCAAGCCAAGCTGCAACTTTTGGCATATTGCAAACTTGCATTGTGCCACCAACCTCCTCATTCATTTTTCTCTCTTTTTTTTTTCTGTAGCACATCAAAAATGATAAGGAAACAAATAAATACGAGGGCTGGCCTGAGCTGCTGGAGGTGGAGGGCTGTGCCCCCAGGAAGATGGATTAACATCAAGCTCCATCCAGTCTGCCACAGAGGGCAGCCTCCACCAGTCACACAGGGACACCAGCTCCATCATGGGGATCCCAGACTCTCCACTGCCTCATCCCACAGCCCAGCAGCTGCTGCCTGCTCCCAGGAACCAGCTGTTTCATAGCAGGAACTGTGAGGGGCTTGGAGAAGAGCTGCACAAGCGTCTGCAGAGCCTGAGCAAACACCTGGCCAGATTTCAGCTGAGCTGTCCTCATCTATGGGTCAATTTGGGGTATTTTATTTTTCTGTCTTTAAACTAAAAACTTTGTAGAATGTTTTTTAAATTTCTTAAATGAGATTTCTAATTACAAAACACTACCTTCTCACTTCCATTCTCAAGCAAAATCCACGCTTTCCCCCACAGGCACAGCATGCCAGGTCCTCTGCCACCAGTCAAGCATCACCATCACCCATCCCAAAGCCCTGCACATGGGTACTCCCCCTCCCCACATGGCACACAGTAAAGTCATCCCTGGGGATGCTCATACCTTGGTGGTTTACCCCTGTTGCTCTTGCCAATGCCCACGGTCTCCTACAGCCACAATAAGGCCAGAACTCCACAGGGATGGCATGCAGCCATGTAGGTTAATATTTACAGAACAAAGCCTTTTCCCCACCTGGTTGTATCTTTCCTGGGTTAAATCCAAGCGAAATCCTCTGCAACACATTCCAGTCAGGATAATGCCAGGGATGTGCCAGCCTGACTTGGCCCTCAGAGAGGGATGGATGGATGGATGGATGGATGGATGGATGGATGGATGGATGGATGGATGGATGGATGTGCAGGTGTCTTGGGCAGCTGAAGTTGTGCAGCATAACCAATAGGTGGGAGCCTTTTACCAGGAGAGTCAGAGCCAACATCACTCTGGAGCGATACAATGCATCTGGGCTGGTACCCCACTGCAGGCACCCACACACCTGCTTTGCACTGGGAGCTGCACCCCAACCAGGGGCCAGCCAACACTGCCAGGAAAGGAAAAATCCCTGCCCAAGGGCAGGCTGGAAGAGCCATGCAGTCCTCCTCCTAGAATGGTTCCTATGCTGCTGCCCAGCGCTGAGCAGATCCTGGGGGAGCATCTGCCCTCACTAATGTCCGGATGCATCACCCAAGCACAGTCTCTTCCCAAACCCTCCTTGAGCACTGCTGAGATCAGATGAGCTGTGCTGGTGACAGAAAGGCTTATCTGTCATCACTGACAGGGATGAATTTGCATCATGTACAGACTTTAATTTCCGATGATTGTATCTGGTTTTTTGCTGTTCTTTGAAGCAGACCAGCAGTTTTGCATAACGTGATGGTGGAGCATTTCTGCTGGAGCACTTGAAGCTATGTGAGGTAACAGCCTGTCCTGCACAGCCTTCCGTGCCTCTAACAACCCCAGCACAACTCCTGACAGTTCACAGGGTTATCCAAGCTCTCAGGTCACCCCAGAGCAACAGAAGCTGGCAAGATAAGGCCAGGAAAGGACACAGCCTCTCCAGTGCTGACCATCGGAGGGATGAAACCCTGGATCCAAAACCCAATGCCACCAATCAATTGGTTTTCCCTAAACAAGGAAAAATCCCAAAATAAATTGTGTAACACCGCTAAGAACTTCCAAAGGCAAAACTGAAATAAAACCCCAAAACAGGCATCACAGAGGAATCCCCCAAGAGGTGTAGTATTTTATCCCAGCTTATCCTCCCACACTGTTAACACACACCTGATGGCACTGAGGGAAGCCTCTGCCATAAATCGATCCCTAAATCTGCTACAACAGTGGTTAATCCCAAGCGCTGAATCATCCCTACCCATGGCAGCAGCGAGAAATAACACAACGCAGCAGACACAACAGCCCTCACATCACACAGCCCCGCCAAGCTGCCAGCATAAATATGCCAACTATTTAAAGCCCCCTCAAAGGATCTAGATTCACTCATAAACCAAACTGAAAACAGCCCAAGAACTGTAAAGGTGGCTGCATGGGGTAAACCAGAGCACAGCATCAACTACAGCCCTGAAAACAACCAGTCCCTTTCAGCTGCAGGAAACTCTTCTTACTCCTCAGCAATGCACATTAGAAATCTGGTTTAAATCCAAAATAAAGGAAATTTATGTTTTGGCACACTACAGGCAGTTACAACTAGCTCTGAATCCATCATGGAATAGTTGCTAAGGTACATCAGTATTTGCAAGAAATAGAGCTAAAAGAGCTAAAAGATCCTGTTCAGGGATCTTCAGCAGCAGCCAGTGTTTTGAAGAGCCATTCCTGCTGAAGTTACTGTGTCCTGATAAATAAATCGCTGCTTTTCAAATATCTGGAAACTCGGAAGCAGGGTATAAATATGGATTCAGGAGTCAAACTGAACTGGTTAATTTTTTAGATCTGAAGAGGACAGGGGGTGCAGGGACAGCAATCTCCAGATGAGGTTTTCCAGGGCCTTGCAATATTAAAAGCTGTGTTATGCAGGAACAGGCACCTACTTGGCTGGTTTTCACTGTGCCACATCCCCCAGAGTCTTCACCCAACACAACCCTGACCTGCCCAGCCTCCCAGAATGCAGCTTCAGGTAACCTGGCTCACCTGGGGTCACAGCAAGCTCCAACGCTGCAGCAGCAAACAGGCAGCCTGGGGTGTTTGAAGTAACAAAGTTTGCAAAATCCAGTGCTGCAACAGAAGCCAAGAGCTAGGATGCAGACAGGGAGCAGAGGGATAATCCTCCTTTAGATTTTGAGGTTTATTTCAGCAAAGCACCAAAGGAGCATCTAGGAAAGATGCCACAGGCAAGGACCTGTGGGTGCCGGACCCGCAGCTGGGCGAATCGGCATCCTGTGACATCTTGCCCTGTCAAGTGCAATTACTGTAATCTTCCACAGCCTCTCAAAATACGGATCCCAGCTTAGAAACCGGGCATCCACAGCATGAAAGCTGCCTTTGTGCCCGGGCAGAGCCTGGGTGCGAGCCAGCCGTTAGGTGCATGAAGAAAATGAGTTCTCCACGTGCTGGAAGAAGGGAGGAAAAGCAAGCTTTCCCACCCGACCCCACCACAGACGGGCTGGACTTCACCCACGTCTCCCCGCAGCAGCCACTGAGGGGCCGGGAACTGCACCGCTGCCGATCCCCCCGGGAATAACGGAGCCGTGACCGCGGGGAGCTGGCCGGTCCCACAGCCCGGAGAGTGGAGCACAGCCAAGGCAACGGACCATGGGGGCGTCTCACGGGAAAAAGGTAACGGGGCAGTTTTACTCGGGGCTGTGGTGGTGGGATGATGGAGAAGGCACCATCTGCTCACGTGGTGCTTGTTTTGCCCCGCGCGTGCTAAGGCGGCTGATGGCAGCGAGGGATTAGAGGGGAAGGGACCCGCTCCTGGGTGTGGGTGCCACTCATCAGGGCTGGATTAAGTAATTCCATCTAATGGGCTCAGCACTGGGGCCTGACGGGCTTTTCAGGACAGCAAGGAGGGGATAAGAGCACTGCATTAGGACAAAGTTTAACTTTCCGGGGAGAAACATCAGGTTTGTTCCCAGTGTGTCCGGCAGCCTACAGGCTGTCTCCCACAGGTGCAGTATAGAGTAAGTCCTGAGTATTTCTTGGCCTGGAAATTGCTACCAGCTCCCTCCCAGGACCAGGAGGAGTCAGTCCAGGTCCCACAGCAGCCACATATATCTCCCTCTCCTCCAAATCCCCTGGGGAGAGTGGTCAAACAGGTCCAAATGCAAACTGAGCTTTATGAAGTCAGAGCACTGTGGAGGCGTCTGGAGATGGTTGTGCTGAGGATGCTATTAGATATCATTTTGCTTTCATAACTGATGACATCGGTGCCTAGAGACCCATCATCGCCACTCATTTGTGATGCCCTGATCTGGAATTAGACTTCTGCAGCTCATCTCCCAGCTCTAAGAGAAACACACTTGTGCATCACACTGGGTCGTAACTTCTACTGCAATGGGGTCAGCAGTGGCCCTTTGCCTCAGCAGGGGCCTTTCATGCTCAGCTGAGCATGGCTGTGGCCTTCAGAGGTGTGGGCACCTCCAAACAAAATGCCTTTCAGAATTTTGCAAACTTGGTGGACTTTCTTCCAAAACCAGAGCGAGACACTCTTTCAGGGCCAACATACAAAAAGGCAACTCACTGGCCAGTGTGAACACCACCCAGAGGGAAAATCAGAGGTGAAATGGGACTAGTAAACATTCACCTGCTTTTCTGAACTTCTGAGAAGTGCCAGGTACAGGAGGTGCTGCTCCCAGCCAGCCCCTTGCCTCTCCAACACCCCATTCAAAGTGCCAATGCCATGCTGACTCCAGCACACAAGGGAGCCACGGTTGCTCCTGAGGCTCAGGGCTACAACAACACACCCAGGAGGAGCTATGCTCTGCCCACAATTAATCCCTAGACCCCCTGCTCACGTGGTTGTGACCTTCAGGCCTGGAGCATTTGTACAGGCATTACTGGAAGCAGGAAAATAAGCTGGTTAGGTCAGGCTTGGCTCAGTGCCACCCGGTTAAGCCCTACTGCATACAAAACAGTCAATGCCAGCCTCCTGACCACCAGACCAGACTGCTTTTGCACAGCTTTCCCCACTGTTCCCTCTCTCTGAAACACCACGATCCCACTGCAGCCAGAACTGAATGGCCTGGCTTTGAAATGCTGCCGGGATCTTGGGCTCTCCCATCACACCAGCTTGTTGGCAGCTCCCAAAAGCTCTGAGACAGTTTTACTTTAATGGGTACCAAAAGGTCAGAGATGTCACTCCCGTTTCAGCCTCCCAAATGTTGTCTGGGTTGACAAAAGCCTGTGCCACTGCCCAGCTGGCACCAAGAAGGGATGTCTGACTGGCAGCTCCTGGGTCGGTGCTTTACCCTTAGGCTGATGCTGATGGGGGTTGAAAACAAGACAGCTCTTTCTGCTGCCTTTCCAGGATGGGCAAAACCAGCAGGATCCAGCTGTCCTGAGGAACAGGTTTGGTCCGGGTGACAGACAGGAAAACTCTCCTTGGCCCAGCCCTTGCAGAACCAGCACAGTTCAGGGCACAGAGACCTGGCAGGCATGACCCCATCCATCAGCTACAGCCCAGAGAGAACCTGCAGGGGAGCACGGAGCAGGATGAAGACTCAGCACCCCTCACCAGCACTGCCTGAATTAGCAGTCTCAGCTTCAGCCCTTTTGAGTTTAGACCAGAACAGCACTCCAAGGGGATTACAGTAGTGGATTGTGGAGTGCAAGGCAATCCCCAGCTCTAAAACAAAAGGGACCGGAAAGGCTGCCAGCATGGCTCCAAGGACATTTCTATGTTCAAAGGCTGAATCTACTCCCAAAAAACCTGTTCTGGTATCACCAGTGTCCTGAGGGCCCAAGCAAACAGCAAGACACAAATCTTTGCTGGGGTACCCTTCACTTGAAGTGAAGGCAAGGACTTTGCTGGAGGCTGGTTCGGGGGTACTGCAGAGCTGGTGGCAATTCCCTGCCGATTCCTGTGATCTGCAGGGCATCAGACCCATGGGGGACAGAAGTGTGTGGTTGACATCCCTCTAACCTGGCAAACCTGCTTCAAGTAACCCTGCAAGTGCAGCCTCCACAGCAGCAGCTCCCCAGGGTACCAGGGCAGGTGCTCCCAGCACCCCCAGCAGTGGAGGAGGTGGTTTCCAGGCACCTGCACCTTCCCACTGCTCTTCTCCATGGTTTCTCAAGGCAGGGTTTGCATAGTGGTTGTTTCCCCAGGGAAAGTTTTCTGTCCCCAAATTCCCAAGAGTGTCAGTTTACACTAATGTCAGATGAGCCCAGATTAGCCCTACTGCTGAGCGGGGCAGCTTTGCTCTGTGGCTGGTTTAGAACAACAAGAGGCAGCATGCCAGTGCCAGGGAGAGAGGCTCTGCTTGTTCAGGCAAACCATAGTACCTGGCTGCCCATGCTGAAAACAGGGCTTTGAGAGCATCCTTTGAAACTGTTCCATCTGAGCATGGCAGGACTGGACAAGCATTTTTGGGAGCTGCTGCTGGGATTTCTACACAAATACAACTTAGCCCACCAGAGAGGATATCGCCACAGTCTGGCCAGAGCCTGTTTTAGCCTGTGTCCCAGATCAGACAGGACATACTCTCTGGCCTGTCACCAACCCTTATTTTCAGGGCACAAGGGAGGTGGCTCAGGACATGCACCGTCCCCCTCACCCTCCCCAGCACTGCTGGCCCAGAGCAGAGCCCCTTTTCAGATCGACTTCAGCTTCTGGCAAGCTCCTCCACCAACACACCTGATTACACTTCAGGACATTTTCTCACCAGTGATCACGTGTATTATTCACACACAATAAGGGAGATGAAGGCTACAAAAATCAATCCCTCAGAATAAAAATTCCTTTGCAAAAAGATGGATGGTGGAAGGGGTGCCCCTCATTAGCAAGAGGCTCTCAAACAAGTAAATAAGTGCCACTGCCCTTCCAGCAGCTCTGCTGTGGGCAATAACGGGGTCATGTTCCTACTAAGCACTGGCCAATGCTGCCTGCAGCACTGGGGTTGCAAAGGAGTCATGGAGAGGGCTCAGACTGAAGGGAGGTGCACAATGTGCTCCTGAGGAGACCAAGAAGATCCCTGCATGGGAAATGCTGCAGCTGCTGGCTCCGGGATGGCTCAGCAGTCCACAAATAAAAATGGATTAAAGTAATTAAAGGCTTCACTGCTTCACTCTTCTCCTGGGGGGCTTGTTTAAGTGGCATCTGCTGCCTCCTCATGAACCCTACAATAATAGGGATGTTTTACCTCTTCCTTTGCTGCCTTCTCTACTTGCAGCTCATGGTTCCATTTTCAGCCTGGCAGGTGGCATCTTATCCCAAGTAACTGCCAAACCTCCTCCCTTTTGGCCCCTTCTCTTTGAGGTCTCCTCTGCACAGAACCCAGGGGGCACATGCTGTCCACAGAGAACAGAACATCCCGCTCTGACTTGACAGCTTGTTAGCAGCAGTGCCTGAGGCTGGTGGGGCATTTCTGCCCTTACTTTTCACAAGCCCCGTTTTACAAGCTAAGGACCCATTCTAATAACCCTGGGCAGGTAAAGAGCTCAGCAAGGTGATGTCAGAAGAGCAGATTTCTGATGGCAGTGCTATCTTTGGCCCCTAACATATGGTCCCCAATTGTGAAATGGAGTGATGATGCCACTACAGCCTGGCAACCCTAGGGCAGCATGGCACTGTACCAGAAATAAATATTGTCCCTATTAATCATGTGGCAAAAGCCTAATTTTTTTGCGAAACAACATTCTTCAAGGCACTTTAGGATGTCTTAATGGTCTCGCTGCAACATGACAGCAATTCACTCCAAAGCTACTGGAGCCCTTTAGTGCCAGTGACTGATGCTCTTCCCCTGCAGTCAGCAGCATCCCCAGAAACAGTGGAGCAGTCTTTCATCAGTGGTACCACACCTCCAGTACAGGGCAAGAATAAGCTCCTGAGACAGGTAAAAAATGGTTTATCCATAGCAACAGCTTAACTGCTGCTGACAACATTGAGGTGGGGGATACAGGTATTGCCAACAGAGAGCAGGGCAGCAATTTGCCTTGTCTTGGCATGCAGAGGTGTTGTGTGCTCTGTACTTTGCAAGGGACCAGATTAAAAAGCACTGAACTGCAGGTGAAGATTTCCTGAGGATCAAGGGAGAACTGCAGGTCCATCAGCACCACACGGATGGAGGGATGCACTGCTCTGGTTTGTGCCAAGAGCCTCCCTGTGCCCTTTGCAAGGGGATGCTGGGCTTCACAGTCAGCTTGAATGCTGACAAATGAGCTTTGTTCACCAACTGCCGTGGGGCTGGGGCTGAGCCCTGTCACTGATTGCTCTCATTAATCTGCAGGAAATTTTTTGCTCAGGTCTGGTGTGTCGTATTCCACCTCCCCAGCTGTGCACTGGGGAGCAGCTAGGGAGCAACATTTGCTCAGCTGCAGCAGGGAGTTCAGTGGGGGTCCCTGCCCTGGGGCTGGCAGGTCCAACGAGCCCCCATTCCCATGCTGCTGCCTCCCTGCTTTAGTTTCTTTTTTGTCCTTCTTTCTGGACAGTCAGTGAAATGGGCCTCGATTTCCCAACTTTCACAGCCGCAGGAGGGCTGTGCTTGCCTTCTGGGGCCACAGGGATTTGGGAGGGAAGTGGCATTGGTGAGAAAGACAGGTGGAGGTCAGAATAGCACTCATCTGTGTCAAATTGTGTTTTCTTTATGAATAAAATAACACTAAGTGCTATTTGAAGCATTTGCAATTTTCTACTCGACTAGGCAGCAAAGTGGCCACCTGGCTGGTGCTCCCCGAGAGCAGTGCAGGAGCTGGAGGAACGTCAGCCTGGCCCCATGGCCAGACTGAGCCCACTCTCCTTCTGTAAGCCTAAATTTACAAATTGATGAGTCAAAAAAATCCTTGAGAGCAGCCACAAGCATCTGCCCTCAGCTCCACTTCAGTCCAAGAAAGGCTGCAGGCTTGTAGAGGTCAAAAGACCAGCAATGAAATGTTACACCAATAACTTGATATTTCTTAGAGTCCTTTGCAATACAATAGTGAAATCAGTTATGGTTGTGGCCAGCGACCAGGAGTAATACAAGCTCACAGCTTCGCTTGAAAAACCAGCTTACCCCAGGGCAGGAGTGCTTGGAGGGCTGGACGCGGGTGGCTGAGCATCCAGCAGCCCAGGGCAGGCAGAGGTGGGGCTGGGCTGAGGCAAGCACTGAATCCTGTGGTGTTTGGAGGCCCTGCCAAGACCCCTTCCCGTGTCAAGGGCAGCACCATGGCAGCAGATTTCATAGCTGCTGGCTCAGGAATGCTGGGATGTGCCTGGACACTGACTCCTGGGTGCCTGCCAGTCCTGATTGTGAAACCTGCCAAAATAGCAGTGTCCCATAATGAGCTGGGGACAGAGGAATGTGCACAGTCAAGTCCCCATTAGGGAGTAACCCTCCCAAATTCAGCATTGCTCTGCCTCTGCAAGAGAGAGGAACAGGCAGTTTCTCACAACGGCCAGACAGCAGCTACTTTGTGACCACCACCAGGAATGCAGAGCCCAGTCTGCCAGTTCTAGAGTGAATAAGGTGTTATACTTCTTTCCTAGCCCTCAAGAAATTCTGGAAATTCATCCAAACTGCAACACTTCATTTGCCCATGGCCATCAGGGAATTAGCAGCAGTGTGAGGCGTTGGGCCATCCTGATGATTTTCTCTGTGTTTCTCCTTCACAAGAAGACAGTGTCATCCCAGCAAACGTGCACCAGCTTGTGGAATCAAATAAGCCTCAACACGTCACATGGCAGGACTTTGCAGCAAAACAATTGAGCTGACAGATTTTTGTGCATTGACATCACAGATGGGAAAAAGTCTTTCTAATCTTCCAAAGTTCCATCCAGTGGATGATTTCATTGAAGTCTCTGGATCAGTCTCAGCTGCTGCAAATAAGCACAGATAGACCAGAATTCAGCAATAACACAGGAGATCTGAGCAACAGCTTAGATGGTATCTCAGCATCCAACAGCATATAAGAGATGTTTTCATACAGAGCACCAGGAGCAGCAAGAGGGTATTTTGGACTAATTGGAAGCAGTGGTAGAGTACAATTTGGCTAACCTCTAAATTGCATGTTTTGTGGCTTTGTCATGCACAGAAATGCTGGCTTCAATCTGACAACCATCAGTGCCTTGTTCCAGGTCATGACAACTCCTTTCAAAATCTCTCGGTTAAGAAATAAGACTATTTTAGTCAATGGATGTGTTCATTCATTGAACACCCTGATGTCAGCAGCTGCTACAGCACCTTATAGACAAAGTACCTCTCTGAGCCTTTCTACTCCAAAATAGGTTGAGCAGCTTCCAACCCTGCTAATGGCATAACCCTCCCAAAACCAGGTCTGTGAGAGTCACATCAGTTCTCAGCCTGGGTGGCATTCTGCCCACTTTAATAGCTCTTTATCACTGTGATCTGATTGCCGCAATTTCTCGCCTAATTCATTTCTCAGACTTTGGCTACAGTGCAATATAGATGCTCTGATACTGCACCTTAATGACACCTGTATTGATCTGAACCTGCCTGAAGCCATTCTCATCATCCTTTCCATGGCTCATGCTCCACATTGATGGCTCATTTCCCTGCTTTCATCAGGGCACAAACATGGTTCAAAATTACTACCAATTGTTCTGCAAGTAAATATTAGAGCACCCACACGTGGGACAAGTAACAAACATTGATTAATTGTTTACACAGGGCAGTTGGCTTTAAGTTGCAGTAAGAGCATTGCACCCCTGAGAAAGGAGCCAGGGATGAGAAGGGTGGTTAGAGCTGGTGGTTCAAAGCAGCCTACACCTATGAAACTGCCTCCAGACATTTGCTGCAGGAGCTCTTTGCTGTGCATCAGTCAGGGCCAGAAACAGTCCTGCTGGGATATAGTGATGCCCAGGATGTTTGGGAGGAACACAGAACAGTACAAGCAAAACATGGGACTAATATTTATATTTTGTGTTGCTTTGTGGCATTTAACCCATTAAATCACCAGGCTAATTCCAGCTCAAGTGGTGGATGTCCTCACTGACATGGTCAAAGCAGGATGGGGATCCCAGGCAGGAGGAGTTTGCCTCCAGCTTGGAAGTGGTACCTGCTCCCAGCTGGTTCAGGACTAAGTCCCATAACCGACTTTATCCCATGAGGAGCAAGCAAAAGTCTCCATCATCTGGGCAATCATTAACTGCCCCTGTGAGGTGGAGGGAGCCGTCCTGCTCTGCAAACACACTAATGGCTCCAGTGGAGATTAGCAGGAGTCTTTAGGAGACACCCTGTGCCATAGAGGTGACATGGTATCAGGGACCCAGCATGGCTCTGACCAGCCTACACATCACCTGCCTTTGGTTTGGCCACGTCAAGGTCACAACCACAGCGCAACCAGCACAACTTCTTTGGTTGTAATGAGATTGCACAGAGTTTGTGCTGGGGCCGGGGTACACAGAGTGGGAGGGAAGACTGGGCTGCCCAGCCAGTCCCCACCACCATAAGCAGCACCTCACCCAACATCTAACATTAACCCAGCAGAAGAAATGTTTAACCAGCCTCCAGGACCTCCCTGCAGCAGGAGGTGAAACGCTGTCTGCCTTCACGTCCAGGCCTGGGTGACTTCAGCAGAGCCAAAATTTAGTCTGCAGACCGGGAGCCTGACATGACTGGCAGTGATGCTGCACTCCCAACCCTATGCTGAGAGCAGAGATTTAATAAGGATCCAGACAGGAAGGACCAGGCAGAGCTGTCTGCGCTGTCACTCAGAGCTGCACCGAGGCCCTCAATCAGGCAGACAGCGAGCCCATCTCGGCGGCAGCCTTATCTCACTGTCCTGTATTTGCATCAGCGGTGGCATCACACACCCAAGGAGGAGCCAGTGCTGGTGTTGGGCACTCCCTTGACATGTCTGGGGACTTTTAATACAGAGGAGACATGTCCACATGAGAAAGGTCCTGGTGCCACAGCAATTGGCTGAAGAGATGACAGTCAGCAGCCACTAGCACAGTAACTCAGCAGCTAAAAGTTAATCTAATGTACAGCCTCAGTAACAAGGACCCTGATGTGGTCTTTCCTCTTCCCAGCACTCATTAGAAACACGGGGGCAGTTGGTGACTGACGCAACTCCTTGTCTGCAGGAGCCACTCCAGCTAAATATCCCCCAGCAATCAACCGCCCTCACAGAGCAACCTTCAGGGAGCTACAGGGCAATACAAAGGCTTTTTGTTAATCCCAAAGACACAGAAGCACAGGGTGAGATTGCTAAGTAATTTAGATAGCAAAGAGAATTGTTCTGCAAGGAGGTTCCAGAAAAAGAGCTTTGCCATGAAAAGTCTTTTGGTTTAGGTCAGCAGGTCCTAAGCACCCCCCAAACCCACTTTCCTGCAGAGAAGAGCCCAGATGTGCAACTCATCAGACACCAGGGCAGATCAGACAGAAATATATCCAGAAAATTTAGCTGGCCTTTTTCTGATTTACTTTACTCATTCAAAGGCAAATGTTGATGGATCACAACCACCAGCAATAACCACACTTACTGGGAGCTCAAAGTAGGTTCAGGTTGATGCTCTCTACCCCCTCTGACACATCTCCAGTGAACTCATAGACTCAAAGCCTGTTCAAAGGTGACCAAAGGGGAGTAGTACAGATGTGCATCCATTTCTTTTTCCATTCAAAATTGAGCCAAATGGTACTTCTGGAGTGTGCAATGAGCAGCCAGGCCATGGAGCAATGGGTGATGCCAGGGGGGTTTGCTCAGTCATGAAAAGCTTTTGGGGCTGTAAGACAGGCTGCAGTTTGAGCAGAAAAACTTCACAACTTCCCCACTTAAAGGTCTCTCCTTCAGCACAGGTTTGGTTTATGGGCAAAACCTGTGTGGAGTTTTCCAAACCCTGCCTGACTCTAACCCACAGCTGGACAGGTCAGGCTGACTGTGCTCACACAAGCACAGGGACACACACCACACACAGTGGAATGTGGACCAGCCTGCCTCTTGTCTCCTGCATCTGATGCCCCATGTCAATTAAATTTAAGAGCTTCTGGTCAGGAGGTTGAAAAACAATAATAATTTTTTTAGTTTCTAGTAGCAAAGGACCAGCAACTCCTCCTATGTTTCATCTCCCGTAAGAGCAATACCTGTACAGTCTTTTCCCATTCCTCTCTTGTCATTTCTTCCAGAAAGAATATTCTCTTCAGTCCAAGGGTCCAAGTGGAAGCAGGAAGCCAGGGAGCAGTGGTTCAGGTGAGTGCCAGCATCCCATGCTGCTCCACAAAGAGCTTTTTGGAGGCAAACTGGGATTTCTGCCCACACCCAGTGCTGCTGAGCGCTTTGCTAAGAAACATGGCTGAAATGGGGGAAATGATGGGACATGGGGAGCAGCAAAACATGGAGACATGAAAATAAGTGAAAGAGCACCCTCTGTGCCTACTGGCAGCCCAACTTCTTTCTCCAGTCTTTCATGGGGCCAGGAGCATCAGGCCAGGATGTGCCCATGAGTGCTGCAGTGTGTGAAGGTGCCTGGGCACTCCAGAGGTGCCCCCAGCTTTTCTTATCCCTTTTCTCGGGGTGGAAATGGTTTCGCCCCATCCCTGACCCTTCTGGGACTGGGACAGTGGACATCTGCAGGCTGGCACTGGGCAGCCTGGGCAGAACTGGACCACAGCAACCACCTAAGAGCCAAAAGTTGTTGCTGGGGTAGTTGCTTCTCCTCCCCCAGCTTTGCAGCCTCTGGCTTCTCAGGCTGTGGCAATTCACCGACAGCAACATGGTACCTCCAGCCACAGTGAGGATGGAAACAAGATGCCAGATTCAGTCAGGGGCTGCATCTCAGCAGGATGAGACCTGGGGCAGTGATGCTGCAGCATCACACAGCTCTGATGCCACCAGGATACCCATGGCCCTATGTAGGGGCTGCTTCTCCCTCTTGCAGCTCTTACCCCTGGGGTGCAGCAGCTGCTCCCCTGGGCCATGCAGCAGTTGGTAGATGACAGGGTGTTGCAACATGCCAGGGAATAATCACGATAACTCGAGCGGTTGCCCTGGTGCCGGCTTGGCTGTTGCAGTGGTTGCTAAAGAGAGTGGGCGTGCGGCTTCCTCTGGGGCGATCTGATTTCTCCAGGAGCGTGGTTAAGGCACGTTGAGGAGAAATCATTCTCTGTGGAGCGGGGACACAACCTCTCCACCCTCAGCAGTGGCTGTGCTGAGCGGGCGGCTCGGGTGCCTGGGCACGCACTGAGCTGTTTGCTTTGGGGAGAAAGAGTGATTAGCTTGTTCATCCATCCTGGAAAAACATCATCTGGCAACAAAGAGCAAAGGGAACAAGTTTGCAGGGCAGCAGAGGGATCTTTGAGACCAGCACTGAGGAGTGAGCAAGGCCACCAGCTGCTGCCAGCTGAGTTCCAGCCCTCAGTGGGGTCCTTGTGAGGTGGCAAGAGCAGCGAGGAGGGAGCGCCGGTGCAGCAGCCACCTCCACGTGACCTTCCGTCCCTGCTCCCACTGCAGAGACCTGGCAGGAGCCAGGAGCTTCATCGGACCTGGCCAAAAGTCAGTAGGTGCCAGTGCAGCCAGGCAGCAGCGGCAGCCTCAGCCCCCACAGCCCCATGTCGTGGGGCACGGGGCAGCACCTGCCCCATGGGCTTCCCAGGGCCACGCTGCGGAAATCAGGTAAGCTCAGGGCCCCCCAGACTGCCCCGGGGGGATCCCCACTTCTCTGCCGCTCCCTCCTGCTGCGCCCCATGAGATTGCTCTGCACTGCCTAAGTGTTTATGCACAGGTGACTTGGGACCCTCTTCTAATTTTATTTGAGATATCATGTTACTTTAATACTTCAGTAGCTGGTTGAGATGCTGCCTTTCTGCTTCTGCCTTTCCAAACAGACTATATCCCACAAGAAATTTCTTTTGTAAACCCATACTGCAATTCAAACCTTCTTGGAGACGCAATGGGCTGGACAGGGGGCTAATACAATCCCTGCAAATCAACGTGGGAGGATTTACTCTGTGTTTAACAAAATGCCTTTGAACTACCTTAAAGCATTCATTTCTGATTGATGTGCATCTCTGTCATAGGCAGGCAAATGCACAGAGCAAGTATTTGATGAGAGATTAAAAGTAAGTTTGTGATTGTCAAGAAGGACTGCTGAGCATCTGCCACTGCCTAACAAAACTAAACAAGTGCTCCACATGCCGCTTGTAAAAGGCATGGGACGTCTTGGTGATCCCTAACAGAGTGAGATCCCAGCCTTGTTATCTTTCCTTATCACAGTCCACGGTAATTAAATGAAATGATTAACCAGCACAGCCACTCCTGCCTGTCAGCAAAGGGGCACTTTCTGCTGCCTGACAGTGCAAGCATTTCTAGCTGGTAACTTCTACAGCCCAGACAGCCCATTAAGGATCAAAACTGATGAGATTTCTCTCTTCCAAATACATGTGCATGAGTGCAAAGTTCAGTGGATGACCATGGTGACATCCAGAGTCCCTTACCTTTGGGGTGATTGCAGGTGGTGATGTGTGGGCAGCCCAGGCTGAGCCCAGTGCCTGCTCTGTGCCCCCTTAGGCAGGTGCAGTGCTGCTGTAAAAGGGGTACCCTGGCCTTGGGGGCTGCAGTGATGGCAGGGGACTCAGCAGTGGTAAGGAGGACTGGGGGCACTGGCTGAACTAGGCAGATTGGCTGTACCAGTGGGAGAACACTGGCTGTACTGGTGGGGAGCTCAGACTGTACTGGTGAGCAGCATGGGCTGCACTGGTGGGGAGCACTGGCTGTACTGGTGAGAAACCCCAACCCCAGCATGTGCTCAGCAGAGAGACAAAGGTACAACAGTGCTGACACGTGGCAGCGGTGCTGGGAACTGCAGGGATGTGTCTCCCAGCCCTGTTTACATTTCCATTAGGGTTTTCTCTCCCTTTCTGACCCCGCGACCTCATCGGGTTTACTCCTGACTGTCAGGGCTGAGTGAAGGTGAGGGGACCCGGACTGTGCACGCCTCTTGCCCTGAGGCAGCCACCTGATAGCTGGGAACTGCTTCCCACAGCACCCACATCGAGTTACACTCACCCTATTGCATTATAAATACCAGAATTAGCCTTGCTTAATTATTTAAAACTATAGATTAAAAGCAGACAGAGGCTCTTTGCCTCCTTTCCAGAGCACACATATCATTTATTGGTGATACGGTCGCCTGGTGACAAGCACGGGGGAGCGTGCCAGGTCCATCAGTATGAGATGCTCCCGAGGTGCCGGCACAGCAGACACCAAAGCAGAGAAAAATCAGTGAGGATGGGAACTGGTGCCATCTCACCCAGGGAGGGTAATGGTTAGCATCTGGCAATCTTTGGGCTCACATTATTATTATTATTACCACTACTATTATTATCATTATAATCACTATTAACCACATCATCATCCATCACTAGGGCAGTGAGCCTCAGCAGTCATTAAGCTAATGTGAAGTACAGGTATTTTGTTCTGGGTGCAGCCGTGTAACAGCAACACATGGATGGATTAGCTGTGGTGATAAGGTGCATTCTGTGGGCTCAGCTACAGGGACTCAACCACCAAAGGGTGTCCAGGCACTGTGAGCCTCCCCCTCAGGCAGCACCCACATGACTCACCAAAGCCTGCACCTGGGTGCCTCACTCTGCCCTGAACCCACTGACCACACAGAAAGGGGCTTCCTAAAGCAAGTGCTGACTTTGAGGTCAAACCTCTCATCCTCCTGGCAGCAGATCCCCCGCAAACACCTGAAAGGTGCTCTTAGCATACAAAACTTTGAGGCTTTCAGAGACCCAACATGCAATTCTTTCCCTGCCTCATGTTGCCAACCCAGCTATTCTGTGTTTTTAAAATACAATTATCTAACACTAGAAAAATCATGCAAATTAGCAAAAACCATAAATTGAAGAATCCAAAATAAAAGACAAACTTTCAGCTTCATTCTTTGTAGGACTTCATACACAACAGGACCTTTTGTGGCATTACACTCTCACAGGAAAAGTTGTAGAGCCAAACTCCAGCTCCACTTCAGGCACTGGAAATGCATTGACAGAAAGTCAATCAGCCAGTGCTTAAAAGTAACAGTTTGAAGATCCCACACACTTCCACCTGCACATGCAAACTGTTGCAAGGAGCAAGGACAGGGCCCACTCCTCTCAGCCTCCTCAAGAAGGCTGTGAGGAATGGCATCCTCACCCCAGGAAAAGGAGAGCTCCCCAGGGAGCGGATGCTATCAGAGTCTGTAGCCCAGAAAAAGCAAGGTGTCCTCCCCATGGCTGCAGTTAAAAGTGTCAGAAACTCACATTATTTCCCAGGCTCGGATTACTTGTGTAAACAGCTTTAAACTCGCTCTGCTGACCTGTACTGATGTGTTGGTTTTGCAGCCACCTGACTTGCAGGACGTGTATGACCAGCTGCTTTCAGCAGCCCTCCATTAATCTCTCGGTTCTTTAAAAAAGACACATTCATAAATAAATCCCAGGCATCCAAAAACCAGAGGTTCTTGCCTTTAACCACAGTTTTAAGAGATCACTTCTGCCCAGGAAGAAATCTCTTGGGTCAGTGGTTTTACAAACCCAGATCCAGGGCTCTGACCTGGATGTTCCTGAGGTTTTTGCCCAGCCTCATTCCTTCTACCAGTAACAGGGTCTCAGAGAATTACAGACAGAAAAGTCCTCTGAGTATGGATCCCATTCCCAAAATAATGCCTTCTGACTGTTTTTATGTGCATGGTATTTCTCAGAGGCTCATTCTCTGCCCAGAAAGGGATGCCCATACAATATTTTTAACAGGAACAGTTTGGTCATTATCTGGCACTGACAAACCTCTCCTGATATGCTCTAGTTGGAAAATCAGTTCTCAAATGACACAGACAGCAGAAATAAAACACTGTGAACTATGTTTGCTTTCTGTATTTCAGCTAAAGCTGAACACTGACCTGTGCTGCAGAGGGCAGCATTGAGAGCTTTGCAGGTTAAGGATGCAGGTGGCATGGAAAAGGGTGGAGGGATGTGCAGGGTAAAGGCACAGTAGGTACGATGTCAAGGAGAGCTTGGCAAAACACAAGTCAGGGAGAGAAGGCATTTCACATGAAAATTTGCAAAAGGCATCTAGTGCCCTGTACCATCCATTCTCCAATACAGGTGCAAGTAAACAAGTGCTGGGCAGGAGCCCAGACTGCCACTCTACAGTTTTCTAAACCCAACAGCTATGGATTAATTTTGTTTCCAACCTCTTAAGTTCCTCCCCTTGTAAAGAACAGCTGTAGCCATGTAGGCAGCCGTAAGCAGAGCTTCACCCCTCAGGTACCTGCCCTTTCCAGGACTGTTAATCCCCTTAACATTCCTGGGGATTATTTCCATCCTGACAGGACAGTAGATCAGGCTGCCAGAGGCAGCTCAGGGAGCCGCACACGGTCCCAACACAGTGGGGCTCACAGGGCAACCCACACTGAGAGACAAGTTGCTTAATCCTAAATAAATGCTCTGTGAAGGGCATCTCCTCTGAGCAAGGGAAAACTAAAAAGCAGCAGCTGCAAAGGGAAGTGTAGCTCAGCTCCAGCCAGGCCAGACTCTCATGTCTGATGTCCCTGGGCATAAGCCAGTACCCCAATTCTCTTCCTCCTCCTCCTCCTCCTTTCCAGGAACAGGCTAAAACCCTTCTCCTTGCCCTGGCATGCACAGAAGTCACTCAGCACCCCAAGCAATACACCTTGTGTTATGCTCAAAATTCAAAGGCATTTAGTATTGCACCAAAGCTGCCTGGTATCCTGTTCACCAAAAAGACTGGGGCTGAGCATAATCAGAAGTGAAAACAATTTGCCTCAGGATTTCAGACTGATGATTTCATTGCAACTCTGCCAGGAATTGGGGGATTTATAAGCATTTCCAGGCAGTCTGAGCAGGAATTTGGGCTTTGCTGTAGGTCAGAACAGACCAAGATATTAAAATGTCATTTTTCTCTTCCAGCCAATCCCACACCCTGGGGCAGGAGGGTGGCTGGTCTCTGGGCCATGTCAAAGATGCTGAAAATTCTCTGTGGGGTCTTCTAGAAAACTAATCAAGACTGGGAGCTCCTTTCACAGATAACGGTTGAGAGAGGAGATAACTCCACATGTGAAGTCCAAGTATCTGCCAGGGTCACTGGCATCCTTATCCTGGCAGTCTTGCTTTTTACTAACAGAAAAGCAGCTGGAAATGCACCTTTTCTAGAAAGCCTCGAGCTTCTAGAAATGAGGAAAGAGAAAGTATCTAAAAGTAAGCAACAGACTGAGTGTGTCAAAGAAAACAGCTACTTTTAATAAGCAACACTCCAAAGCAGACCTATTTAAAAGGTCACACTGTCTTTCTGAGTACAGCAGAAGATATTAACATCCACATGTATTATTTTTGTTTATATCTTGCCAAGAACAATATAAAAATGTCCAACACCTTTTGTTGATTTATGATGGTGGCCAGGGAGGTGCCAGAGCAGAGCCTTGTTCATTGATCTATGGCTGAATCATGCAAAAATAGACACCCTGCTGTAAATCCACTGCAGAGACCTGCCTTGATTTACACCTCCAGCACCATAAATAATGACAAAGCCCAGCCTGATAGCAGTCTATCTCCCCTTACACAGACATGAATTACATCAGGTCTTGAAAATGATAGATCTACTCCCTGAGAAACATTTTGCACTGGGTCCCTATTTGCCAACCTGGAGGAGAAAGGATGCCCTGTCCTTACTCTCAGCATAACCCCAAGCTGTGTTTTGGGTACAACAACATTTTTATATTCTCATTTTTCTTTTTCTGCTCAATGCAAATGAAGACATTCCTTGAATTGTTCCAGACTGAGGGCTTCTGAAGGTTTAAAGTGCTTTTCTTGTAGTGAAGTTCAAGGCTACTCCCAGTCCCAGTCAGGGCTTTGACTTTGTCCCAGGACAGCAGTACGGATGCTCACTGGAAGCCAAACCCTCAAGGTGGGTGTCTGCACACCTCTAGGCACATCTAGCAAAATGAAAACCAAGCACAGAGCTACCTGCTGTGTCCTGGCCCTTGCAGTATTGTTCAGGCAAATTGCACTTCCTATGAGGACTTTTGCATGCTAGTTCAGCAGTGCCTGACCAGAAATGCTTCCAGTCTGTTTCAGGTCCTCCCACTCCTCCCTTCCCAGTTTTGTTTTTGTTTTGTTTTGTTTTGTTTTAATTTATACTAGTTTCAGGGAAAAGTTCCCCATCTGCTTTCAGTAAAGAGATTGATTCTTTACAAGCCTCAGCCATGAAACATTAGATTGCTGCAGTCTAGAAATAACCACATTAGCCCATTCAAAACCTCCAGGCTCACCACAGTACTCCCTCAAAATACTACATAAGCAGAAGGTCCCCCAGAATGGAAGGGGGGCCCTTCTCCGATCATGGCTGGTGTCTGGGGAGAACATCACAAGACCAGACTGAAGGGCTGGATGACACTGTGCCATGGGGCTGTACAGTGATGGGTATTAGACCCATGTGGGGACAGCCTACCCAAAGCAAATCACCTGGGATCTGGGTCTTGGGTAGGAAAGAAGGGACTTCCACTCCTGAGCTGCAAAAGGAAACCCATACACCGTGGAGGGGGGGAAAGCAGTACTTTATAAATAAAGTGTTACCCCAGTGCCCAAAGAGCTGAAAGCTTAGCAACAAGACCTGAGAGCTACTTCATCCAGAAAAAATACCAAAGTCACTTGAGTTTCAGCCATTTACAGCATCCAGGTTGGTCCTTCAGGCTTGGTTGGCTGCATAATCCTTCCATGCTCACCGCTTGTTGCATTATCCCCTAGCAGAGCACAACAGGCGGATTTAAGATGGACAAATCCAAGATGGATTTGCCCCAGCCCCTCTCTGACATGTGTCAGGATTTGGTAGTCAGCACACAAGCAAGTGTGGCCATCTGTGTCACTGGAGGCAGGTCTGGACTAAACAACAGCACAGGAACAGCCAGAAAGGACAATGGGATGACACAGTGGCATTGAGGTCAGTCCAGTAGTATTAGCTGCTCAAAAATAGTGTTTTCATTAAAAACACTTGGCATTTTATTTAAGATATTCCATGGAGAGACTTTTTTGTTTGAAGAATGAAGACATAGGTTTGCCATTTGAAATAGGAGCTCAACTATTTCATTCATGCCAAAACAAACCTTTGCTTTTCTACCTTTCTCCCTTGTCTTTTGCCTGCCTTTTCTCTTGTGGAAAAAAAAAAGGGAGGAAGAAGAAGTACAAGAGAAAAAACAAAGCTATTTTATCCCAGTGAAAATCTGATATGTTTTTCTCATTATTCAAAACCTGGCTTTCATCTAACAAGAATTAGCCATGAAATTGTGCTGACTTAACCCTTGGCTGTTCTTCAGTCCCTGCATCTCTCTGAAAGGCAACACTGAGCCCCCAGCTGCAGCCTGAGGAGTCCAGCTCTGCAGGGGTTTGAGTCAGCCTGGCACTTGCCACCAAAAATCAAACCACGCCACCTTCCCTTCTGCCAGCAGTGATGTGTGATCCTAGAGGAAAATAATTTGATACAAAAACCATTGGTTCCAGCTTCCAAGTGCCCTTTAAATATGTACCAAACTATTCACCCCAATTACACTCCTGTAATGAGCTCTGATTTGTTTTCTTTTGTTCCCAAAGCAGTAGGGCACTGGCCACATTAACATTCAATGAGAAGTTGTTTGATATTGAATCATTTCTTCAGCAGTATTATTCCTTACACAATCCCCTTTGATTGCAATCCACCTCACATTTGATAAGTACTTACTATGAAAGAATGACCTAACCTGCTTTCTTTGCCTTTTTTATTGATTTCTCTTTTTAAAGGTTTTATTCCTTTTATATATGAGATTGAAATACAAGAAAGAGGCAACATTACTGAACAACTGTTTTCCTTGCAGCTCCATCAACCCGTATAACTTCACACTAGGCCCCCAAAAATACTTTAATAATGAGACATTTAAAGACATGAAGCTGCCTACACCCTTTTCCTGGGACTTTTTGTTCTTACTGGTAAACTTCCAAATTGTTCAAGTGAATAGTCAGGACTAAATTGCTCTTTCTGAGCCCCTGATTAGACCGTACACTGAATAATTGCAGGCAGACCTACTGTGCTCTGCATTTAAAGACACAGCCCACCACATGCAGTTTGTCTTCTAACTTGTGCTTTGCACTCACTTTGTATAGGGTTTTTTGTAAAGAGAAAATGCAAAGGACTTGGAAAACACCAACAGTGAGCATGCCCTGTGGTTTGCCTGAAATTCAAGCTGCCATTCCTTCCAAAACAGTGGGCTCTTGTTCTTACATCCAGCATACAAATTATTACAGCATGATCCCAAACTGCATGGGCGAATGGTGCTTTTTTTGGCACTGGGCTTGATCCTGATGAATAGGTCAGCAGGATATCAGCAAAATCTTTCCTTGACAAGAGGTTTCAGATACAGCAGCACTTCCTCGAGCCAGTGTTTCAGAAGCTGTTCAAACCCCACAGCATCCCCTTGTGTTAAGGGACTGACAGCCTCAGCCAGGACACCCAAAGCAGCAGCTCAGCACAGTCCACATCCATGGCTGCTTCCAGTTTTAGTTAGACCCATCTTGCATTAATTAATCCTTGGCACTAAATGCTGCAGCCACTGAAGCGAGTGGCTGGCAAGTAATTTAAGTGATATAATTAATATTTGTCTTACCAACAACACAAAGGGAATATTTTTTAAAACCTCTAAAAAACCCACAGCAGCACACGAAGGCACGTGCACTCAGACACTGATATGGGTGTCAAGCAGCTGGCACAGGCATCATCTCTTCTCCTCTGTCTTGCCCAAAGAAGAGAGCTCCAGGTTCCCACACCAAGCAGAGTGAGACTTCTCATGCAAACACCTCTCTTCTCTTCCAGCATCGATGTACACTGAAATACAACGGGAGCGACCAGATGGTAGAAGTATCCTGACTCACCCAGATTACATAGATGGAAACCCTGACCTCATCAAACCTAAAAAGCTTCTAAACCCTGTAAAAGCCTCGAAGAGCCATCAAGAGCTGCACAGAGAGCTGCTGATGAACCACAAAAGGTAAAAGCAGGTAACAGCCTGCCCCTGGAACAGTCCAAGTGGTGCTGAGCCATCGGACCTGAGGAGCTGAGGCACAGGTGCCAGTGACAGCCTGGAAGGGCAGGATGAATCTCTTCACTTGTAAACACAAAACTTGCTGTAGACCTTTCCTCTTTTCATATGACAGTTTCTTTTAAAACAAAAGCTGAACAAAATGCCCCTGCTCTGCCATCCTGAAGCATCAGCTTGCACTTTCCAGAGCCACAAGCATCAGAAGATGCATGGCATCCCTACAGCCTCTCTCCTGGTGTCAGTCACATGAAGGTTTTCTGGCTTTTGTATCTCCCCCACTGATTTGTAAAGTCCTCAGCAATGTACAGCATTCCTGTGTGTTTGAAGGTCAGCCCAGAGGCAGGAAGAGGTGCAGGCTGGATGGAGACATTAAAAGCTGGCGAAGCAGTGGGGTGGCATCATCTGTATGAGGAGAAGGCTAATCACTGATTCCCTAAATATCAAATGGGTAAAGACAGGCTAGAATTCATATTCCTGACTTCCTACCCCTTCACCACAATTTAACTTTTTGGGGGTACAGATACAACACCAGGAAAACCACACCAACAACTGAGAACCTACAACCATATCATTCCTTTGTGGCAACTATCTGAACATCAGTGCAATAAAACCATATTCAGCTCAGAGGCTTTTAAGCACAGCAAGAAATCTGCTGGCTTTCTATTGACATTTTTCAAATGTCCTGAAATACCCCGACACAAGAGCTCTTTGGCTGCCTAATTAAAAGGAGCACAGCCTCTGTTCTGAAGGACTGCAGTCATCACGAGAACCAGACATGTATATTAATTCAGCCAACAATCAAGCCTGCCAGTGGGGTGCATTAATCAATACTGGCACTGGCTGGGCTTGGGTTTGATTTCATTTTCCCAAAATCAGAAGAATTACAGGGACCATTCTCTGGCATCAAAGCAGAGGTAACTCTACCAGCCAGATATTTTTAAAACTCTCTGGCTTGAGAGTGACCATCTCCTCCCTAGTGATACTGCTCAGTTTAAAGGGTCACCCACTAGCACTAGCTTTGATCTCACAGAACATTATTCCAGTCTAACTATGATGGAACAAAAAAAAACCAAGAAATCACTGCAACAGAAGCAGGAGAGGCGAACAAGTAGAGGGGGTGCAGACCCCAGGGCATCGGGCTGAGCTGGACTTCACACTGGCAAACACAAAGTACAGCACCTCTTTGTATTCCAGTTCTGTGCCTGCCACTGTTACATGCACGTGTGCCATCAGGTACTGGCAAGGAGGCAGCTCCACTGCAGCCATCCTGCACCTCCTGACCCCTCTCATGCATCAATTTAAAGCTGTTTTGGCTCTGACTTCCCAACTACTTTTCAGTGTGTGAAACAAACCCTACTGCAAAAAGTAATCCATGGTTGCTGGTTTCTTGTCACTCTCAAATCCACCGGTTTTGCTTCCTGCTACCTGTTACTATAGAGTGAGAGAGGGGAGAAGGGGAGAGAAGGATCTATGACTTGCTCCTGTACTTGCTTTGGTTGTTTTTTTCCCCTCAAGCAGCAGGGAGAAGCAACTCAAATCAGCAGCTTGTGTAACAAAATCCTTATCTGAGTCAACACCTCTGGGCACTAACTACACAGGCTGATTAAATCAAAGAATAGTAACAAATCCACAGGTAACATAGGATGCTGTGTCTCCAGCAAGTCAAGGCAGGTTTGCCTTCTCTCCAGCCTTGGGAAAAACAATTTTGCAGTATCCAAGTTGTTCCTGCCTTGAAAAACCATCATGAAAACTCTGAGGTGAAGGCTACGGCTGCCTTCACTGATGTTGCTGTGAAATTTGTCCTGTCATAAAGCAAAAAAAAAAAAAAAAAAAAAGAAATTACAATAGGAAGTATCATTAAACTTGACACTGGAAGGATGCAAGTGCTGGTCCCCAGCCATGTTGTGACAGAATAGAGGTTTGGTTTGCTGCATCTGGAGAGTGTTCCCCCCTCCTGGCTGCCAGTTCAGTGTCTCCTGATGTGAGATACCACCTCAGCACTTCCCACCCTGCCGAGAAACCTGTATCCCAGAGAGTGTCTGCTTTCAAACGACCTTAACAGAAACCAACCAGCCTTTCAGAGACCTCTCAGTGCTGAGGAGGAGTTTTGCATGAATAGCACTCCCCAGTCCGCCATGCCCTGGGCAAGCCCTTAGCATAGGCATGGGGAGGTCCCCTCCTCTCCTCTAAACAGACAAACACCAAACACCAGCCACAACTGGAGGAGGGCACCTGCAGGATGTAAATCTGAGTGTCTAAATTCAGGCGTGGCAATATCCAAAGTGTGAGGTTTCTGAAATTTGTTCAGAAAATTTCTTCCATCTCTAGACCACATATTTAGCCTTGCCTGCGTGGCCTTGCTATGTCTCCTTTCCCATGATCCCAGCCTTCACAGAATAGGGATTCACCTGAGATGCTTCGGGCAGCCAAAGGGCAGCCAGGCACCTGCACCATCAGCAGACCCTCTGGCTTCCAGGAGTAAAGGACATTTCATTTTGCCCTCTTGACCCAAACTATCCAGGTTAACAGGGGGATTGCCAGCTCTCAGCTCCAAAAAAAAGCTTCAGATGGGATGTGCGGGGAGGAAAGGAGCTGCCAGGACAATTACTGCAGACCAATGACTACCCCTGCTGGTGGGAAAAAAATCGTCATTATTTCACATGTCAACGCGGCTGAATCCGTACACCATTAAAACCAGAAACGGCAGGAGCCAACGGAAGGTCCCATTTCCACACCCGACACAGAAAGCTGTAGTACCCCTGTGCACTGGGATCTGCAGAACTTCCAGCACCACACGCAGCACACACAGACTGCAAACTGTGCCCACCCCAAGCAGGCAGTGAAGGCACCATCCCTGCAGTGGGTAACACCCCCAAACCTTGTGGGTGGACCAGGGCTGGTTTGTAAACCAGGTGTCTCATGTTTCCATTTAGGAATGAAAAGAGTTTTGGGGTTGCCAGGCTGACAGTGGTTACACCCCAGGGTGTAGGCTCTCTGCCCCTGATTTATCTGCTTTTTATCCACAGAGGTTTGGGCGTGGAGAGCAAGCCAGAGCTGCAGCGGGTGCTTGAGCACCGACGGCGCGACCTGCTCATCAAACAGAAGAAGGAAGAAGAAGAGGCAAAGAAATTGCAGTCTCCTTTTGAAAAAGAACTATTAAAGAGGCATCAGAGGCTGGATCAGGTGGGACTGAGCTTTCAGCCATCTCCAGGTTATCCTAACCACCCAACACAAGGCACAGGGAAGATGGGTGGGCTGAGGCTCAACAAAACAGGAGCCACAGCACATCCTTCACTGCTGCCCCAAGCAGCTGCAGCACCCTCATCCTCACAGTGGGATCCACCATGTTTGTACCAGCCCACTCAGGACCCCCACTACACACCACTGACTCAGAATCTCTTCTGGGTCTCACACAGTGTCCTTTGGGTGTGTTTTCCAGTTCAAAGCACCCTAAATAGCATGGGAGCTATTGCAACATCCACCACAGGGGTGCTCAGAACCCTGGGGTGAAGAGTGAGAGAGAGGCTGCAAAAGTGCTTGAAGAAACATTGCTGCCATCTCACCTAAACTGCCTTTGGGTGCAGTTCCTGACAGGCACCCTGGCCAAAAATATGCCTGGGGAAAGCAATATGTAGTTTGCACTTGTCAGCAGCAGAGCTGTGCCCTCTTACCCAAACCAGTGCAATCAGGGAGCAGGTTCATTGCCACTGAAAATAAAGTCATCATGGCCTGCTTGCCAGTGTTTGCACTGCAAATGGATGAAACCAGTTTCTTTAATTAACAACACAGTAATAATGTCAGTAAAGCTGTGATCACTTCAAAATCAAAGCCCGACACTCTCAGAGAACCAGGAATAAGAACCAAAATAGTTCATGGACAGGTCCATAAAGACTTTGCATATAAAACTGAGGCAGTACAATGACGTACCCCACCTCAGATAATAACTACTGCTGAGAACTTTTCCCAGGCTCACCGGCCTCCTTTTCTAAGAAGGATTAAAATCTCTTCCTCCCTCCCCTATGCCAGTTCTGAAGGGAAGCCCTTCCTGGTTTTGCTGATGGAGATGTGCCTCCCTAGAGGAAAAAAATAGACATTAATGTTTCAGCAGGACACAAAAAGAGACTAAGGGTGAACATGGGTCTGGTGTCTTGATTTGTAAAAAGGCCCCAACATGTGCACTACACACTCATTCAACTTTGGGCAATCACAACTGGACCCAGCAATAATGAAAACCCCTCTTTTAATGTAGCTGATGCCCTGTTGCCCTTTCATATGCATAGTGACTCTTCTTTTTTACAGCTGGAGAAAGAGCAGGAGAAGCAGGAAGACCATGCACCAGAATTCATTAAAGTCAAGGAAAACCTGAGAAGAACATCAACTGTGACAGGGGATGAGAAAGCAGCATAGCTTCTGCCAAAACTCAACAGGGATCCTACCAAGGCCAGTGCTAACACACACCCACTGACATCTCTATACATGGTGGACATTCACAGCCACGTCATTGGGGCTACTTACAGTTATTAACACTTGCTCCAACAGAAGGCACAGAAGAAGGTTTTCCCAGCCCAGGAGGGAATCACTGTGGAAAAAGTGCAGTATTTACTACAGAAGTACTCACCCAAGTGGATGCAGAGATAATGATGTTAATCCCCCTCCAGACTGTGAGTGCATGCTAACCACCAGCTAACCCTTGGTTAACTCCAGAGACACAGCAAATATTTAAGCCAGGGAACTCTGTAAGGAATGACTTTGAGGAACCCTGCTTATTCCTGAAGGCAGGCTTGCCAGGCACACAGTGACAAGAGGGCAGCTGCAACTGTGGAGAACCTCCTGGAAACCTGGCATGGTAATTAAAAGGGACAACCTGTGTGTTACTGAATACAACCCAGGTGACCATAATGGCTTTCCCAAGGGTCAGTGGTATTGCACCAGTGTGTGAGTCAAGCCTGGTTGAGGTTGTGTGTCCCAGCAGCACACATGTACTTTTACAAAAACCAACCTCTGTGTGCCCATACCAGAGCAGCACAAGCAGGTGCATCTGTTCTTCACGCACACCTTTAAACTGCATTTCAACACTGCTTGAAAGTGGCTATTTAGGCAGTTCCATGCTCAGGCAGAAAATACATTGGACTGTTCCATCAACACCCCAAGTGGGAGGCAAGTTCTCTGTGCAGAGACAAAGGCTGAGTGTTTCCAGCATGGGTGTCCACAGAAGCAGTGATCAGGCAGCAGAACCCTATGGACAAACTCCTCTTTGCCCCTGGACTACTGAGCTTCAGCACCTCACCCAACAGCTGGACATGTGCTACCCTAGGGACCCACAAAAAGAGTCCTGGGATGGAGAGGGGGCGATTTGGTGATGTCACACCAATGGCAGGCTGTCCTGTCAACACCCCTGCATGCAGTTGGTATCGTAGAACCAGGGGCAACAAGGGAACGTAGGTCCTGATGCAAAACTATTTGTCAGTGCTTCTCATCCCCTTTTCCAGAGGTCAGAGTTGCCTCATTGCAGTTGTCACCTTGCAAAGCTAAAACTCTTCTTGTTCCTGGTATAGCCAAGCTGAGGTGCATGGTGCATTTGCACTATGTACAAATAGAGCTTGCCACACTTAGGTTGTAACCCCTCGTGCCCTGGGGCATCCACATCCAGAGCTAAAGCTGTGCTTTCAGGATTATCTCAGCTTCTTGCTTCTCACATCAGCCCTGATGCAAAGCCTGAACAGCATAACTCACTGACTGCCTTTGGACACTGGCTCTTGAATGGCCTCAGTGGACCTCGTTAACTGGGAAGGTAATACCTGGTTAAACAACATCTACTATCCACACCATCAGTGGATCCATACAAAAAATTAAGGGAAAATGGGCATATTTATTAAAAAGTTGCTAATCCAGTCCCTATTCTCCCAGATCCAGTGGGGTGTTTCATTTCAGAGGGTTGTTGCTTGATCTGACAGTTTGGGTAAAACATCTGAGCCACATCACATGTCAAGAGCAGCGATACAGGTATGGAGCTTCCATGACAGACTGGACTATAAAAGCCCTTAATTCGGCTTCAGTCCTTGGGCACCCCATGTCAAGGCACTGTCTCTGCTGCAGTGTTTAATCCCCTTGCTTATATGCTTATTCTAAACATGATTTTATTTCAGAAATCCAGTGCACCTTGTCACTATGGGTCACACAAGATCTGAAAGGCTTTATTATGTCCTTTCCAACTGTGAAGCTTTTCATATAGGCAATTATTAAAACCATAAGGAAGAAGTAGCAGCAGCCATTTTTTCAGGAGGGAAAAAAAGCCAAATTTCTCCAAGGCTAAAAAGATGTTGCTAAGGATGCTTGTACATAGTTGTAAAGAATGCTGCATGATACTCCACAGATAAATCAGTGTAAGTAGCAAGCCAGAACTACTGTGCTGGAGTTCTGTGAGGAGTTATGGCACAGATTAAGTAACCTTGATCAAAGAGCTCAAAAAATTCAGCAAATTAATTTGTAATTTTGCCACAGATGGAAATGCACTCCAGGAGAGGCAATCTGTCGCTCCATATGCACCAGTGAAATCAGTGTTATCAGCTCACCCAGGCTGGGACAGGGGCATTTATGCAAGTCCTTGGGTGGGAGCCATCCAGTAAGGTCAGCAATGAAAAGGTTGAAAGTATTTCTTAAGCATGCAAATATTACCTGGGGTGGGGAAATAAATCAAGGTGTCTCCCTTTGATGTGGTGTCCACCAAACACAGAGTGGGGCTGCACACAGTGTGGTCCATGGTGGACAAGGGGTGTCTGGGCCATTTCCAGCTGGTTTCCAGAATGGAAAGGGAAGGCCAAGTCACACTGTCCTAACTCAGACTGAGCAAGCAGAGCCACAAGAAAACCTTCCAACAGTGGAGAGACAGCAGAAAGCCCTGACCCAGCTGCCCACCAGGACCCCATATTTTGGGGTATCTTTGTGTCTCTATTTCTTTTACGTTAATTGCTCCCTATGCCCCTAAAACACATTCCTGAATAAATGTGGTGTATTCAGAAGATACATATTATCAGAGTATTGATGGAAGACAATTTTTGCACTGTGATGTTGCTTATGTGATATATAGTCTATATTCTGTGTTGATGTTTATACATTTATATGAATATATACATCTATATGTCATGCACCTCTACTGAATTAACTCACTATTTAATGTGGACAGTTCTGAAGAAATAAACTAAACAATGATTGTATATTTTGCTCTTTTCCACAAGGAACTGAAAAAGCTCCAAGGATACAAGCAGAAAACAGCCAAATAAACTTAATGAACATACAAAGTGAAGTCTGACACCAATTCCTTTGTTAGTGCTGTGTTAACTTGCTCATCAATGAGCTCTTTTCGTCATCTGCATCTGCATCCAATGCTTATCCTCCAACTTCATCTCATTTTGATGCAAGTTTAAGGGCATAAAATTGTGGAATCAGGCTTTGTGCACTGAAACCCCCCATAACTTTGACTCTTAACTGGCCATGGATGCCCACATGCCTCACAGAGTAAGACCCACAAAGCCAAGGAAACATCCTTTGATTTAATTTAAAAACTCAGCTTTGAACTTACAGGTAATCCTCACACTAGTGAGCTTTTTTTATTATTTTTAAACATTTTTAAAGTGATTTAGCAGCAACCAAAGACCACAGATTAAACAGATAAGAAAAAGAGAGGATACTTCATTTAGCCAAGGCTAAAAGTGAATGCAGCAATGAAAAGGACTTTTCTGTCTCATTACCGACGTCCTTATTGGCACAGATGCCAACATCCCATTCAGAAAATGGCACAGACAGTGCTTGGATGCATTTCTCAGACACCTACTACGAGTTGGGGTTGCCACACTGGGAGGTATGTTTTGTTCTCAACCCTCCACACCCTGTGGCTCTGGTGTGGCCAGTGAGCTTGTCACTGGGGGTGAGGGCTCATTCCCTAAACTTGTTCTTCAGGTCAGGTTTCCAAAACATCTTCCCACCTTTTGGCCACTTTTAACAACAGCTCCCTTGCTATCCTATCATGGTGGGTTATGTACTTCATTTCCTGGCATAAACCACACATCTCCTCTGGGGAGAGTGGTCTTTGGTGAGACATGAGACCTGGGGACTCAGCACTTTGTAAAACGCTTTATCAACTTTTCCCAGCCCCAAACAGCTTTTGATGGGCTATGCCCCACAACTGCTTACACTGATCACACACCTCCTTCCATACACGGATGCCAAAAGCAGTTGTTCATAGTGTGATGGTTCCTCTTCTGTGGAAGAGTCTAAGAAACAATCATTTCTGCTCTTAAAAGATACCTGCCTTTTAGCTATGCTCAAACTGCTCCATTGCCTGGATTTCTCTTATTGCCAGAGCTTTTAATACAGCTTTGCTCTCCATCCAGGTCATGCTGAGATCTCTTTTCCTATGTACTCGCTCTTGAGGTGCTCCTAGATAGTTTGCTGCAGTGGAATTTTCTGCCAAGGAACACTTACGTTTTACTGCTTGATCTATTCTTCATTACTGCCTCAGAAATGGCAAATTCTGGTTTTCTTCCTCAAGTTACTTGCACCCTCAGGCTGGCCCTGGCTGAACACCCCCTTCTCAGGAACTTGTCTCTGCCTGTCCCAGGTATTTCTCTATATCTGGATCATTTCCCAGGGTTATCGAAAACTGCTATAGACTGAACGGTTTTGTGTTGATGAAAGCATTGTATAAGCCCATGTGAACTGGCCATGACAGTGAGATCCAGCCTTGTGGAAATAGGGAAAAAGGCAAAATTATCAGCCACATAATAACGGGGGTGTGTTCCAACACTCCATGACCAGATGCTTGTGTGGATTTTGCTGGTTCTCATCACAGCCTGTGAGATCTTTGGGCACGCACAGGCGTGTGTTGCTGAGCTGTGTGAGGCACTGCCAGGTGTGCAGCCCTGGTGGCACTCCAGCTCAGGCCTTACTAACATAGCCTAGCAGTGACCTACCCAGGCAGCACCTAAGCCTGCCCAAATATAAGCCTGCATGAACATCAGGTTGCAAAGAAATTCAGGGACAGGCCTTTTCCAACCTGTCATCCGTCGCCCTCCCTTCAGCAGAGGCAGGTCCACTCACTGAATCACAAACAGCACTCAAGAAGCACAGAGCCAAGGGCTTCTGACTCCAGCAGAAGGAAACAGAAGAGCAAATGCTGAAATTCCATGGAGCACTTTAGAAGGATGTACTGCTTCCCAAGTGCTCGCAAACCTGAGCCATCATGGGATGTGGTGTTGTGCTGTACAGACCCAAATGCAGCACATCATAGGACACCATGGGAATGTGAAAGAGCCACAAGGCATCTTGAGTCTACCAGGCTGATCCCTAACGCACCATCCACTGCCCATGGGCACACTCACTGCATTGCAGTCTGCTCTGCTGGATTGCTGTTCCTCATAGCTGCCAGGCTAGAGGTCTAAAATACAGTTACGCAAAACTACATCCAGTTTCCCAATCTTTGTTTAACTTTCCATATTAAAGTAAGTCTTTAGTACAGTGAACCCCATGTGTACCTTCCCTGACAAAGCAGTTTCCAGAGTGGGTCTGCCCCAGCAGCACAGATGTGGGGATGAACCGTGGGCACAGGGGCTCCTCTCCCATCTGTAGTCCCGGGAGCGTCGCGGGTGTGACTCCCAGCTCCTGTGACCAGATCCCAGGCCAGTTTGCAGCAGGGACACACACAGGATGTCGGGGGGTGAAAGGAGCACACACACCGTGGGTACCTCCCGCTGCCCCCCGGGCACATCGCCATGTCCAGAGTTGCACCCCGAACTGCGGGAGAGCAGAGGGCAGTGCCGTGACTGAACTGGGAAACCCTGAGCAAGGCGAACACACAGGCTCGGAGCGGCTCAAGCCCAAGGGGTGCTCTCCTGCACCCGGGCGGGCTGCAGGGGCAGCGCATCACTATTAAACACCCCGGGAGAAGGGCAGGGTGTCACTTGCGCGGCGGAGCTGGGAGCGCGGACTGCAGCGCGCAGATGGGCTGAATCGTGATCAGGAACAGCCGTGTTTTCAGGCGTAGAGGCCTTTCAGCGCTGGGATGTGTGGGATTTTCCTGCCTGCAGAGGTCAGCACACGCAGGAACACCCGCAGACAGCGGCGCTGGCCTGGGGACAAGGGGCACGGGGACAAGGGACACGGGGACGCCGGGAGCGCGGCCCGGACGGGGAGGCAGCACCGAGGGCTCCCGAAGGACGCGTGGGACAAGGTACGTGGGGGTTCGCGTTCTCTCGGAGCGAAGGGAGTCGCGGATTTCCCTAGGCAGCCCCATGGAGGAGCAGCCGAGCCCGGCTCCGCTCTCGGCTCCGCTGCCTGGCGGCCCAAGGGCAGCGCTGGGTTACCCAGCCCCCTGCCCCGGGGCGGTTCTCTCTCCCGGGGCAATAAAGCACAGGGAATTAAAGGCCTGAATATCAGAAAGGCAGGAATCAATGACATGTTCGAGTTTCCAGAGTTTACGTTTCTTAAAGTAATGTAATGTTGTGTTCGGGAAGGCAGCAGCCTCTTCAAGGGAAAAATATGATTTGTTTTCCACACACCACACCTGGTTTTTTACTAGTATCCTGCGATAAATCCTGCTGGCATGGGGTCTGCAAGGTTAGGATTTCTCGCAACGCTGAGCCCCGTGGCAGGACAGGAAGTGCCTGTGAGCCCCAAGGCAGAAACTCCTTTAATATTAACACATAGTTGTGGAGTATTCCAGCACTTATAAAATACTGGGGACAGACTGGAGAAATAAAAATCTTTCATGTTTACAAATGCATAATAAAACCTGCATTTTGAGTTCTTCAAAGTGCCATAAATCTCCATTGCCCGTATCACTGTAACGAGGACGGGACAGTGCCTAAATATTCACACAACCCCTGTGCAGGTACAGCATCTTGGCCAACCTACCGAAACCACTCCTCGCTGTGCCAACACCTCCATCAGGCATCCACTGACGGGGTGCCAGCGCCAGAGGAGCCGCATCCCTTCCCAGAGCAGCGCCGGCTCCAGGATGGCTCTGCTGGAGACCAGCAAGTACTCGCCGGGCTCGGTGCTCGGCAGCGTGAATCCCGACCTCGCCAGCGAGAGGCAAACCGCCTCCTTCTGCGTGGAAAAGCTCACGGCCCTGCTGGATGGGGGTGCAGAGCAGACGCGGATACGGAGGGCAGTGGGTGAGTGAGCCTCTGGTGGGGACTGGCACAGGCCATGTCTGTGTGTCCCCACCACTCTGCTCCTCCTTTGCAGCTCGGTGGGGGTTGTACTCCCTGGGCATTTGCTTATCGCTCATCTCTTGAGAAAGTATGAGTGTGGAGCTGGAGTCTTCTCATAGCGTAAATCAACACGACTCCTCCGCAGCCACTCCTGCTGTCTGACGCTTTTCCTCCCTGCTCCCATCCCCCGAGTCTCTGGCAAGACTGGTTAAACGGGAATACCTGATGGTCCAGTGCCCCTGTGTCAGTGTGATGTGTGCAGTGGCTTAGTGCTTCTGTGCAGCAGTGCCCACCATGTATGAACCACAACGAGCGACTCAACTTGGCACATCAGGTTCATCCAGGTGGGGAATTTCTTGGTTGGGTTGACTCAGCCAGGCTGAGCTGTTATCTCTCATCATGGATGTGCCAGAAAATTACTATGTGCTCAGAAGGAACAGAGGAGCACTCTTTTGTCTTTGTAAGTGCATCCATATTACACACTTACCAGATGAGAACGGCACAGGCCACTGGGATCACACATTTCACAGTTCCGCTGGACTTCAGCATAACCTTCCATGTGAATAGACAAATAAGGCAAAATAGAGTACGGGATGTGTTCAGGCTGACACAAATACTGACTCTTGAGTTGCTTTGCAACACTGCAGGGGGCTGGTAACATCCCAAGCCAGAGCACTGGTGCTAAGCAGGACACCCAGCAGGCTCCAACCATTAGCCACCCTCTGGGCAAAATCCAGCTAACCACAGCCCTTGCTGGAACAAGCATGGGAACAGCAGTTGGAGGCAGAGGGATCCACAGCATCTTGAGGTTAGCTCAGCTGGTTAGAGCATGGTGCTAATGATGCCAACGTTGTGTCAACCCCATATGGGTCATTCACTTTAAGAATTGGACTTGATGATCCTTGTGGGTCCCTTCCAATGTAGACTACTCTGTGATATTCTGTGATTCTGACACTCTGACCAGGGATGGTGCCTTACCCTGCACGGTCACCATTTCCACTCAACAGACCCTTCAGGCCCACTGAGTGCTCCTCTTCCCCAAACCCACTGCTTTTCAGAGTTAGGCATGACAACCATGGGTCTGGCAAAATAAAACCTGCCTACAGGCAGGTGCTAATAAGTCACAGCATCCGTATCCACAAGACTGGTCCTGCCTTCACTTCTCCTGAGCAGGGCTCAAGGCACTGCCTGCACCTCCACAGCCCCAGGAGAACAACTGTTCTGCATTGCCTTGCAGTCGAAGCCATCGAATCCGACCCTGTGTTCAGCAGAGAAAACCAGTATTTCCAAACCCAGAATGAGAGGTACGAAGCAGCAGTAAGGAAGGCTGTTCATCTCCAGAAAAAGATGCACGAAATGGGATGGACTGAGAATGGACCTGAATATAAGTACATTTACAGGTGATTTCTATTTTTTTAATGTACAGCTAATTATTTGCTCAAAGTTTTGGATGCCTACAAGAATCAGCTTTAGCAAAGGCTGGGAGAGACCAACAGCTGACAGAATAGGTTTGGGTAAAAACATGCTGCAGGTTTTTATTTTAGCAGCATGCTTGGGAAAAGGGAAAATGGTGGTAACACAGCAGGGAACTTCTCAGAGAGCAGCACATGGGTACAGCGTGATAGATCACAGCAGTTCACAGCCACAACATATTTCCACTTCAGCAAGCTCCTTGTGCTGCAGCTCTCAGACCTCCCATCAGACATTTTTAAATGTATAACCAGTACTGGAAGTAGTGCTGTTTCAGTTACATTCTTGACTTCCAGCTAAATTAAAGATCACTTTTTGTCTATCTAGAAAATCCATATTATATTAAAGGGAGACAAAAAAAGGAAAGAAAGAAGAAACTCACCTCTGTTTGTTGATAAATAGGAAGAAAATATTTTCACAATCCTTTCCTTATAAAGTTTTCTTAACACTTTTTTGGGGGTTGATCTCCACATTTCCATTACTTGCCCCTCCTTCTTTCCTGCTTTGCTAAATAAATTCCTGACTTTCTGTTGCCTGGTGCACTCTGTCTGTTTGGTGGGGTCACATACCCAGTAGGAAGTTCAGAAGCATCACTCAAAAGGGCAAAGCCCCTTACACATCATCACTGACACTCAGAGCCACTTTCCAGTATTTCATAGAATCATAGCTCAGTTTGGGTTGGAAAGGACCTTTAAAAGTCACCTGTTCCAACCCTCTGCAATAAGCAAGGACATCTTCATCTAGATTGCCTTGCGCAGAGCCCCATCCAGCCAGACCTGGAATGTTTGCAGGGATGGGAGCATCCACTACTTCTGGGCAAGCTGTTCCATTGTTTAACCACCCTCATTGAGAAAGAGTTCTTCCTTATATCTACTCTAAATCTACCTTCTTTTAGTTTTTGACCATTACCTCTTGCCCTATGGTAACAGGCCCTGCTAAAAAGTTGGTCCTCATCTATAATTCTTTATGCTAAACTTTTCACCATCTACAGCAAGCAGGACTAAAGAAGGGAGAAATCTTCCATCAAGAGCTCTTGGACCTGATCATTATACTCCTGTTAAAAAGCAGCTCTCCACTCCTCCCTCAGAAGAAAAAGAAACCTGAGCAGATTGTAAAAACTTGATGAAATTCCAACCCCTCTCCCACCCAGGTGTGCTTTTATCAGGCCCCCCTGTGGCAGGGCCAGCCCTGTGTTGTCCCATTTTGCTGGATTAGGAGCAGAGCTGCCTGGCAGGACAGCTCTTGCCTGATGAAACACCAGGTGAGCACCAAGCTCTTATGACAAAATTCCAGTGCTCCTGGTGCCAGGCACAGTGAATCACTCACAGAATTTAAAATTGAGCTTTTCAAATTGCAGCTAAAGGAACGTTATTTCTGGCCAGGCTGCCAAGGATTCATTAAGTCATTTTCTGTTAATCAAAGCAATTTCCTTTTAACTTCTTTGTTCATATTTTTCCCCCCACTGTTTCAGCATGATTGATTGTCTCTCAGGGCCAGTAAAGAAGAAAGGTCAGAGTAATTTGTTAACAATAAAAGGTATCTATGTGGAAGGAGATGCACACTAGAGCACTGCAGTAAAGCAATGTGTGAACAGCCACCCAGCTACTGAGAACAGCACAGCCACTTACTTGTACCCTTATCTGTGAGGTGATTCAACCATATTTGAGGAATCCAAGGAAGAGGGACAATATTCCTCATATTTTCTTTGGATTTCTCACACACAAAAAAGCTTGAAACAAATTAATTTCTGATTTGCACCATGGAAGTGGCTGTACCCAAGTTCCCACACACATCTTCTGGAATAGTGCTTTTTAGGATGTTTGCAGAGGGTGATAGCGAAGGGCCTGACCAGACAATAAACCAGGTGTTACACTGAGGTGTTTGAATTTTCCCACATGAAAGGATAACATGTCAAGTCAGGCCGAATCTCCATGTTCCTCAGTGTTGTTCAGTGACAGCAACAAACAGCAAACACACAGCAAAAAGTACAGAAACAAACACAACATACCAATGTATTTCCCCAGAATGGGAATGGGAAGGTTCAGAAAATCCAGGTCCAAATACCTCTGTGTGTGTAGAGTGGGTTTTTATGGTTTTTGGATTTTTTTTAGTTCAGCCTCAAAATACAAATTAAATAAAATAAAGATACAAAGGGCTCACAAGCCTCAGAGCCACAGGAGTTTTGGAGCCAGGCTGTGTTTTTAGCTCAGCATCTGCTACTCAGAACAGATAATTCCTCCAAGAGTAAGTGAAATAATGAGTGAGCAACACAAGCAAACTGTTATGAAAGAAGGAACAAAAGCAGCTTGGAAGAGCACTTTTCCTGCAGCACTCTGCTAATGCTGAATGCTGGATCAGAGTATGACAAGGCAGAAATCAAAAGGCACCGGGTGGTCCTGTCTGGTGACCACTACGGTGCCACTGCCTCATTCATCACATGCCTGGAACTTCATCCCTTTAAAAATACCCCTCATCCTTTTCTGCAGGGCACTGTCAGGAGACGTCGCGTTTCTCCTTCACCGCGTCTTCATGAGAAGTATTTCAGTGCTGGGCTCTGACAAACAGATTGCCAAGTGGATTCCTCTCGCCACCCGGCACCAGCTCATTGGGAGCTACGCCCAGACTGAACTGGGACACGGTAAGGCTGCAGGGAAAACATAGCATGTCCTTAGGACAAAAGGCTGCAGCCAAATTCTCATGGAAATTTGAGTGCAAACTGTCCATCCTTCACTGGGACAGGGGTGGCTGGGGGGAAATGCCTCCTGCATGTTAGAGGTCAATGTTCTCAGTGTTCCTCTGCAAGCTGGAGATGCACTGGCTTTGGTTTTGCCAATATGGAAAAATTAACAAGAGTGATGGTGAAAGCCTGTGGTTAGACAGCAGGCAGGCACCAACAGTGGAGGGGTCAGACAGGCAGCTTGCCCAGCTGATGGGTCACCATGAGCCAGGCAGATGCCCGAGTACCACAGGGCTCAAGAGATCTGTGCAGGAAATGTTGTGGGGTCACTGCAAGCATTGTCCCACAGTTCTTGTCAGAAGGGTAAACCACAAAACCCCAGTAATACCCACACCAGCCCCCAGGGATCCTTCACTCCCTCCATCCTTCTGTTGTTACACTAGGAGATAGTTACTTTTTTAATTTTTTTTTCAAGGCACTTATCTTCAGGGTTTGGAAACAACTGCAGTCTTTGATATCGCAACTCAGGAGTTCATACTGAACACACCAAAGATCTCTGCCATGAAGTGGTGGCCTGGAGACAGTAAGTACCACACAAAATATTTTGGTTTTCCCCATTTGCCTCCTTCAGTTACTCCATCTACCCTACTTAAGTTCTGCGTTCCAGAGCCCAGGTGCTAGCAGAGGACTTCTGTAAGAGATGCACACACTGAGAGGCAAGTAAGAGAAAGATGTTTATCCAAGTTCAAAGGCCAGAAGGGAGCCATCATTATCTGCTAAAACTCCTTGGGTGGCAGGACTGGAGAACTTGACTCAGGGAAACTCATGCCTCTGCAGGAATAAATCTTCTCTTTGTAAATAATACTCAGACAACCAAAAACTGCAGGGGGGTCATCAGCATAAAGGATTCAAGTCAGCAGACAGTCTCAGTATGAAGGATTCAAGTGTGAAATTCTTGGCTTCCTTCAGGAAGGTATTTCACAGTAAATAACTGGAGTCACTGCAACAGCCACAGCACTTCCCACTCTCTCAGCACTGCATGAACTTTAAATGCTTCTTTTTTTCCCATATTCTGATGCAAAACTGTTAATCCAAGCCTCATAGGCAACAACAGTGGCAGAATGATGATGCAACTCCTGAGAGCCAAGAGCAGGCTCAGATTTAGGCTTCCAGCCTCTGTGGCTCACACCTGTGCTCACCCATACCTTAGTGGGACCAAACACACCATTAGCACTGACTGTGGAAGTGTTTGTGCTGTACCTTGTCTCAAGGGAATGGGGCGGTTTTTCTTCTCGCAGTGGGAAGATCAGCAACCCACACAGTGGTCTTTGCTCAGCTGTACATCCACGGGAAGTGCCATGGCATCCATCCCTTCATCGTGCAGATACGCAGCCTTCAGGACCATTCACTCTGCCCAGGTAATCGACCCCAGACACCACAGCACTTGTGCAGGTGCTCTGCCTATTTTGCCCTTAAATGTTTTCTAAATTCTTGGCCCCAGGGAGAGTTAAAATTGCCAAAACCAAGCCAAGACAGACACCCAAGGTGTAGTTACCATTAACCTCAACCTTTTTATCTAAAGGGAGATCTAACGTATCCTCAGGCATATTCAGACCAAGCTCTTATCTTAACCAGAAGCCTGGGCTGCTCTGAGCACCTCTGCATTAACACCTCAGTTCTGACCCCAGCCAACACAGATCCATCTGTTGATGGATCATGGAAACAAACTACCACAAGGAATTCGAATGCCTGTTTCATCTCTCAGGGAAGATGTCCCATGCTGGGAAAGAAGCAGAGCCGAAAGTGCCCTTCCTTTGAGATCCCCAGCTTGACACAAAATGGAGAGAAAAAAGTTCAAGTGGAAGTAAGCAGGCTTTTTTTTCTCCTACTGCAGGCGTAACTGCAGGAGACATTGGTCCCAAAATGAATTTTGAGCATATTGACAATGGCTACCTCATGCTGAAGAACGTGCGTATCCCCCGGGACAACATGCTGAGCAAGTTTTGTGAGGTATGTATGGACTCACATCACAGACTTGCCCGTCAGACTCTCACTGCACAACCAGAGAGATGACGGGGACCTGCCTAAATTTAGGACAAAAATCTTCCTTTGAGGTATCTGCAAGTCTCTGAGGTTTTATCAAGGGTAGAAGTTACCTGAATCCTAAACGAAACTTGGTGTCAAGAATTCCACATTCAGAGGCTGGGAATCACAGGGCTGACAGAACCTGTCTCAGCCAGAAACAGTAAGAGTTTGTCTCTTCAAATAGGTATCTTCTATCCATCATGCATACAAACATTGTTTGCATTCAGTGAAGGATTTTTATGTCCATTTTATTCTATGCACAGTGATTACACAGCCACCCTAGTACTGAAGCATAGAATCATAGAATCGATTGGGATGGAAAAGACCTCCAGGATCATCAAGTCCCTTTACCAGACCATGGCACTCAGTGCCATGTCCAGGGATGGTGAATCTACCACTTCTCTGGGCAGCCCATTCCAATGCCTGAGCACTCTTTCTGGAAAGAATTTTTTCTGATCTCCAACTTAAATTTTCCCTGGCAGAGCTTAAGCCCGTGCCCCCTTGTCCTATTGCTGAGTGCCTGGGAGAAGAGACCAACCCCTACCTGGCTAGAACTTCCCTTCAGGTAGTTATAGACAGTGCTGAAGTCACCTCTGAGCCTCCTCTTCTCCAGGCTAAACACCCCCAGCTCCCTCAGCCTCTCCCCACAGCACTTGTGCTCCAGTCCCTTCTCCAGCCTCGTTGCTCTTCTCCGGACCCGCTCCAGTACCTCAATATCTTGAAAAACGTGACATCTGACACCCCCTCTCTACTCTAGGTTCGACCAGATGGCACCTATGTGAGACAGGGGTCACAGAAGATTAATTATTTCACCATGACTACCGTGCGGATCTCCCTCATTTCGGACGAGGTGCTGACCCCACTCATGAAGGCCTGCACCATCGCCATCCGCTACTCCGCCGTTCGCCGGCAGTCCAAGCTAAAGCCTGGGTAATGCCACACAGCCTGCAGCAGTGGGAAGTGCACTACACACCATGTTCCCCTGCACCAGCTCGTATTTCTGCTTTTCATCTTATCTCTCAGCCCATCGCTGGCTGATTTCCTGGCCCAGGCAGGGCATGACAAACATGCTCCCCCGTTATTTACATTAACGAGCTTCAGTCAAAGTACAAGAGAATGTTTACAGTTCTTTCCAAGATAAGTTTCATAGTTTGAATAGCTCAGCAGTTCTCACAAGCAACTTATTTTTTTATAACTGGCCTTCCCCTAATGTAATCCCATAACTCAGCAGAATCCAGACAAAGTGGACAAATGGCTGAATTCTTATTCCATAGCATCCTACTAGTGGGTGCAACATTAAAATACCTTCCAACATCCAGAAATCCAATATCCATGCTTCACAGCATTGAATTGTATTAGTCTGGTAAGAATCCCTGTTATTTCTAAAGAGATACTTTAATTTGAATGGATTACAAAAATTTCCATTTAAATCTTTCAAAAGCAGAAAGATCCAAATGAGAATGTGATTGGTTCAAACACAAACCAAAGAGCACAGCATGTACTCAATTGTAATAACCAATTCCAGCAACTGAAGCCCTAAGTGTACTAACCATAGAAAAAGAGGTAAAGAACATCCAAAAGAAGTTCAAAATAATCTAGACTCAAATATTTTTAGAGGAACTTATGTACACCCACAGACACAAAGATCCCATTGGAAAAGCAGAAGTTTTTCAGGGTGTAGTGCCACCACCTCCCCTGGAACACCCAACAACTTGCTTGAAGGCTTCATCCTTTTCCTCTTCCACAGTTCCAGTTCCCCCTCTGCACTGAGCCTTTTCTATGCTGTTAGGCTGGTTCATCAACATACCAGAAAAATCCCTTTTCTCAAAGAGTTTGTTTCTCTGCAAGCTGGGCAGATTTTCTGCCATGCCATTGACTCAGTCCTGTCCCCACACTGCTTCTTGGTAAAGAAAAATGCCATTTTTCTTTCTGTAACAGTAAGAGTAGCTATGCCAATTTCCAAACTTTATCTACTTCATCAGCTGTCTTCCAACAGGGAACAAGAAGCAAAAATCCTTGACTACCAGACTCAGCAGGAGAAACTGCTGCCCCAGCTGGCAGCAGCCTATGCCTTTCATTTCATCAACGACTACCTGCAGGAGCTGTTTAACAGGGGGTACAGAGAGATCCAGAGGAAGAACTTTGACATGCTGCCAGAGGTGAGCTGCAGCAGGGTTAGCTCATACAGCACTTCTCATCTCCTGGTATCAAAGTGTTTTAGCAAACTGGACAAGCATTCCTCTCACTAGAGAACTGGAGAAAGAGGAAGCACTAAGAGATCAAATGGCATGTCCCAAGTTCAGAACCAGTCAGCAACAGCATTCGCTCTACCACCCCAAATTTTTTGTTTTGGAACTATTGCAGAGTGAAAAGTCCTTGTAAAGCGTGTCCATTTGCTTAAAACCTTGTTCCAAGTGGCTGGTGGCACAAAGTGTTATTTCACAACTTCATCTACAACTGCACATGCAAATAGTCACTTCTGAGCCAAAACCAAAAATGTGACTCTTTATACAGAACAGATTTTGCAATGAACTTAAATGTGCTTGAAATGAAAATACACTCCCAACAAAGGTGGCCAAATCCACAGCTGGCTGAGACAAACCCAAACATGCATAAACTGAGTACAGTGTGCCCAGCAGGAGGGTGTGCAGCATCCCAGGCAGACACCAAGGGCCAGGTTCAGGGAGCTGGGTGCTACTAGCATGCAAAGGGGGACCTAATAGGGATTTCATGTCCAGAAATTGCACAAGATTAAAAACAGAAACTTATTCTGATGATTGTTTTAGGGCACTTCCACTAGTAACCCTCTGCTCTTGTTTTTATCTTTTTTTAACAGCTCCACGCATTGTCTTCAGGCTTTAAAGCCGTGATCACTCATCACTGCACTGCAGCAGTGGAGATTTGCCTCCGGGCATGCGGGGGGCACGGCTACTCCCTGCTGAGTGGAATCCCTTCCTTGTACACCAAAATACTTGCCTCTTGTATTTATGAAGGGGAAAACACCATTTTGCTCCTGCAAACTGCCAGGTAAGAATTCAAATGTGTTCATCTGAAAGCCTGTCCCCTCATGTATTCAGCCTCTACCACTTCTTCTCCAAAACCAGTAAAACCAGCTACTCCTTTCTCACAGCACCTTCTAAAAATACAGCTCAAGACATAAACTATTAATGTCTTCAGTCTAACAGGCATGGAGTGTGTGGGAATGGGATTATCTTTTCTATTTTTGGTTTGGGGACGTATGCAGGTGCTGTTCTGCATAACCTCATTTTCCTCTTTGCCTCATAGCACAGCAAACACATTGCTATACAAGTTTTGTGGTTTATCTTTTAAGCAACCAGAGTAACAATGGCACGATGGAACACAATATTGGTAAAGTGAGATTTAGAGAAAGCCAAGTTGTTGGATACTGAGAGAGGATGAGTCATGCTCCAAGAACACCACTTTCTTCTGAACACACAGACTGATCTTTATCCAGAGTACATGAAATAGAGGAGAAAAACTACAGCTGCTTGAACTTTTAGTAATGCGGTTTTTTACTGGGAGAAAACCAGTGCACTTCGCAGGGACAGATCAACCACGTAGTGCTGTGCTTGCATGTAGACACTTAGGCACTCATTGCTGTTTCTTCTTGAAAGATCCACAGCAAGATCAAGAGAAATGTTATCACCTTTTAATTCCAGGCCTAGTCAGTGTAGCTTATAGCAGAGGTGCCAAAAAACAAGGGAGTGGGGAATGCTCCTTTTACACAATCTCCAAGAAAGGGTCTTGCATTTGTTCACATAATGTGACTGTGTGTTGGGGATCACAGAGAGTAACACCAAACCACCATTAAGATTTCCAGAGCATTAAGACTCAGGTTGCAAAACTGATAATGTATCTAATCACCACACTGCTGAGACTGCTAATGGCCACAGCAAGTTTCTGCTGAAAAATCCATCGCTACAGGTTGCTGTAGCTCTAAGTACAGTAGACAGGCTGCCACTGAGACCCACCACAGATAAGGTAACATGCAAAACAAAAGGTCATTACTTGTTCAAGTCCATTCCAGACCACTGCTGGGATGGGTCATACCTTCCTGCTCCTCACCTGAACCCACTTCACTTTTTGCATGATCATTTGCTGTGTAGAGTTCACTGCCATATACCCTACTCTGCCTTTACCCTCTTCCCAGGTTCCTGATTAAGTGCTTCATGGCAGCCAGCGCTGGCCATCCTGTTCCACCATCTGTCACTTACCTGGCTGCAGTGAAACCTGGGAAATGTCCAGCTAAGAACAAGTTGGATTTTCTCAGACCAGATATTTATACTGAGGCCTATCAACATGTGGCAGTCAGGTCAGTACGGAGGACGGGAGATGGGTTTCTGTCTTTGACATCAGAAATGTGTGAAGAGCTCAACTTCTTCCTTCATTTAAAGGGAGGTAAAATAAAGTAAGTTACACAAGGAATGGCACCATCTATTCCTGAAGGAGAAAAGGAAGAGTGCACAGGATTAACAGCCATGTCAGATGTTCAATATGGAGCTTTCACACTCAGAAGTTCCTAAACTACATGCTACCAAACAACTACATTCCATAGAATTGGTGGCACTATTTAAGTAAATATCAAACCACATCACTGAGTTGCCATCCAGTAAAACCTTTATACAGAAGGTTAAAATTTCATGTACCTGAGGAAAGGATGTTTGTTTTCAATTAACACCACAGCAAACACAGAGCCTGTAGCCTTTCAACTACACATTCAGCCACTCAACACAAATGAAAATGGTACCATGAGTGGTCTCATTGGATTTACATGCACAGTTATGGGCTGTATAGGTGTCATCTCTGAAAAGCAGGTAATTAGACAACCCTGATGTCACTGAAACCTATAAAAACAGAGCCACTCTTCCAAAAGCTTCAGTGTCAATGGGAGCAGGATTTGAATCCCTGTGTAGAAAAGGAGCAAGATAACGGAACAGCAGTCCAGTATTACTGTTTGGTTTGCAAACTCTTCTTACACCCACAATTCAGGAAAAGCTCAGCCAACCCCTTGGTAAACTACCCTGGAAGGTGAGAAGGCAGAAATCCTCCAGTACCAGGATGGTCCGGGTGCTTCCCCAGTCTATACTTAGATTTTGCATAATCTAAGTTCGCTCACACTGAGTGTAGGTAACTCCAGATGTCAGAAATGCCAGTTTGCTGTTCAGGCACACACGACTCCGAGTGTGAACCATGTGCATGAGGGCTGCTACATTCACCTACAATACGCTTTATGCCTTTTCCATTTTACAGGCTCATAAGCAGCACAGCAGCTAAACTACAGGACTTGATTCAGTCTGGAGTCAAAAAGTACGACGCATGGAACCAGTGCACAGTGCAGCTGGTGCAAGCAGCGAAGGTTAGCAAAATTTATCTGCTTATTTGACATTTGTCTTTGTGATACAATATGCAAGAGAAATGGCAGGATCAGCTTAAAGCCTCAGTGCTGTTTGTTGTTTTCTGTTGGCATCTAAGGGACACCGCAAAGACCATCACTGTGGTCTGCATGGAGAAAAATTATAGCAAGAAGCAATTCCAGATCTGAAAAATTTGCTGTCTGAACAGGCCAGGTAGAAAAAAGACTAGAAGCAGGAGAAATGAAAGGTAGAAAAAATACCTTCACAGGTATGCTGCTACTACTAGGAGAATCAGACATCCCATATTCTGTAACAAGAACCCACCATCTCCAGCCAACATTCATCTTTTTGTAAGAATCCAGCGTTTCTGAATCCCAGAGGAAAGTCTTCTCAAAGCCACCCCACTGAAAGCTGGTCGAGTCACAGCAAGGGTGAAACATGCCTCCTATTTCTTCCATCTGCCTCTCTCCCAAGGAAAGATAACTGCAGGGAAAACAGTGAAAACCAGTGATAAGTGCAATGTTAACTACTACTAAAGAAAAATCAAAGTCAAATTCATAAAAGATGTTTTCAGATGAAGTAGGATTGGGAAAACAATATTTGTTCCCCAAAACAAGGGTGAGTTAGTACAGAATTAAGCAGAAAAGAAAGGAAGAGGAGAGAAAAGCCCTAAATTTAAATGAAAACTTGAAACCACTGATACTTCTGTATCTCCAAAAACCAAAATTCTTTTTCTAATTTGCAATTAAGTGCAATTCCTTTATAATTATGGTGACGGTCTTCCTTCCTTCCTTCCTTTGCTGAGGAAAGGAAGATTTTGAAACAGATCCATGACTTATTTTACTTTTGTTCAATTTTTAATGAAAAACATCTTGCTGTAATTACCATTTTGCCAAAGCCAACACTAATTAAAATTGACTCAGCAAGAAGCCCCTGAGAGGGAAAAAGGAGCCCTCTACATACCTGGCTGTGGTGATACCATTGTGATGGTTTAATAGTAGGGACCAGCCCCTTGTAGTCAGTCAGTTGGAGAAGTCCTTGATGAGTCAAATCCTTTCTTAGCAACAGCCCAAACCCTTTCAAAACCATCAAAAGCATTGACCCACTCATACCAGTAGGCACAAATATAATCCTTCAAGTCACTGAGTGAGGAGCAAAGACTTGATCTCAGCAGCAGCAATTTTTGTGGTCACCAGCCCACCATGCATCACCCCACATTTTCAATTACACAGACTCACTGGAAGCAGCAAATATTCAATGCTGTAACTTTGAAAATAAGCAGAGAAATTGCCTGAAACACAAAGGAAACATCCCATGAACAAAGTGACTTTTAAAAATTACCTTTCCAATAATTGTTTAAATATATTTTTAGGGGAGTGAAACTGACACAAAGTGTTCCTGTTCAAAATTACATCTAGAAAAAGCTCTGACCAGAACTCCTTGCACACAAACCTGAACAAGCCGTTTCCTCCTGCACCCACTCAAATGGATGGCCAAGGTCTCCGGACTGAAGAGGAGGAAAGATCACATGTCAGAGGAGCTGGAATACAACCCTCTCTGAGAAGCAAGGAGGAGAACAAACCTAGACATGGGACTAGTCAGAAATAAACTTTTTGAGGAGCTTAACATATGCAGAGGGCAGGCTGTGGCATTGTCAGTGGCCACTGTGCTGCTTGACTCTTCAGAAAATGGGATCTGGGCCCCCAAAGTTTCTTAGGTAATTCAGGGAGAGGAAGAGTCACCCAAACCCCTTGAGTTTACTCTGGTAAATAGACTGCTGCCTTGCTGGGGCACTCCTGTATTTACTTCTTATCCCATGTCTTCCCTGGAGACCTACCCACAGGACTGGCACAGCAGCTCTGTGAGCTGATGCCTGCCAGCTCCCAGCTGAGTGGCTCAGACACTGGGGAGTCTCCTTACAGGTTAATTGCTTGAGTAGACACTCAGCTTCTCAGGCAGGTTCTGCATTCCATGCTGCTCCAGCATGCCAGCAGTAAGAGCTGCAGTGCAGGTGTGCCATGCTTACACCCACAGCTGGGAGGAGAACTGTACAGTGGGGAGTGAACCCACACAGATCCCAACACCACCAACCACCAGCAGGAGTGTCAGCATAGCAAGAGTCACCCCACAGGCAGGTGGGGTCAGCCTGCTTCATTAGCTCTGGACCTCAGTGAATACTTCTGTAATTTGGCAGTCAAACACTCTACTGGTGTCTGACTCAGAAATCAGCAGTTTTCCTAAGACCACAAAAGCAGGAGGTAAGTTTAGTTGCTGTTCTGTGACCATGGTGTTTCCAGAGCTGAAGCCTTGTAGACACAGATCCCAAAGTACCATGAGCCCAAGGTCTTCAACTAAAGTTTTTTTGTGCTGATGTACAATCAAGATTCATTTGCTAGGGCTCAACACAAGTACATTCCAATGTGTTGCCTTCACACTAACTCTTTGGGATGTTAATCAGAAATATTTAGAGTAAGTACTAACATGATTTCTGAAGCAGTTTTCTAGAGTTTACAAATACCACAGTGTTGACTGTTTACATCCTCAATTCTGTCTCTGCTGTTGCTGTAAGACATGAATGCAAAAGGCCTGGTCACCCAGCAAACAAAGGAAACAGACTGGAGAAGTGCCAGGGAAATGAAAAGGTTTTATATTCTTTGCAAGAACATTTGAGTCACTTGGCCGACTAAAAATGTTTTGAGGTGCATTCACTGTTGATTGTGTTTGTTTTCCAGGCTCACTGCCACTACATCACAGTGAAAAACTTTGCAGAAACTGTGGAAAAACTCGAGACCAAGGCTGGCATCCAGAGGATTATGAAACATCTCTGTGACCTCTTTGCGCTACACGGGATCTTCTCGAATACAGGAGCCTTCTTGCACGATGGATACATATCTGCATCTCAGATGGACATGGTCACAGCATCCTACCTGGACCTCCTGGCTGTCATCCGGTGAGCTGCTCTGGCAGGAGACACACAGCTATTCACTTTGTCCTGTAATAGATATAAAATGGTGCTACTGTACCTATAGCAACATCTCCACAGTCAATTCGCCTCGTTCAGTTTTTATTTTCATTGCCTGGCAGCACTAGAAATTGATTGAAACACCTACACAAAGCTTGTTTTCATGGTAAAACAGACCCAAGTTCCCCTGCAATCTCTAAAACTTCTGTAATATGAAATCTTAAATTATAGATGAAGAAGTCCTGAACACTTTATACCATTTGCAGTAGAGCAAAACCAGAAAAATACGTAGTCAGAGCAGCACTGTCAGGAGGCAGCCACAGCAACCCATCACACCCTGCAGAATCTGCTTAAGCCACAGCTAATAGAGCCCACTCTGTTGCCATGGCTGAGCTGCAACTGGTACCCAAACAATCCTGCCTACAGCTACTTCAGATGCATCTGCTCAACACCATTTGTCACTAACTCTGTGAATTCTGAGTTATGTTAAGGTTTTCCCTTTCCACAACACTCAAAAAGGCCTTCTTACAAAGTATTCATCTTTTGCAACTCACTGCTGTTTGTTTAGAACAGATTAACTTACGGTGCAGAGAACTGAGTTGCTACTGTATGTAAAATTCTACTTAAGCCACCTGGATAGAAACAAAGACACATCGTAAGGGCTGAACAGGGCTGAGCCAAACAGCGAGGGTTTTCAGAACTGATAACAGAGTCTGAGTTAAGTGATAAGCTCAACATAACATTTGCAAAAGCCTAACATGTCGCCTCTGGAATTCATTGCAACTTCTGTGTTAGTCCATGCCTCGTTAACAGGACTCAAGAATGAAGTGAGTATTTACATATTTACAATTAGTAGAAAGAATACAAACACTTCCTGTTCTGTAGCAAAATCCCAGCCTTTCCCAAACCCCCAAATAGTCCTTGCCCCAAAGGAAGTGGAAGATGCAAATGGTGAGGTGTGAGGTACAGCCAGCATGAGTTCCTACACCCAGGACAATGGGAGGACAAGGAAAGAGGAACCATCTCCTGTTCTGTAGCTCTCATTTGCTGTCAGACTGGCCCGTGGTGTGGGTCAAGGTTGCTTTGCTCTTACAGCCACAAAAGAGAATAGAAGACCTCAACACCTCAGAATGAGGCAATGGTAATAGAAATACTGAAAGGTAGATGGAGGTTGAAGATCAGCAAAGCACATCAATCTAGTAGGAAACTTATTCCATTTTGTAAGACAAACACATACAGTGTGAGGAAAATAAAACGAGACAAAAATCAACAGAAAGAACTGGCAGAGACTGCTGAGAAAACCACTGACATGAGATTGAGTCCTGAATTAGGAAATTAGGAACAGAGACCAGGTGATTACAAGACCCTGCAAACACCTATTGATCAGTGCAGACAACTCTGGGTGTTAGTACAAGATCAGAGTTGTTGGGGTTAGAAGGGACCTCTGAAGATCATGAGGTCCAACTCCCCTGCCAGGGTCACCCAGAGATGCCTCTGAGGAATCAAAACAAGCAGGATTTCCACCCCAGTATAGACAAGGAGGAAAACTGGCACAAACCTTCTGGGCTGAGGAACTTGGACAACTGACTTCCAAGTTTATCCTTGATTCATTTTCCCTCTTTACAAAGCAACACCCATTTCAGTAACATGCCACTCCTGTGCTCTGCAGGAAGGATGCTGTTCCATTGGTGGACGCCTTTGACTTCACAGACAAGAGTCTGAACTCGGCGCTCGGCAGTTACGACGGGCAGGTTTACCAGCGACTTTATGAGTGGGCTCAGAAGTCCCCCACCAACAAGGTACGGATGGGTTACAGCCAGACCACCCCCACATTAGCCAGAGCAGAAACTGTTTGCTTTCCTTCTAATAGAAGTAATACAGATAAAAGACAAGAGCTTTTAATGCCTTGTGTTTCACTCTGAACAATGACCTATGACACTCCAATCATAGTCTTAGCTCAGACATTTTACCTAAAAATGAGTTACAGCCCACAGAGTCCTACAGCTTGTGCCAGGGAGCTGGGCTGTCAGGTGCCACCCATGTGGGTTTGGTTTTTAAACTTGTGTCACTGAGGTTACATTGTACAAAATAAGCTAAAATAAGTCTATTTACATACTACGAAACAGCACTACATGTAGGGTATTTCTATACACTAGTGCAAAAGTTGAGTTTTTTAATAATATGTTTAACCAGAACAAGTGTAAATGTTAAACAAGGCAATTTCATCCTTCATGGTTTTTAGAACTTTGCTTTCTCTTCTTAATTCTCCCATATTGTGGAGTTATGTAAAATTCTGCATGATGTAAATTTGTATTGCTCTGTTTGAAAACTCATTTTGCCTTGAGTGAGATTTTTACTGTGGTAATCAGCATCCCTTTGAAATCCTGCAGCTGAACACAACATTTGCCTTCAGCAAACATTCAAGTCCAAGCTTATTTTTTGAAGTTAAATAGTATACTGTCCCATTTGGGATGAGTGTTGTGTGCTGGTTGATCTTGCACATTGTTGGAGTAGCTGGTGGTTTGTTGTTTCCTTTTTTTTTAATAGTCTAGCTTTCTGCATTCCAGAGATTATTCTTAAAAAAAAATTATAGCCTTTCCCTCTTAATTGCTATTAATTCCCTTCCACATTCTCTTTCTGAACAGATGAGCCCAGCCTACGAGAGGTATTTGAAGCCACTTCTTCACAACACACTATCAAAATTATGAAGAGTGTGTTCCAAGTGAAGGGCACACATTTCCTCCTGTTCTTTGTGCAGCAGTACATTTATGAAGCATCAGTAATGACTAATCAGAATTAATAATCAGTTGCTTACTTGCAGTTATAACAAGTATGAGATATTCTCAGCCAGCCATTTGCAATTAGAGAGATGCCAAACAGTGCTGAGTGGTACTCACTGCTGTGAGACAATCCAGGAATGGTCCAGGGGTCACTGTTCTCTAACCTGAAGTGTCCTGACAGCATCAAAGCTCTGCCATTTGGCTTCCTTACTTTTTTCCTACATCCACTATATGATGATTAAGGATGAAAAAAAATCCCCACCACCACACTATGAACCACCTCCCAGTGTGTTGCTATACAGTGCCTTTAAAAAAAACCTGAACAACCAACTTTGTTGAAAAAAGTATATTAGAAAGTACATATGTTTGGACAATTAAAATAGCTCTTGACTTGCTCAGCAGTGGAATATTCCTGCCTAATGAAGATTCAGACAAAGCTGGTGTCAGCTCCATTCTGTAGAATTTACCTTCCCATTAATAGGGCCGCTCACCCTGTCTTTCTAAAAATCCTGGTCTCCAATAAAGTGTATTATTTGGAATACTGCTTCTCTAATTATTATACTTCATAATTATGTAAAGGGTAGGCTGATCCAGGCCAGTCATTAATTTGCTAGTAAGTGAAGTGTTGCAAAGAACATCTTGTGATTATAGTTCAATGCCAGTTAACACAGATACTTCTTACCACATGTTCCAAGAAACAACCACTTTTCCTGAGCTTCATCACTTCTGCTTCTCTTCCCTCCCTGACAGGAAGTACAAAGCTCTTGCTGCTGCCTCTGATTAAGTAAGTCAAAAACCTGCAATGTATAAACTGGGAGAGACAAAATGTGATAGAGAAATACACCCAGAGACAGGCCTTTAGAGTGAGAGATGGAATGGAAGGTTCCCACCTACTTAGGACAGGAACTTCATGGGAGAACAGGATCCACTCTGCAAAACTGGTATCAACTCTCTTGCTCCCAACAGTGTGCAAGTTAGAACATAACCAGAAATTCTATTCATAACCATGACAGAGTGCCCAGGATAAGCAGAAATGTCTACATGAAATGGAGTAAAGCCACAGAACTTGAGTGCCTTGACTCGAACATCACCAGAAACAGCACTCTGCAGTTAAAATTACATAAAGTCACTAGATAAAGTGCTGATAAACCAGATGAACTATTTAGCAGCTACAGTATTTATGTTCTCTGCTCCCTCCACCCCTGCCTCTTTAGCCAGTCCAAATACTTGCCATCTTTCTAACAGTCTAAAGCAGTTCTGAGAACACAAGCTTCATCTATAATGAGGACATTTGAATCAACTGATTAACATACAAAGGAATGAATTACATCAGTAAGGGAGGAAAATGGGGCTCTAGCAGAGCACCCAAACTACTCTGCAGCACAGACAAAAAGGGTTTGGGTGAGGTTTTTTGTGTGGCTGAGTTTGTTTTCTTAAGTATGAGAGTTCTAAAAGACAAAGGGAAAACACAAAACAGTATTCTGTATTTCACATTTTTATTAGCTTCTTGCTGGCAGGCATTACACTTGGGAATAATATTGCACCAGGCATTAAAAATATGAATTCTACCACAGGGACATTTTGTATTTAGAATCCAATATAAATACTTCTAATCATATTTCCATGGCTACAGATAATATTTGGTTGCTTGATTTATATGCATAGAAAGAAACAGTTGTCATAACTGTAAGAAACTGTACTTATCAAGTACTTTTAAAGGGTGGGATTTGTTTTCCTATAATATTACAATACTGTTTATTGATTTAGAAACTAAATTAGTCTACACCATAGCAGCTTCTCTCCAACTGCATTTTAAATTCTTTTTGTTTCTTGCTCCCCGTGTCATAGCATTAGATGGATTAGAAACCATTTAAACAGAGGTAATTTTAGCACTTTGAGTCGAGTCAGAATTGTGTTAATGACACAAAATACCCTATTGTACTAATTCTTCGGACTCCCTCTTTCAAACAAAAAGGTGTCTTGACTGAACAGGCACATGCATGGTTTTTTTCTGATCAGGACAGAAGAACAGAGCTGCTAGAGAATGAAACTCCTCCAGTCCTCACTGATAAACAATAAATAGTCGTATAAAAAAAGCCCACATTGTTGCTTTAGTCAAAATCCAGACTCCTTGGGTTTACTGTCCAATTAAGTTGCTAATCACTGGAGTGGCTCCCGTGGAGTCAGAATCAGTCATCTGTTTTCCGTGCCAGTCTGCAGAAAGTCCAGTTATGCTCCACTGTGTTCTCACTGGCACGCTCGTTCATGTGATGAACTCTGGTGTTCCTGATCGTGAAGCCTTGCTTTGTGATGTACTCCATCAGATGGACTCGCAGTGACACTTCCTGGTGGTAGTCACATGGCCCAAAAGTGAAGGAAACCTGGCAGTCCCTGGTGTCCATCATGTGCTTGTTCCACCTGGTGAAGTGGTTTGAAATGCCTTCCAGTAGTGCATGGACTTTGGTCGTGATGGTGAGCTGCGTGATGATGACAGCCACTGGGCTGGAGTACTTGGAAAGCTTCCGGGTGCTGGACAGCTCCACCACCTCCTCAAAGGTATCCACAGGATACAGTGGCTTGGGATCATTAAGACACTGAATTAGCGGTTCAATCTGATAGAAGTCCGCTTCCTTCCGCAGGAGGTCAAACTCCTTGAAGTCCAGTGGCAAAGTGAGCTCTGAGGTCCTTAAAAAGTTAAGAACGTAACGGAAAAGTGGTCCATCTCTGTCAATAAAGTAATTGCCCTGAGAGTCCCTGGCAGTGGGGAAGTCTCCCCTGAACATGGCCCCGAGCATTGAGTCAGGATATCTCGTTAGAGTTGTGAGGGAGGTCGTGTACAGGTGTCCACCCACATTTAGCGTGACTGGATCAGTCATCTAGGAGAGAAAGTGCAGAGTTTATCAAGCCACCAAAGAAGATTCGATCACCTCACATGGCAAATACTGCTGTAAAACTGGGAGAGAATCCCAGTTCAAAGCCTGTAACGGGAGTTTGAACCTGAACACATCCAAGCCACCTGGCAACAGGGCACCACTGGCAGCAAGAAAGGATGACACTTAAAATGCAGGACACACATTTCCAGAATGCTTTAGAAATCTTAACAACTGAGCTACTGTCACAGAAGCAAGTTTTGCATTTAGGCAACAAGTTTTTTCCTATTCTACAGATGGGCAAATGAGAACAGAGAGATTTCCTGAAGAACAAGTTAGTCTGAATGAGGCCCAGCAGTGTTCCTGACTTTTACAATCTGTCTCTCATTCTAGAACAAAACCAAATCAAAAACAAAACAAAAAAAAAGGAAAAAAAAAGAAAAATATCAGCCAAACAAGTCTTAAGCCTCTTTTTCTCCCTCAAAAGAGGAAGACAGTGCAAGTTTAGACATAGGACTAAGAGCTCACAATCAGAATAATCCATGCACCAGTTCAGAGGTATCATTAGAACAAGTAAAGAAAAAAAGAACTTTCAGCTTTAAAAAGAAGTACTTATTAATGAATTAGCATGCTGCATAGAAGAGGAGGGCAGAGCACAAATCAGTCTGCACCAGCTTCCAGATAGCACAAGAGGAAGCAACAGAGAAAGCAACATAAATCCCATCTGGCCACCAACCCTAACAACCAGGACTGTGGCCAGCCAGAGAAAAAAGACATATGCATGGCAGCAAAATGAGAAGAGGAGAAAAATAAAATGTGTTTGTCTAGTTTGAGACAAGACTTACAACAAAAAATACTTCTATTTATCAATAAAATTACAAAGTCCTTAAAATCATATGCAGGAAGCACAAACTATTTTCAGCCTTTGTGTCAGGAAAACAGAGTGAGCTCCAGGTGTCAGTTCAGTCCTGGCTGACTGTCCCTGGGAAACACAAAGTTGGGTGCTCCCCACAAACTGCATGTGAGGAGCAGCACTCCAGAGAAGGGAAATAATCTGTTGTAACATGAACAGCTTTCCTTCTCACATGACTGAAGCTCTGGAACTTCACAAGTCAGACCTGGAAGGATTCTAGCTGCAAGACCTTGGAAGCCCAGTTGTACCACACAGCACACACCTGCACAGGCTCACTCACCATATATCCCCGGTCTCCGTTATCCATCTGTTCAGTTGCTTGAACTGTGGTATTCCAAGTCTAACAGAAGGCTGGTGAAAGGACACACGATTCACCTCCTCTTATCTCCCTGCAGGAAAAAGCACACACAGAGAACAAAACATTGCAAACCATCAGTAGCTACAAGAACACCAAGGGGAATGCTTTCCAATTAAAGACAGGCTCTCTGCCAGGACAGCCACAAAGCCACATTAGCAGGAGAATCTGCAAACCCACTTTTCCCTCCTTCTCCCTGCATGCCACCCACAGGGCTGCCTCTGGAGCACTGCACTGCCTGCCTGAACATCCCAGTTTTGTTGAATGACAAGCAAAGTGCCTCTGAAGATAATACATGTCCACAAACTACCCTTTACCTGTGAAATTCTGAGTACTTTGAAAAACAGATGTCATTTTCCCAATTAAAATTTTAGTTAGCCACCATTGAGGTCACACATGTGATCTGTTACTATTAGTCAACATTCCCTTGCTCCAGTTTCACACTGCTCAGAACAATAAATCAAGCATGAAAGTCAATGAACAGTAAGAAGAAAACAACTCTCGCTGCAGAATTAATAATTCAGCAATGGAGAACTACAACTGATAGCAAGAACATTAATCTACAGACAAAGAGCATGAATGGACTTCCCAGACACCTACTCTGTAGGGACAAACCAGAAGACACCAAACATGTTTTCAACACACTCCAACAAAAGCAATTTGAGAAGAGGCTCATGCTGTGACTTCCCAGAAGATGCTCAACTGCTGACTTGCATAACAAGGGGACTGTCCACAGGAGCTCAAGGCAAATCCACAGCCGGGGTTGTGCAACTCCAGCAGGGGGGGAAGTCAATGACCTCAGACCCCAGTGTTGATTTTCCAATGGTGGCCTGTCAACCATGTCAAGCGATGCAAGGACAAGGAAGCCGGTTGTCAGTAAGCCTTTATCCCTACACAGAGCCTGCCTGCCTCTCTGCTAGAATTGCTGAAAATTTAGGTCAGCCTGTTTTAAGTAGGGTACAGCTTCTCAGCTTTGTTTATTTTTACATCTTAACCACACAGTTCCCAGGACTCCTGCTCCCATCCTCTTTACTAACAAACTTCAACACAGTCACCCAGGTAAAGGCAGCACAAAGATTTAGCCAAGCCAGAGCCCAACAAGCCAAACTGAAGGTTCACAGTTAATTCCCAACCAAAAAGGTAACTTGCCCTTCTCTTTCCTAGCAACTGAGTTTGGTCTCATTCAACACAGGCCAAGGCAGCACACCCCACCTCTCTGGGCTCTGCTCCCTGCCCAAACCACAGACTGGGCACAACAGTGTCCAGCAGGTCAGTCCTTCTGGTGCCAGCAGCACGAGCACAGCCCCAGCTGCCTCTCAGATGGATTAAAGAGCACAAAACAAAATCAGTGTATGGAAATTGTGAGACCAGACAAACAGAAGAATAAGGAATACTAAGATACAGAACTAGTCATACCAGGATCCTATTTTTACAAATTAGAGACAGAGTATGCTTCAAGAAAGTACATTAAAGCACAACCCCCGACAGCAGATAAACCTGGAATGCCAGCTCTTTTGCCAACCTCTGTAATTATTTTTTTAAATGCTCACAAATCAAGAAGTGAATTCATTCAGGTTTTCTTTATCTGGAATTGTCACTTAAGTACAGCTCAGTACCTTTCATCAATAGCCCAGACCTTTTAAATTCCAGCACTTAAAGGTGTTATTCTGGTCAAGTACAAGACCAGAGTAACAAGTAGATGCATTAAAATCATATGAGACTGGTGCAGGTTTCTGATATTCAAGGGAAACATTCACTTAAAAGTGAAATGATGCAGCCAGACAGAAACCTCACAAGTAAACATGATAGAAAAGATCTGCAGTCTTAATAAAATTAACTGGAATTACACATCCAGAATATTTCTAACACAGACAGATGTCCATCAGTGTTATTTTAACTGGTGGATATGATGTTACTTTGATCAGCACCGAAGTCCACACTACAGACAAATCAAGACTATCAGGGAGAGAAATAGATGGCACTGCGTGCCTGTGCAAAGGCATGAACTGATCTTTGATCACAGCACTGGAGTGAGTAATTTACAAGAGAAATTATCTGAAACAAACCCAGCCCTCAACACAGAAGTGGCATCAAGAAATCTCAGACCCAGAACCACAAGGTGCACACAAACCTCCCTGGCAAACCAGTGCTGGAGTGAGATGTGCAGCCTGAAGGGAAGATACCAGCAGTCCATCCTAAAATGCCCGAGTATGATCCCAACAATCCGCTGCTTCCCTCACCAGCCTGGGAGCTCTGACTTTCTGGAAGACTTCACAGTTAGAGCAGCTCAGTTTGAGTACAACCTGAGCAAAGGACTCTCAAACCACATCACAGCAAGGCTAAGCACACACACCCTTCGTGACATGTGTCTTTTCAGTGATGTTTTAAAATCTTCTCGAATGGGAATCAGGGACCACCAGTGGGGCTGGGCAGACACTCCATCCACACCCCAGCACAGGCAGCTCCAGCCAGCTCTGGTCCCTGTGCCTCACAACAACGTCCTGCATGCAGGGACAGCCTCACAGACACAGCTACTCCCATCCAGGCAGCAGATAACAGGCAAATGCAGCCACATCCTGAGACAGCCTTCCTTTGAGAACCACAAGAAATACTCATTGAAGACGAAATACAAAGTGCTGACACCGTTTAAGTCAAAGGGAATATCCCTCTTAGGTGGGAGCAGAAGTGCACGGATGGTACCGAGCCACAGTCTTGCTGTCCTTGTGCTGTTCTGTGCAAGGGAGGAGACACAGAGCAGGGACATGGTCATTGTGGCTCCTGCCACAGCCCAGCACAAGCACAGCCAAAACTGGAAAGGCACAATGAGAAGCAAGAAAAGTGATCACTTCATACTCGACACACCAAATTGGATACCTGCATTTATAAAATCTTGCTCTTACTTCATTTATTATGACTCAGAGGATTATAAGGCTGTTTATCAGCAACAGGTAGTGCCACTGACTTCAGCAGGGCTTCTCCCAGCACAGAGCTACTAACACAGAGCCATCCTGCAAGCTGGAATTCAGAGAAAGCATATGAGAGCTGGGTAAATGTCTGTGAGCACACACAGGGGCTCAGGCCAGGCCAAGGGATGCCAGCAGCACTGCCAGGTGTTTGCACTGCTGGGACAACAGGCACTGCATCGGGCTGAGGCCACAGGCTACAAACCACTGCACTGATCTCACACACAGTTACTTGAAGGAGGAGCAGAAATACACCCAGCAGTTTTAAGTCAAGCAGCACAGACCACCTAATTTGCTCTGAATGTTCTTCATCTATTTTTTCCAGCAAAAGAATTAAGGGATTTACTTGTGGCAATAGTCTTTCATGAGCAGTTTGGTATCAATATCACAGCATGAGCTGTTTAACCTCAAGAGTTACCTTTGATTTCTAGGTCAATATAGAACTGTCAGGAATTCTACCAATGGCAGCTTAAAAAAGAGCAAGTTAAGACTTCACTTACACAGACACGTACACTTGGTATTTCAGGTACTCACCCACCTTTTGGGCTCCCTGCCTCCCACACTTAGATCTCCAAAGATGAGAAGAAGCTCCAGCAGTTATGCTGGACAACCTCTCTGTTCCCAAGCCAGTCAGAACATTTGAAAGGCAAGTTCTTACTGTAAATTATTGGTGACTCACCTGAACTGACAAACACTGATCAGCAGCAGGGCTGACTACTCCACCAAACTACAGGACGACAACAGTCTGCAGAGCACCCTCTGAGCTCCAAGCTCTGTGCTGCCCTAACCAGGGGAGCGAGGAGGAGGAGAGCTCTCAAAACAACAATTTACCGAATCTTCTGGCACTAAAGACAACATCTACCATCTTTTACACCTGTCAAATTTATAATGACTAAAGCATTAAATGTTAGCTTGCTTTTCTTGAGTTGTTTTTTACTAATATTCAGTCTGCACCTCAGGCAGGACGGAAAAACGCTCGCGCCAGCCACTCAGCATTTTCACTCCTTTATGTTTAATTGCTTCACTGTAAATTCCAAGCTCCTCAAGCTTCCTTCCCTCCCCCGAGGAGCTCCAGGACATCCTGTTTTAAGTACAGATTCCAAACTTTTATTTTAATTGCTTCTTGTTGGAAGAACCCACAACCCAGTATGTCTTTGGCCCTCCTTTCAGAGAGCCAAAGGAAGACTCTTACATCCAGCCTGGTCCTGTTGAAGCAACCCAAGGCACTCGGGCTTCCCGGACCTGTGACAACAATTGAGTTTTACCCACGTATTTTACTTCTGTGACACTAATCAGTGTTGTTGCCATGTGGAAACACGTCTCTATAAACAGTTTTGGAGGGGGGCGGGTGTCAGGAACACCGAACCTCCCTGCGCACACAGCGATGGGGCTCAGCACACACGCGGACCAAGGATCGACAGCAAGAAGAGGCAGAAACGCCCCGAAGAGCCCAGAGAGGGGCTGCAGCCTGGAAGTGTCCGTTTCCATCACCGAGGAACCAGCGAGCTCCTGGCAAAAGAACTCTCCCCGGGATCAGAGTGATTCAGCAGAGAGGCTGGAAATAAACCCAGGCATTTTGCCTCCCTCTCCCGCAAGTGACCCAAGAGCCCACGGCCTGACCCGCGCCCCCCAGGCAGAGTCCCAGCCCTGCCCCCTCTCCCGGCGGCGCAGCAGGACCCGCTGCTCTCCCCGCCCGGAGCGAAGCGAACAGACCCCGGACCAAGCGCACCAGAGATGCCCGCTGGGCACCGTGGCTCCCACCGGAGAATCCTGCCCGTCCTCTCGCCCCGCCACACCGGGAGCAGGGCCCGGGCAGCACCTGCCCCGTGTCCCCCGCACACCCTGAGCCCGGCCCGCCCCAGCGCTCGCACGGCCCCGCCGCTCCCCCGCACCCGGCCCGGCACTCACGGGCGCAGCTCCCGGCGCTGAGGCGGAGCCCGGCGGCGGCAGCAGCGACGGGGACTGAGCCCGAGCCCCGAGCGGAGCCGCCGGCGCGGGCGGGGACGGCGCGGGGGAGTGTCCTGGCGGGCCCCGCCCCGCCTGTGGGTGCCGGGGCGGGGCGGGCTCCGCAGCGGGACGGGACGGGACGGGACGGGACGCGCCGGTTGGAGCCGCCGGCGGTGCCCGCGGGGCGGGGCGGGGCGGGGCGGGGCGGGGCGGGGCGCGCGCAGCCGCCGCTGCCGGAAGTGGCGGGAAAGGCCGCGCGCGCCGGCTGTGCCTTTGCGCGCGCGCCGCGGAGCTCTCGCGAGAGCGCGCGCGGGGAGGGGGCGGGGCCCGGCGGGCGCAGGGCGAGAGGACACGAGCAAGATGGCGGCGGCTGCGGCGGCGCTGCGGCACCTGGGCCGGGCCGCCCGCACCGCCCCGCGCCTGCACCACGCACCGCAGCTGCAGCACCGCAGGGGCCTCCGCCTGTCCGCGCCCGCCGCCATACAGGTAGCGGGGAGGGCTGGTGCCCCTCAGGGCAGGGCCCGGCCGGGCGGGCAGTTCACCCCCGCGCTGAGGTGACTCCCGGCCGTGCCCCCCGCCCAGTCCGTTTGCCGCTGTCTCGCAGGTGACGGTGCGGGACGCGCTGAACCAGGCGCTGGATGAGGAGCTGGAGCGGGACGAGCGCGTCTTCCTGCTGGGCGAGGAGGTGGCACAGTACGATGGCGCCTACAAGGTACGTGGGAGCCCTTAAAGGGAGCCGGGCAAGGGCCTCGGGCGGGCCCTGACTCCTCTCTCCTGCCCTACAGATCTCCAGGGGCCTCTGGAAGAAATACGGGGACAAGAGGGTGATTGACACTCCGATATCAGAGGTGAGGCTGCCCTGTCTCCAGCCCTGGCGATCCCTCCATCAGCTGCTCCCTGCTCCTTACCCTTTGGTTTCCTTCTCTTCCAGATGGGCTTCGCAGGCATCGCTGTCGGAGCCGCTATGGTGTGTACATTTGCATTCCTTTGCTTCTGGTTTTTAAAACTAAGCTCTTTCTACATAAAAACATGCTCACATATTTTAATGTATGTAACAGGCAGGGTTGAGACCAGTGTGTGAATTCATGACGTTCAACTTCTCCATGCAAGCAATAGACCAGGTTATAAACTCCGCTGCCAAGACCTGTTACATGTCGGCGGGAGCCATCGCCGTTCCCATCGTGTTCCGGGGCCCCAACGGAGCGTCGGCCGGAGTGGCCGCCCAGCACTCCCAGTGCTTCGCTGCCTGGTACGGGCACTGCCCCGGCCTCAAGGTCGTCAGTCCCTGGAGCGCAGAGGATGCCAAGGGTTTGCTGAAAGCATCCATCCGGGATGACAATCCAGGTGAGCATATCCTGGCAACACCTGGCAATCAGTCCTAAGGAATGTCTGTCTTCTTCTCCTGCCCCATTTAAGAGATACGAAAAAGAATTGTTAAACCCTAGAGTGCTCAAGTTCGCTTTACTGCAGCCTTAGGGGACTTAGAGGCACACAGAGGGATTTATCCTTTCCCTGACAGTCACCTGCCTTGCTAACAGGAGACTGGTTTGGTTTGCCAGGTACACAGCTTTAGTTTGGTTCCAACCAGGAAATCAGGAAGCATTTATAAATCTATTATAAAGGGGCTAAAAAGGATGAAGATGAGTCAGGAGGTATTCCTGCATATACAGCACCTCAATGGAACTCATTTTTACAGATTATGAAATTCAAATGATAAATTTAGAATGCTGTTAATTAAAAGCAAGGCAGCCTTTGTCTTTATTTTTCACAAACATGAATGAAAAGGGAGATCCTTTTAAAACTGGAGATTGTACCTTCACTTACTAAAAGTAAAATAGCTGATCACATTTCAGACTAGTTGTAGACAGTTTTTTAAGTGATTCAGCATTGAAGTAAAGACTGATTTATTTTTTTAATCACTTCTGCAAACATCCTGCTGACTCCCTTGCTGCCTGGCTGGGTTTAGTGTATTGAGCTGCTGCAGGACTGTTAATGGTGACAGCAGCCTTGTGCCTGCAGACATACACATTAATCCAAGTATGTTTTCTTCTAGTTGTGATGCTGGAAAATGAATTACTGTATGGTGTTCCCTTTGAACTGTCTGAACAGGCACAGTCAAAGGAATTTGTTATTCCAATTGGAAAAGCTAAAATAGAAAGGCAAGGTAAGCTGAGAATATTTTTGTTTCCTTATTAACTGACCTGCTTGGGGACCTTTTTTAACCTCAGGTGTTTATGATACTGGTATCACAGGGCAGAGAAGATACATTAAATGTTAAGTGTTGAAATGTTCTTTTATCCCAATAGTGTGGTTTCATGTTCTGTTGCACTTAGAGGGAAACATCACCCGATTATCCAGATCTCAGCTGAAACAATACCCTTCTAAAGGATTTGTTCCATAGTGTAGAGCTGAAACAGGTGATGGCTGAAACACTTTTCCTGATCCTAAGTATGTAATTTTTGTGGAAAATGCAAAAAGAGATCACTGCAGTATTTCAACCCACTTGCTCATAATTTACCACTGAATTATGTGAATGTTTGAAAGGGATAACCTGGTAACTGTATCAAATACCTCTTCAGTTCCCCGAATTCAAGGGTAAGGTTTATGTCTTAGCATAGGTCTTCCTTTCTTCCTGCTGTGTCTGGGCTCAGCAGTTCAAATAAATGTAAGGAACTTAAATTTTCAAGGGAATCCTAATGTTACCTTGAAAGGAGCCTGAGGTCTAGAAAAAAGCTTTAAATCTTGAAGGTTTTTTCCTCTTTTAACACTTGTTTCTGTTCTAGGAACTCACGTTACATTAGTGGCACACTCCAGACCTGTTGGCCATTGTTTGGAAGCAGCTGCTGTACTTGCCAAAGAAGGTGTAGAGTGTGAGGTCAGTGGGGTTTCTGTGGCTTTTCTCTTTCCATGGAGTGGGAAAAAAAGCAGAGTGTCTTCTCATTCAGGTTCTGAAAAACTTCAGTGTATTAACTACAGGCTGCTTATATTTATTTGTAAGTGCCTTAACAGCGTGTGCCCTTTTATGTTTCTGAGTTAAAAATGTTACTAAGTCTTGTCTTTGAAGTCAGAACAGAGGAAATTGCTGAAGGGCTGTGCCCAAAGTGGTGACTGGCAGGCTCAGCTCACAGCTCTCACTGTCCCTCTTTCCCCCAGGTTATAAACATGCGAACCATTCGGCCAATGGATATCGAAACAGTGGAAGCCAGTGTGGTAAAGACAAATCACCTCGTCACTGTAGAAGGAGGTTGGCCCCAGTTTGGAGTAGGAGCAGAAATCTGTGCCAGGATCATGGAAGGTACTGAGTTTTGCTCTACATGTTTTGATCTCATTTCCTACTCTAAATCCTGATGACTTCTTGATAAAGGCAGGCAAAGGCAGATTGAGGGGTTACATCTGAGGAGCTGGAACTTGGCTGTCTTGCTGCAGGGATTTTTACAGGGTGGGTGCAAGAACCACAGTGCCTGCAGATAAACAAGCAGGAGCAGCACTCTGGAGTATTAGAGCTACAGGAACAAAATTGTTTAAATAGAATGAGATCCAGAAACTGAACTGAGAGAAAAACAGAGTGTGTGGCAACCTGACCCTGTCTTCTGTTGCAGGGTCTGCCTTTAACTACCTGGATGCTCCCGCCGTGCGTGTCACTGGTGCCGATGTCCCAATGCCTTACGCGAAAATCCTAGAGGATAACTGCATACCTCAAGTGAAGGATATAGTGTTTGCAGTGAAGAAAGCTTTGAACATATAAGTTGTAAATACATGTTTTAAAGTCCTGCTTTACAAAGCATTATTGGTGTTGGACAAGTTGTATCTATAACTGCTGTTACATAAGCTACGTGAACTTTTGTACAGTGGGGAAAGTATAGTGACCTCTCAAATTATTTATGTATGGGGTTACCCCTAAGCCACACTTCATATATGCAACAATGTGGTAATGCTTGTTTGTTCAACAGTACAGTTGAGTTAGTGCTACTGTTTGTGGAGAAATCCCATTCTAAATTCAGTGAGGAAAAAAATCCTTCATTTTCGCTTGGTTAGTAAGTACCAGAGGAGCAGTGGTTGAGTGCAGAACTGCAGAAAGCAAGAGCAGGCCCCCGTTGCTGGATGGCTCTAGGAACCCATGGCCACAAAGCCTTTTAGAAGGGAATGATCAGCCTGGATGGTAAAGCCCTGCCTGCCAGTGCAGCTCTGCACAGGGACTGTGGCAGCCCACGGTATGGGTTAAGAGGCAGTGACTGTGTTTGGTTTGAAGAGCACTCCACACATGCAGAAAGGCTTCTGCACAAGAGCTTAAATAAAGATCCTGATCCTCTTCAGTATGTGATGGCAAACACTACCTAACTTCCTGCCACAGACAGTGATAAAAAAATGCATGTCCAGATGCTTGGCTTTTATGGTTCAACTTTATGTGGGTTTCTTTAACTCCTTGCCTGGGCTACAATAGCACGTTCCAAATAGTTCTTGCAGTGCAAATTTGTGTTCCTTTATTCAGCTGCACTGAGCCCAAGTCTGAAGCAGCAGTTGAGTAGATTGTGTGTGAAGAGCTGGGGAGCAGTCACAGCAGCCTTTTGGCAGATCACCACATGCCAGGGTGTGCCTGAGGGCGAGTCCTGCCAGGCGGGAATGCTCTGCCAGGCTTCCCTTAGCAGCTTCTGGTACAGAGGGAAAGCTGCCTTGAGCCTGTGCAGCGGGGCCTGCTCTGCACTCCAGGTGCTGTGGCTTCCCAGGGAACAGGAGGAGTGGACATACCTCTGAACAGCCAGAAGAGCTCAGGTCCTGTTTCAGGGAAGGGCCAGGAATACATTTCAGGGTATTCCTTTTAGCAAAGGTGCTGTAGGTTCTTAGGAAGTGTGGCTGGCAGGTGCCAATCCCAGCTGAACATACCCAAAACACACTGCTGAAGGAATTCCATTAATATTTTAATAAAAATGACTGAATATCACAGGTTACATGAAACTTTGTACAGACATTCTCTGCATAGTAACAAACACTGATGTACTTGAATTTTAAAAAATGGATTATCTATAATCCTTTAAAGTGCAATTTGTTTAAGGTTTTAAATCAAAACAGATCTTTCAATAAAGTTTAAACTGTAGAATGAACTTGAAGTAACTTTGCTTTTAACTAAATCAAGAATAACATCCCAGTGCCCTATTAATTCCCACTTCAACTGTTTCTTCATTTAAAAACACTTTCCCCTAGAGTTGCCAGTAGGATGCCCATTTAAACAAGCTTAATGAGACAGCATTTTAACTCCACCAGCAAATATGGTGGAAATAAGATTTAATTCTCCAGTTCCCTCCCCTGTGCAATATGCTTTATGGGTTGGAGAGGTTGGAGTATCTAAAACAAAACTTGTTGATTCAATTCAGCAAGAATTACGATATGTTACAAGTGCATGAAAAGAGCTGAAAAACTGAGCAGACTAAAACTACATCCCTGTAATTTGAGAAAAGGGGTGGAATAGAGCTAGGAAAAAATGCACTAATTCACCATCATCATGGTCATTCCCATATTCAGATTTTTATTCAGCTGTATAGAAGCTGCTGTATCCCTGCAACTGTAGCCAGAGAACACAGTTCTTGAAACCCAGTAAAGAATGGAGTACTTAGCATGGCAAGGCAATTCAGGCAGGGCAGTGCTGCTGCTCAGGGAGGGCTGGAGTCGGGGAGAACGGAGCTCCAGCGCGATCCGTGCTGGGGGTCAGCACAGGAGGGGGAGAAGGAATTCAATCCTGGAGTGACCAGTGGCCTCAGCTGATCCTGGGAGCGCTGTAGTCACAGGTCTGTATTTTCTTCAGAGTTCCTTTCTGAAAGTTTTGGATGGAGCTGAGCAAGGCTCCCCGGCTGGCACTGACGGGCGGCGGCGTTGGCACCTCTGCACTCGGGGGAGGAGCTGCTGGTGGCAGGGGCGGCGGAGGCGGAGCTGGGGGTATGGACGATGCTCCTGTTGAGCCAGGGAGAGAAGATGCAGTTTGATTATGCCAAGGATGTCCTGCCACAGAGGGCTGTGGCTGCTTGGCTGGGCTTCAGTCCTGCACTAGTCATGTCATCCCTTGAATGCCAGTGGAGTGTGAAGAACAGAACAGATGGAAAATGATGCCAAAGTGATCAAATCCCTCTATCTGCAGGTGAGTCATGTCATCTGAGATACCTGTGAAATGAAGCCTGAAGGGCCTCAGCACTCAGGGATGCAAAACATGACTCAAATGTTACCTTCTGAAGGAAATGGAGATCACTTAATGGGACTTCCCAGCTCTTGTTTGTCCCTAGTGAAGCAGTTTGCATTTTGGGACATGAACAGTAACAAAGACGGTAAGGAAATTTTACTACCTGTTCTTATTTCCTTAACTCACTTTAGATTATTTGAAGGACCACATCACTGTAGTATTAGTGGTGACCATTTTGCTTATTTACACTCCTTTTTTTAAAATACTAACTAACTGCAGATAGAGTTTTCTGGAAGTGTTTTACACTTCCACAGTTGACTTTATTCCAACACATTACAAATGCTTGTTTGACAGACTGGAGGAACCACAACACTGTCACACACACCCCTTGCCTGCCTCTCCTGTTCCTTTGCACTCTGGTCTTTGCTCTCTATCCCAGTCACATCCACTTTGTGCTTCTCATCATTCCTCAGCCTCTACATCCTGACTCCCTGGGAAGCCAGAGCCCACAGCAGTGCATGTGGGGAACCAGTCCAGCAGCGAGAGCCTGCATGGAGGTGCTTCCTGGCTGTCAGATCCAGACAGGTGGCCAGACAGCTCTGCCAGACACCCTGGTCTTGCACAGCTCTGCTGCTGCACATTGCACCGTCGTTTCTACACAATAGTAATAAATTAACAGCAATAGGCCTATCTTGTCTCATATATTCTGGAAGGAGTAGGGGCATAATGATTAGAATCTTAGAAGTGTTCAGCAGTGAATTTTAACTCCATCACCTACATCAGGAGTTGTTCCACATTGAAGACTTGAGAGACAAGTGGCACCTGTAACACTTGTAGCTCTAACCTACAGAGAGGAATATACTGGTATGTGGGAAGAACAAGGATACTGGATAAAGCAAAATGTGAGGGCAACCAAGAGACTGTGGTTCCTGAAGGAGAACTGCTTGCTCTGAACTGAGCAAATACCAAGCAGGTATTATAAAGGGCATTATGCCACACAGACGCAAGAGGTATTTGATGAAGGATAAAGCTCAACTACAGAAAAAAAGCAGACAGAAGTTCTCTGTGCTCCATTTCTCTCTCAATTCCTAACACTTGTTCTCAGACTACCAGCTAACAGTAAAAACATAAATGCTGTTATTAAGCAGTTTCACTAGATGAAAGATGTAACTAAAAGCTCCCTCATCTTCTGTTTGTACCAGTCTTTGAAGAGAGACTTCTCCCATGTGGAAGCAAGCTCAAAATGCAGAATATTAACACAAAGCATCCAATTTTGCCTGTGTACATTAATATGTGCTGTGATTGTAGCACTTCAGCTCTTCAGGAGAAATTCTCATTGGCATGAAAGCCTTCTGTGAAAACAAAACATGGAAGTACATATTGAGCTCATCTTCACTCTCTTCCCTTCCAGAGGAAATACTCAAGTCTTAATAGAAATAGCAGAGATCAACTGAAAAAAATGTAATGTTCCTGTTGCACAGGATCAACTGTTCTCTGAAGTAATCAAAACATAACACAATGGCTGCACAAACTGAAATAAGTTGCACATTGGGGCCTTCTAAGCCGAATCTGCTTTTTACACTTGCCAAAGATGTGAGTGAATTTCCTATTAGAAATACCAGAGAGCCATTCCCTGGGTCACAGTCCTATTTCTCATGTGGATGCACTGCCAGGAAAGCAAATGCACCTTGCCAAAGGAAGAACAAGACCAAGAACAGTTCAAGTAACCATTTTATAGTTAATGTGATCAGAGCAGAAGCTGTAGGACTGGCACACCAACCTGTTCCCAAAAGGATCAGGTGAACTGCTCTAAGAGCCCCAAGAGCAGCTACTCTGAAATGCAAGAACTGCAGAGAACAAAGACAAGATTTTTGTCTGGAATTGCAAGGTGAGGCTGAAGAGGCCATGCAAGTACTTGTACCAGAAATGTTAGGGAATGACCACCAAAACAGAGGCCAGGACTCTGAGGGAACACAAATACAACAGTAACACATCCAGATGTTTGACAGAGAGGGGGGGCAAAAAAGACATAAAATGCTTGGATCACTATTATGAGGCCAAGATTCCATGTGTTATCTTCAAATTTTGATCCAGTTATTTTACAAGGAGGGTAGAATAGCCAGGAACTACGGGAAGAGGTGACTTTCCTTCCTGGAAAATTGCTGAATTCCTCAAGACTCACTGAAATTGAGCTGCTGACAACACACAGTTAAACTCTTGTGAGACTGGTAAGTGAGAATGACACTCTTACACCTGAGCTTTGCCTTAAAACATGAATACACACAGGGCTCAGAATGGTATCTGACTGGCCATGAGCATTACATATTGAACCTGGTAATTAAGAGCACAATTCCAAAGATCTTCAAATCCCTTCATTTCAGGTAGTCTATCCAAACCAAGCTGTCCTTCCTTTCTTGACATGAGTGGTGCAAAAGACATCTTAGTTCACATACATGTACTCATACGCAGTTACATCTAGAGATTAAACTGTTCTGCCCAACAGTGAAATACTTTCCTGTATTTACTAGAAAAAAACCACTTGAGACTCAAGTGTTCAGTTATCACTAGGCCTTCCCAATACACATGTTGGAAGACACGCATTCTACTCATTCATGCAGTTGTAAGAATAAAACACTCAAACAAGAACTTACCAAGGGTTTTTACAGGGACATTTTTGTTAAAAGAGTGTGTTAAAAGGAATAGGAAGTAAATCAGATGCTGTAAACTTGATGCCTGAATTGAAACAAAAACTTAATTATGAATTTAAAGTGACAGTCATTGTGCAAACAGCATTAAAAACTTGGCTGAGAATGGAATGCGAACAAAGAAAATCATTTTAGTGAGTTTTTAAAGATGCTGTATTTCATTAAATAATCTGTAGGAACGTTCAAGTATTTTTCTTCTATTCCCTCCCAAGACTAAGCAAGTTCAAGATTTGCATCCAAGTTTCCCATTGAGAAACAGAGCATCTTTAAAGAGATAAATCAGCATTAGCTTACTTTTCCGAAAATTCACGTTCAAAATGATGCATGCTCTATTGAGGACAGCAGAGAAAGAGAGAGGACACAAGTTAATCATCTGGTTCTCGTGTCAAAGTAAGAAAAACAGACACTGTTAGCTGAAAATAAGCACAAACATCAATACATTCTTATTCACTGACAAATACGAGGACAGTGGATTGACTATTCCATATACAGTCACACTACTTTGTCCAATTCTGAATAATGAACCACTATTTTCCATGCTCTAAGCACTATTATACTTGATCAACAAACACAACACACATGCTTTGACCTGCACATGCCATAATTCAAGCTTTACAGGATTAAAGTGCATTTAGAGAGATTTAGCAAGAAATCTGCAGGAAGATTAGCCACAGAAGACGAAATCCATTCAGTTCAAGGAACACTTCCTGCTGTATTAACACCTGTATTTACATTTATGGGTCAAAGACACTCAGGAAAAGCATTTCCTAAAGCATTCAAATTGTGTCACAGAAAGGTGAAGGGCAGGCAAGATGCACCATATGGGTGCACTGAAGGATTCAGAATAACTGGCACAGAAAAAGATTGTTAAGTTCAACTCTTTCACTTTATTCCTGCAGGGAAGGCCAGGAAAGCAAAAGTCACACCCTACAAACTTTTCTCTGTTGTAAAACATCTTGCTGGTATTTTATGGGCTTATTGGATTTAGAGAAGATTCAGTGAAGTTTTAAATAACCCATATCACAGTGTTCTGCATCCCTTCTGATCCTCATATCCACAAAGAAAACAAACAGAATCTCAGGGAAGAAATTGTGAAGAAAAAAAGAACCAGACCTTCAAGGGAGAATGTCAGAACCACAGGACGTTACATTAGAATAATTTGCCATAATCCAAACAAGGTACCTCAAAGATGTTATTTAAGAAAGTATCTGCAACAACACCAGCCCAGAACAGTCTCATCAGTGAGAGCAGCCCATGAGAGTCAACACCTTTCCCCTCAAAGCAGGCTGTGCACACACTCCTACAGCTGCAGCTGCCATGACAAAGACAGCAAAAGCCAACCATCATTTTATTTCTTAGTCTGTTTTCCATCATTAACCAAGGACTCTGCTGCAAGCTCAGTCTCCCAAGCCTTGTTCTTGATGTGTGAGAAACCCCCTGACCGAGGTTCCTTCCCCAGGACCCGTCAGCCTGGAGCCCATTCCCCTTTGGTCAGTGTCTCTGGCTCTGCACAGACCCACACACCACTGATTTGGTTGGTTACAGGCCAGGTCAAAGGCAAGAGCTTCTTCTGGGTGCACTTCTCCACATCAGCCTTAATTTTACCACGGCACCACATCACCAGGATGCTTTGAGAGGGATGATTCTAACATGACCATGGCCAAAACAGACAGACAGACTGAAAGCCTCAATGCCCTTTTGAGAGTCATCTCACCACGCTGATACCCACACATAATTTTGGTTTTGAGGTAAACACCCTTAGGAAGTACAAGGAAACCGGAAGAGACACAAGCTATAAATGCATCATTTGTCACAAACAAAGACCTACCATGGGGCCAGTGTGTCTGTCGTGGAGTCTAATAGCATACCTGCTTAGAACAGCTCAAACTACAACACCGATGGTGAAAAAAAATCAGCACACCAGTTATCTCTTGGAACTAATACCTGAAATTTCTTCCATGAACTCTACTCACAAAAGCATTCCTGAAAATGTGACACTTGCCTTTACACCTCATAGACAGCATCCAAGCCATCAGCTCAGTAAAACCCTTTCCCATGAATGCAGGTAGGGCAACAAGCACAGTGTCAGATGGGCTGATCACCACAAGCCATCAGGAGCACACTGGCAGCAAGGGAACAGCACCCTGTGACAATATGGTTTAAACAACAGCCAAGTTTTGAGCCCAAACTTGAGCCATGTGAGTCACATCAACACAAAAACCTGCATCACATGCTTAAAACTTGAAAAAGCTTTCAGTAGAGTTCCAACAGGTGCAAGTTAAAACATAAATAAAAGGTAGTTTTACTGAACAAAAAAAAAGTTTTCTAAACATCTGTCCATTTTGGAGGCACAAAGTTTTCTTTTGTATTTTCAGCTACCTCCTTATTAAGGCACAGAGAACTTGCAACAAACCCTCCAGCAAACATGGTGTATCCTGAGAGCAGCACTGTCACTGTGAAATGCAGTAACAGTAATTGTCTTGTCCAGGCTAACTGGGAGAAGTTAGTTTCTAAGATAAACATTTCTCATACCCTCAACTTGAAGGAGAAATTACTAATTTGAATTTCAGCATGACTGATTTGAGCTACACCACACAGACTGCTGTGTCCTTTGAAAGATCACAGCAAACACAAATTTGATTGCATTACTTTAGTTACTGAGTTGTGCTGTGTAGAGTTCCTGGGACTAGAAATCCTATGGCAAAAGTTACCATAACCCACAGCACTGCTATGGACTCCTTCCCCTCTAAAAATGTATTCTGTTAACACCTTTTGCTGTCAGTGTTTGCCAGTTCTCCTCTTCCAGCCTTTCACCCTGAAGCACATCCACCACTGCTCAATACTCAGATTTGTAATCAAACTTTCAGGGCACTTCTATTGCCCACTCCAGCAGATTCTTCACCACTTCACACCACCTGTCCTGAACATTAGCAAAACCGTCTGCACAGCTACCAAGCAAGCTGAAAACCAGAACTGGCCAAAAATAATAAAGGTATTATTTTAACCCAAATCAGTCTCTTGACTTGTTTCTACCAGCTCTACTGGGTTATCAATGGGCAGAACTGGGATTTGTGCAGCCTAAGTCACTGAATTTGTCACACCCAAAACTCCTGAAAATGCATCACAGGAGTAAAGAGACAATACCCAAGGGATGAACAAACAGCATTTCAGAGTGAACAGATCATTAACACCAGAACAAGTGCACACTGCAACAAGGCCCAAATAACATCTAGAGAGTTGCAATGTTGGTAGGCCTGGAGTAAGAGACTTTGAAACAAGCTCCTACACTCTGTATCATGTATATCTCAAGAAAGGTTATGAAATGAAAAAGAAAACTATTGAAAGGCTCTCTACGGCCCTCCAAGGACAGCACATGCCCACACTGACACTGTCACCTCTGGCTTCCATCCTTGAAAACCATCATCCTGTAGTCATCCTAGGAAATAACACCCACCACTGAGCACCTGAGGGGAATAAAAAAAAACAAAACCAAAAAATAATGACTCTTGAACTTACCTGCTGTAGAGGGCGGAGTGGGGGATGATGGAGATGTTAAAGGGGAACTCGCCCCAGAGCCTGCTAAATAAAACAACAGTCTAGTAACTACAGCTGTGACACTGCAATTCAACAGTTTGACAAGACAGATTGTTGGAAACAGGCCAGTTTATTAACTGAAGATACAATCCCGCTTCCACTGAAATCTTGGGAAAGAATCCCATTCATAGGAACAGTGTCACTTGGACCCAATCTGAACAGACTTCACAGTACACAGTATCAGAGGATCTCCAAACACACAGGAGTGCACTCAAGAGTACTCCTCTTTGCAAACGCTTCTTTTCTGCTGCTTAAGCTGTTCTATTTCAGTGTCCAAATTCTGTTCTCCTTAAGGGTTTTGCCACTGCATGGATGGCACCCCATCTCTCCTAAGAGATGATTTCCAGTCAGTTGCTGTACTCCACAACATACTCTGATATCTGATTACTCCACAACAAGCTGCTTTTGGACACATTTTAGCCAAGTGAACTCTGTTATCTCTTCTACAGTACCAACCATACCTTTTAACCAGATGAAGATCTGTCAAAGGCGCTATTGTTTTGCAATTTGGCACTGAAGCAGCAAGTAAAGAAATAATTTTCTCATTCATCTTAACACCTTATTATGTAATGCAGATCACCACAGAGAGTGTCCCTGAAGACTGCATTCTTAAATGGCCCAAAAAATTAATGTTGTTATTCAACTCAAATATAAAACAAAATGAAGAGACTGATTGGTTTGGAGTGGTTTGGGGGTTGGGGTTTTTTTTGAGGAATGGAGCACAGAAGAGAGGAAACATTACTTTGTATTAGGCAGCTGAAAATCTAACATTGACAATATTTTTAAGCCCTCAATTTATCTACTATTAGATATCCAAAGTAGTGGTTTTGGGCTTTGGTAGTCCAATACTAACATGTAAGCTGATGGTAATCCCAGATCTTTTCAAACAGAAAATGACAACAACAACAACAACAACAACAACAACAACAAAAATTGACACAGCTGTGTAGAAGCAAATTTTTCTGTCAGTAGTTACCTGAGTTGTTTGAGTTGCTGTATTTTGCTGAGTGTTCTTCCCCACTTTCATAGGCAGAACGTTTTGACTTCTTTAAAAGGAAGCAGAGGAAACAGAAGATGGAGATCAACAATCACCTTCTATGATAAGGATTGAACTGACAAACAGATTTGTAACAGCCATCTCCTGTATCACACAAGGTTTATCAATGCCTCTCCCTGTACCAAACATATGTTGACAAGGTGACAAAAGCAGCAAGGCTGTTCTGTGTTCAGGTATCTCCTGGCAGGCACCAGGACAACTCCAGTGCCCTCAGTTTGCAAGAGAAAGGCAGAAAACTGACCCACCAGAAAGGAAGGGCAAGGCAGACAGAGCTGTAGGACCAGACTGAAACAGGCTCAGTGCCCACCCTGGGCAGCAGCACAGCAGCTCATCTGTGCATGAACTGTCAACCAAGACTGGCTGCAAACAGCAACCTCACACAGGTTAAACCAATATGCAAATCAGCTACTATGGTAACTTGAACTTTTTAGTAAATCTATTGCTTAGCTACAGAAGTGAAAACAATCAGGAAATGGTGCAGAAAACACAGGATAGAGCAGAGCCACAGACCTGTGGCTAAATCTGTCCATGGTAAATGTTCAAAAATTATACATGTCTTTTTCCATGGGAGAAAACTATTTAAAGATTGCTTACTTTTCGTGCTAAGATCTTCCTTTTCTTTTTTTCTTCTTCAGAGCCATGATGAGATTGAGCTCTTGTCAGCCTTCTGTGCTGGTGAATCTTCAAAATGAAGGAAAAAAATACAGTAAGACCATGTTAATATCTCAAGTGTTTTCAAACAACACATTTGGGGTACAAGAAAATATGCTGTAGTAACTTTGTTTAGAGTTCTTTTTTCATTTTTAGTTTTTATCTTTACTGTTCCTCATAAAGGATGGAGACTCATACTGCAGTTAGGTATCCTTTAACTTGGGAGCTGCTGCCTCTGAAGCCACATCACTCAAATCACTGAAATGTCATACAGTCAACAGCTGTTCTACAACTCCTTATACTGCATTTTTGGGAAAGCAAATCTGTTGATGAAAGCCTTTACTACTGAAAATCAATTTTGAGTGAAAAATCACTTTCTGCATGTGAAAAGATATGTCTGTAGAAAATAATGAAATGCAGAGATTACCAATTTCTGTTCTTCTATTAATCGCTTCTCTATGCATTCCTTGGAGATCTTCAATGCCTCTTTTAGCTTAGTAGGAATCTAATACAGAATGGGGAACAAAAACATAGCACAGAATGTGATAATGGAAAACAAAACTTCACTGCTCCAACATCACCAGTTATCTCATCACATTGCTCATCTAAAGCCCCAAGTTCTGGCACCATTCCTTTTGTGAATAGAAAAGAAGACTTTAGATGCATGTTTTCCCACTCAGATAAAACAGCAGGGACAAAGAAACACCAAACCATGGAAGGGATACCCTAAAGGCAGGGACAGGTAACTATTTTGATACTCCAGTCACATCCCCAAACTGCCATCAGGATGACAAGTCACATGGCACGTGAGATCCAGGAGAAGTGCCCTGGGGCAGCTCCCCAGTGGGACCAGATGTGGCTCCCAAAACCTCCATCACTGGAGTTTGCAGAAATGTGATGATGGTCTCAGGCAGCAAAGTCAATTTCCACATCCCTCACAATGTGTTTCCTGTCACTGCAAGGGACCCACATGCCTTGGCAGCCTCTGCTCGGACAGAGCACCATCACTGGCTACACAGATAGGCCCCAGGACAGCAACTGCACCTGAACACTCACAGGTCAGTCGTGTCCCCTCCTAAGGGTGATACAACATTCTTGGGTACAACTTGGTAAAGGAATCAACATGCAGATGGCAATAGCCACAAGGGCAGATAAAGCCAGTCCTCCTCTCTCTGTCAATTAATGCATAGCTACCCACATCTGTCACTCCCACAAACACCAGGAAATCAATGTCCAACTCTACCTTAAACTGTGGTTTCTCAGAGTTTGTTAGCAGGACGTCACTGAATAATCTGGATTTAAAAAAGAGGAAAAAAAGAAGAATATTATTCCCAAGAGATAGGCAAAACTACAGACAGAATACTACTGGTACTATTCACTTAAACCCCTCTTTTCTCCTTTTCCTTCTCTATCCTCATCCCTAGGCCACAGTTTGGGTTTTTCCCACAGGTTTTTATGTATTGCTTTTTATTTTCCAAATACTGCTGTAGCATCAGCAGCATCTGACCCTCAGAATGTAGTCACTACTGATGGCAGAGAAAGCAAGTTTATCTGAGGTATTTTGGAATTTGCTAGAACAGGTAAAATTATCAACGGGAGACAAGGGTTCCCCGCAAAAAAGAACACCTTTTCCTTAAAAGTACAATGATTCTTTAAGTACAAAAGATTTCCAGGGACTTTATTTTAAATTTCATCGAAGGAAAATCATTGTTCTTGTTAGGAAAATTCTTTTAGCACAACTATTGGTTTAGAATTAACAAGAAACATGTGAAAGGTCAATGAGTAAACATTTGAAAATATCTGCATTCTTGCCTGTACTCTGCAAAAGGCAACTAAAGCAAATAATCTGGCACGTTTGCTCTCCCCTCTATGGTGTCAGCAGCAATGATTAATCCTTTTCCATCCAAAACAAAGACACTAGAGGGCAATGGTAGTCTGAAAATAAACTGGTTAGTCCATTTCAAGTTACCTTGTCCTGGAGAACATACTAGAAAACTGTACCACAGAGCTCTCAAACCTGGCTCCAAGATAAATATTTCTGAGATCTTTTGTTGCTGTTCACTATGGAAAATTATCACAGGCTTATACTAGGGAAAACAAATTCAAATCTATAATTAAGTTAACTGAGGAAAATAATCCATGAAAAATTCGGAAATAAAGCAAATTTTAAAATGCTTTCAAAAAACCATGACAATTCATTCTGGTTTGCAGAGCTTTCTTACCCTTTCTGATTACATGTTCTTATGAAATTAAGAGAAGTCACAGTTTGCATGGCTATAATAAATAGATATTTAAATTACATTAATTGCTTTAAATTACATTAATTCCATTGCACATCTATGCAGAACATTTTTGTGAAGGGTATTGGTATGAAGGGGATGTAGTATATCTTACATATCAGATGCAGCTGGGCATGGATTGTTTGTTCAATGTCTTTTAAGACCTGTACATTCTGGTGTTCACAGAGTTTTTCTACAGTATTTATCCCCTGTTTACAGTCTTCGCCTTCCACCTCCTTGAAAAGCAGAGGAAGGGAGGAGGAGAAGGAATTGAAGGCTGCAGTGACTCCCAACTAGGAAATATGAACCTGAGAACATGTTCTAAATGCAGTGCAATCTGTGTGTTGTGAGATCAGAACCAGATTTAGGTATTGACAATCTGTCATTTATGAGGTCCTGACTCTGGCATCTCACATTAATTAAAAATAAAAGAACCTCCCACCAGAACTGTGGTTCCATGCTCAGTGTGCTGGTGGCATGTCACAGCATGGGGACAGCAATTTCCCTGGAAATGCTGTGTCCCAACTACAGGCAGTGTGGCAATGCAGGCAGGTGTGATCTCCACTCTGTCACACACTGACAGTGCTACCTTCCTGCATCCCAGCCTTGCTCCAACCCTGCCCTCAGCCCTTCACTGCATCCTGGGAGGACAAACTGTAAGGAAATTTGGTCTGTCTGTGCTTCAGAGAATCCCTAAGCCAACCCTGCAAGAAACCAGACAGAACTTCTATATAACATTTCATACTCAGAACAAGTCTAAATGTCACTGCTGAGCAAAGCAAGAGAACTATTTTGCCAGTCATAAGTAAACTGATAGCAAAATCCACTGAAGTAGGTCTGAAGGGGACATGCAAAAAGACATTCTAAATCCTTTAAATAAATCTGTGCATGATCTTAATCATGCTTGCATTACTTTAATAGCTAGATTAATTTAAACCATGCTAAATAAAGTGCATTCATAACAGCTCCAACACACCAAGAGACAAAGAATGCACAATTGTCATGTTTACAAGGGATGGGTCCTATAAATCCTATTAATTTTAAAGCTTCACTTGGGACACACCCCTCAGAACGAGGAGCAAACCCTTCTAAAAAGTAACAAGAGCAAAAAGGTTTCTCCAGCTGGAATAATTAAAGACATTGGAATGAGTGTAAAACAAGTAGAGCAGGACTTACGGCATCTGTAAGAGCCGTGAGACAGTTGGCATTCCATTCTTCATGGCCTCACAGGTCAGAATGGACTCCAACACTGACACTGCCAAAGAGAGAATAAGAATGAGCACATTTCTGCACAGCAGGATAGCAAATGATTTAGAATGAACGTCTGGCACTGCTGTGTGATGGTCCCCCAAGCACTGCATCAACCAAGCAGGGATGAAGCTCTGTGGCATGTGGTTTTTATTATAGCGTTACTATTACACATACAAACTTTTCAAGAATGTTAGACATGAGGCAAGGGAATCCAGACATCTCATTACTTATTAAACACTGCTTTCTCACTCAGCTAATAATAAAAAAGAAAAGTTTTATTTATACACTTCATATATTTCATGAAGAATGTATTTTCTCTTTGACCAATTTACTAATGCTTTCCAGTCACAGGCTGCAAAGATCTCAGGTGGATATTTCACAGCACTTTAGCTTAGGTGAAAGCTGAGAGAGCATTCAGGAAGTTGTGACTGAGATGTTCTCCACTGCATACTAACCAACAAACACTGAGGGTGCAGGGGGGAAGTTCTCCACTGGAATCGTGTCTGGGGGTCTTCCGTATGTCATTTCATACAGTAAGTGTCCAAAGCAATGCACATCAACACCTTCTAAAGTCTGTGGAGGAACAAAAAAATAAAGCCACAACTCCTTAGTTTTCACAACTGGTTAACCCACTGCAGAAAACCAGCAATCTTGCACAGGAAGATAGAAAAGAGGAACCATTAAAGGTTCTTAACCACAGCCATTTCCCTGCATAACTGTAGCTCAAACGGAATCTTCACACTTCAAGCTAAAGCAGCCACAACTGTCTACCTGTATGTGATGATACAAATGGGACAGCACCACAGACAAGTCCTGTAAAAATGTGTGAAGTTGTAACCTCTTTTCCCACAGCAGTTTGGAGAGCCATACATGGTTGGAAATCCCACCCAAGCCCATTTTCCAAACAGCATAGAATGAGGTTCATAATATGACCTGCTGCCACTTTACAGGGAGATAGATAAAAAGACATAAAAACGTGCATACCAAACAAACCTAGGAGAGCCTTCTTAGGTTTGTGCAAGCTGTACATACATGCTAAGCTCCCAGACAGCATATTTCCAAGATTTCTGAATTGTTTTTAAACAGAAAGGTCTCCTCTTACTTGAAGAGGCTCAGAGCTTTGATGGCACCAACAGATTTGGGCTAACCATGAACTTTTGATCGTTTCTTTGACAACACAGTAGAACTTGTTTAGCAAGGTCAGCAAGCAGCTATCTCGTGATGCTGTATGGAATTTATTACAATGAGAGCCTGAAGGCAGGGCAAGATGCTGCTGTATTGCTGCAACAGGGCAAATTTGTTTTCATACTTTTGCAGGAAGATAGTATTTTGCTTTGCAAGCCTGCAGTTAAGACACCCCTCTAACAAATAAAAAACAGCTTTAAATAGCTAGACATCTGCAAGCATCTCATCAATTTTCACAGTATCCACCAAAGACAAGGCTGATTAATGCTCCCAGCTAAGCACAAGTAATAAGATTTGCTCACTGGACAGACACACAGGTGAAAAGGTTGACAGTAAGCACATTCCTATGAAATACAAGACCAGGGTGGAAAGAGATTTTAAAACAACTGCACTTTACCTCTATTTGTGCCAGCACTGTTGTCATAAAAACACTCACCTGCACTGCTCATTTACCTGCTCACCTTTGGCCTCAGCCTCACTCCAGTGTGCTGCAACAAAACTGCTGTGCAGCCAGACAGGGATTTGGAGGAAGCAGAAAAGGGATTTGATGGAGAAAAGCTCAGACTAGGGAAAGGGGCTTGAGAGAGGTTTTTTTTCATTCTAATCAGTTCTCCACAGAGGTTGAGGATAAAGAGATGCATAAGACTCAGCTCAATTAATTGTCTGAATCTTACATTAATTTTCCGAAACTGTGAAAAGTATGATCGATAAAACGATGGAAGTCCCAACAAGGAATTTTCTAGATCCAGTAACTTGCAGGTATCCCCATCCAACATCACATTGGCAGAGTGAAGATGGCCATAAGGAAATCCTTTCTCATGCAAAAATTTTAATACCTGAAAAAAATCCAATACAGAATCACTGTCACAAGATGCTCTGATGATTTCAAGAGCACAAGATCATCAGCTCAAATGCTCCAAGGCTACAGCAGATACATAATAAATGAGGCCCCTATTTGGAATGATTGCTCAACTTGATCTTCTGCATCATCTTTGACTGACTCTTCATTCCCATTTCACTGGTAACACTTCTCACAAAACAAAACATTTGATGCTGATCCTCAAAGTAGGCTTATGAGAACCTCTCAAACAGATCTGGAAACTAAAATTCACAATTCTGCTGAATATAATATTTTGAATAAAGCTATTTTAAGAACATGTGAATGACCATGAACTTATGGCACATGTTCTGCAGGCTATGAATTACTTCTTTCCCTTTTTATGCAAGGAATAAACTACATTATCACCTCTCTCCCACTTAAACTCTACACACACCAACTGGGTTTTTTTGTTACAAATGGCCTCACACATACATATTGAAATTCAACTCCCAGCAGCTAATCTAAATTCACATTTAGCTTCTCTGCTCAAAAGTTTGTCTGCTTTTCTAGTTAAACCAGTTGGTCTCAGCAAAAAAAAAACAAAACAAAAAACATAAAGGCTGCTAAATAAAGCAAAGAAAAAAAAAGTACCTCTAATATTTGCCTTCCATATGTTTTTATTTGCTGAAGCTCAAGACCTTGAATTTTTTTAGGATTGCAATACTTCTTCAGGAATGGGTCTTTTGGCTTTGCCTGTAGAAGAAACACACATATCAAGTATCATGCTCAGAAAACTCAGTATTTGTCTTAGTTTGCTCAGCAAGAGGTGGCAAACACTTTTATAAAAGACATACTATGGCCATTCCAGCAAACATTCTGCCATGTGAGTTGGGGGTAGGGAGTCAACATTACCTTATAAATCAGGTCCTTTAGTGTCCCTTTTTCACTGAATGGTCTAATAACCAGCGCTGAAGATTCATTGGCAGTGGCAAAAGTGACTTTGTAAATATAGGGATGCTACCAAAAGAAGAAACTGTAGGTAAATTTTAGATGACTGATTCTGTAATTCATTTGTGTTCATATCACAAGTAAGAAAAGACCTGCCTGAAATGTATACTCAAAGTAATAAATTGGATTCTGTCACTGACACTGAATAACCCTTTATTCAGTCTTAAACTGGAGTAAATGCAAAGAAAACATCACAAATACATTATTCAATTAGCACATAAATAAAAAAAGAAAATCCAGTATCCTTTTTTAACAAAGTAGACTGGCAGTTTAGAAAATGAAGAATCCAGCACTTATTCATGAGCAGCTTTACTGCAGGTTTCAGTCATGCTAAGCTAATAAATTCATTCCCAATTTTATACAACTATGGCACACAAGGAAACTCAACATTCATAGCTGTCCTAACAGTTTTATGTCTTCAGAAATTACAACTTTGCAAAACCAAATGAGAGAACACAGTTGGAAATAAAAACACACATACAACACATACACCAACTGGAACTGCTAGTTAGAAGAAGAGCCCTTATTCGTATCTTATTTTAATAAATCAGTTCCAGTCTGGCTGGGGCTGAGCAGCCTCTCCAGCTGGGGGAAACTGCTGAGCTCCAGCAGTGCACAGAGAGTTATCAGGTTAAATACCATCCTTTTCAGCCAGTCTCTCATATGCTTAACATCCTTAACTCCTTTTGGAGTCAAATGCCAGTTTTTCAGGCAGAGCTGCCTATTGGATTTATAGCATGGCATTGCACAGCAGCTTAAATTGTACAGCCTCCATGGCACCTCTACTATGATACTCCTGGTTTAAGAACTGAAAAAATATCAACACTCCTTCCACTGCCTCATCCACTGCTGCCTGAAAACATCCCCAGCTCATGGGTTAGCAATTACACCCAGACAGCACTGTACTAACAGCCTGAAAGTGTTGAGGAGCTGAAATAAAGCCCATGATCTCACAGTACTGCACAAGAAGAAAATAATTAAATTAACCACAACACTGAATCTCCTGTAATAATCCTGCAGGATTATTATTTGTGCTGAGAACATATTGTCTCATATTATATGGAAAATGTAATTAAGAGATTTGCAAACCTTTAAATGAAAGCAACTCTAAAATTACAAACTGTCTACTAGGCTACATGTGCTTTTGCAAGATCAATCCTGGACATGCAGTTCTGTGCACAATTTAAAAGTCTTCAGTAATACTTACAGAACAGGAAGAAAGAAGTTTCACAGCATACTGTAAGTCTTTGTCAGACAAGTATTTATCAGGGCCAAGATCAGCCTGGAAATAAATAGGAAAAGAATGGCATCATAACAAGATGTTGCATTCCATACAGAAAACGTGATCTATGTTCTACCCTGGCAAATTGAGACAGATGTTTGAAGGCATATTTTGAAGAGCAAGCAAGGAAATTGCACATATAGAATGAAACCTGAAGAGGCTGAATAAGGCCATGGTGTCACAATAAAAAACATCTGACCATAAATAAATATTATTGCCTCTTTCCTCCCCCAGATCTGACATGCATTACTACCACTAGATGAACTCTGCCAACCCCAAACTGGAGGACTGTGTGCACTGTGAACTGAGAAGGCACCTTCTTCCTCTGCAGCAAGACGAACTTCCCTCCTCCTGCAGGCTTAGGGATCTCTGCTCTCCAGTGAAGTCTCACAAACAACTGTGCTCACACAATTAACAGGGCAGCACATTTTAGCAGAGGACCAAAAACAAGTGTTGTTACGGGCACAGTTCATGCCTCCCTTGCCTATTAGTTTGTCGGTACAACTAAAGATCTGAATAAGAAAACCCATCACTTTAAAAAGCATCATCTTGTTATTTTCAGTGAGCAAATTCATATGTGGTCAAGAGTCACATCATTACAACTAAAGAATCCTGAGGTGCAGGATTGGGAACAAATGACCTGACACAAAAACTTACAAACTGGACTTGCCACCAGGGGAAGGACACACAAGAAGCCCCCACACCACATCCCCCTAAGGGCTTTCCAGGCTCTCTCAGAGACTGAGCTCTTCAGTCTCTCTCTCTGTCACTCACACGTATTAGTCAAAATAAAATCTAGAATGAAACTGAGAAAACTGAAACTTGAGTATGAGATGAAGGCACATATACCCAGCTTAACACCAGCCGTTCCTTTGGTTGGTTCTTTATCTTCATTAAGAAATATTTCTTACGTATTCGCCAGCCTACAAAAAAAAAAAGAGGCAGCAGCAGCTTTAATTAAACTCTACTAAATTGCAGCTTACAGGCAGGACAAGATCTGTAAGCAAAGACTTAAGATTGGAATCTCAGACCTAAGATTGAAATCTTAGGACAACTTATATTTGGGAAAAAATTCAGACAGGTGTTCACACACACTTGCTCTTCTTACCTATATCTTTTAATGGTTCTACCACCTCCCACTTTGGCTCTGATCGGAAGAACATTGAAACGTGCTGTAAGGCAATTTCTGGAAAGAAAAATGAGAAGAAGCAGGGAAAAAAGTAGTAAAAAAATTAAAATGTTTTGAAGAGACCATATAAGGTAATTATCCACATATTAGGTAAGGTTCAATGCCACAAGGAAGCCAGCAGGAGTCCAGACTAAAAGTCAGCAAAATCACTTCAAAAGGAAATCAGATAAAAACCCAGTTAGAGGGCATTTGCATTTTTAACCTGATAACTCAAATACAGAGAGAAAACAGAGAAGGCACCCCTTGGAAAACTTCACTTAACAGTCTGTATTCTATCTGTTCTAGATCTACATTTCAAAGTCCATTCCAATGCTCACAGCTCACATTTCCCACACTAGGTGTACACAGCATTAGATCATGAAATGTTTCTGCTGTACCTGTAAAAGTGTTCACTTCTATGTCTTTAATGTGCATCTGTGTTGCTGCTACTACATGTAAATTATGTAAACTAATCAGTTCTGTTTCACCATGTGTTATTCCACCCTTTTCTGTGCAGACAAAGGTATTTGGCCGACTATCATGAGCCTACACACATTTGGGGGGCCAGAGGGAAGACAAACATCTTGTTAGAGAATTCTCCCACAGCTGGGAACACAACTGGTTTATTCATGAAGTGACTTGAGGGGAAATGTTAATGAGAAGTGGTGACAGCAAGGGGAGAAAGGGAATCATGCCAAGAAGGAATCTTCTCTACCATGGCTTATCTTGGCATAAAAACCCAGAAAAAAGGTAAAGATGTGCTGATCTCTGCACTGTATCTTCTCTCTATAAAAATATATTAGAAAGAAAGTGCAATAAACATCATCTTGTTGCTCCAGTGTTTAAAAAATGGCAAATTGATGGTGTCTCTAAAGACTACAGGCAATGACATCTGTGCTACTAAATTCCCAGCAACTTGCAGGAAACACAATCTTGATGGAAGTTCTCAGAATTAACACAGAAGTCACAGTGTCTCCTACAGGACTTAAACTGCTTGCTCAGCATGAGCCACACCAACTGCATCCTTAAAGAGTTACCAAGAATTTACAAGTCCTGCACAGCTTATCATAAACATCCAGGAAATGTTCTTTGCACTTTGAAGCTGAAGACGCCAGAATGTTACACAAAGGGAGAGAAAAAAGACAAGTGAAAAGGAAGTAGTGAGTTCCTGCTTCAGTAGACTCTGCTTTCATGAAAACGAGCTTTGCATTTTGCAAATAGTTGGTTTGCCCCTGAACTAAATCTGTGGGGTGGGTTTGATCACTAAGAGGAAGTTTTTTTCAGTCTGTAAGACAAATATTTAATGATTTCCAATGGCTGAAGCTGAAGCAAGACAAATTCAAAGAAGAAACATTTAGTACTGAAGAAATTGATCACCAGGCTACCATTTTAAGGAATGCAGTGACTTTCCAGTATTAGTGGGAGGAGAGTGTCTGACTTATTTAAGCCTTGAAAAAGTACTAAACTGAGCTCAAACAATTAGTTCTAGAAGTCTCACACCCCATAACAATAGTAGGAGCTGGACAAATGACCACAATTGCTCCTGTTGGAAAATTCAGTGTTCAGAGACCAGCTAAACTTAACTCCACTTCAAATGATTTCCCAACACCAGCCCTGTCCATTTACCATGAATTGGGAAAAAGAGGATGTCACTCTCACCAACCCCACTGCTCCAAGTTCTGCTTATACAGATCTTGACCCTCTGTGAAATAACTCAAATATTTAGATTTGACAAACCATGCACAGATCTGGAGGAGCATTATCATAAATAATCACATGCACAGTATCATTATTTTGAAGGTTGTTCTCCCCATGTTTCAGTGTGGATCCTTTCCAGCATTCATGGAAGATACACACATCCTAAAGTCAAACTGCAGCTTGGCATTTCCTACTTACCAGTGTAGTTTACAGAATAGCTGTTTGGGTCCAGGAACTTCTTTACCAGTTCACAGTTAGACAGAATGTGATGGGTAGTAATGACATCGAGATAGGCCTGGAGGCCCTTCTGTCTTTCAGCAATGAATTCACGCTCCATATTTCCAATCAATTTTTTTGGAGGAAGAGGTAGACTTAGAGCTGAAATCTTAAAAAGAGATGAAAAATTACTAGCCTTGCTCTCAAATGCCTCAGGGACATAAACTGGCAACTCAGAAAGTAAAGACTCTCAACAGCAAGCTAATTACTGGATAACTCTTTTTGTACTGTGTATATACAAGGTTTTATATTTTTCCTAAGTACTGTTATCAGAGTCAGATGGAAGCTCACAACAGCTGTGAAGAGATTAGTAAGTGGAACAACACTGAAAATACAAGAAGATAAATTTCTTTTAGTGACTCATACATTTAAGATCACTACACAAAACTTTCAGATACTAAATGGCTGCAATTTTCAGCCACACTCTTTCTATGACAAACCCCTGCCACAGCACAAAAACTATTCCCACCTTACCATTTTCTCTGTATAAGATTTGTGCTTTCTTATTCCATGAAATGCAAGTTAATAACTTTGCTTTGCCACTAAGCCTCTTTAGGTAATCTAAAGCCCTTTCTGACAGTACTTTAAATCTGTAATTTCAAATATGGTGCAACTTTTCCATTTTTTGTTCAGAATTTGCTACTGTACATTTTTTAAGCTTCTATACATCTTTCAACCCAGAAATAACTGCAACCTATCAGTGGATGTGCAGTAGTTGTTTTATGCTGACATCAGTGATCCAAAACTTCAGACAAAAAAAATCAGAAAAATCCTTCAAAATAGGACAATGAAAAAATGTACAGAAATTCAAAGCCTTAGGTAAGTCAGAGCAAAGAGATCATCCCTCTGTGTTTATATTCTATTACATCATGTGAATTGCCAGAATACATTTTTCATGCTGTTAACACATTGCTGTCCTGCAGTTCAAAGCACCTGCCTTGGGTAAGCTGAATCTCCATGGGAGTTGCCTTTAAGAATTGTGTGTTGCAGGAATCAATTACACCAGATGCAATAACCTCATTTCTAAAGCAAACAGTTCACCAGGGAGGAGACAGGGACTTGTGGTGTTTGAACAACTTTCATTTTAACTAGCAGAAAAGGTAAAGGATTAGTTCAACAATGTCAGACAGGAGCATTCCCTTTCCTTTTTACCTCCTTCATTTGAACTCAGGAGTTGTTCCCTGCTAACTTAAGCACTTCTACTTTGCCTGTTTCTGACTGCAAATTATGGACAAAAAAAGAACTGTGACTATGTCTGAATTACAGAAGATGTTACCAGAAATCATCCTCTTCACTGAGCACTTTTAATGCTCATTTACACCCAAGGGGAAAAAAATGCAGGAATAAACCCAAAAGCAACCATGTACCACCTACAGCCAGTAATTCACCAGGTTAGTTTGAAAGCTGGAGGCAAACAAAACTCTCCCTGGGCAAACCAATCCAGTTCAAAACCAAGTTTCTGAACAAAAAGTAAATCCTTTTCTGGTATTACTCACTCAAAACACATGTCAAATCATAATCATCTTTTCCTGACAGCCAGCTACCATCAGAGACACTGACTCTAGTTCAGATGTTTTCAAAACACTATTATTTGTTTTAAAACTTATAAATCAGACATCTGCTATTTTTCAGCAGAAAGTAATGCTCAGGCCCAGGGTTTTGTAGCAATCTGCCAAAACACAGGGCACAGCAAGAACACTTGTGTGTCACAGAAGAAGACCTCGCTGAGGTCCTGACCTTGCCAAGACCTCACATGCTTTGGAACACCAGCAACACTTCTCACCACTGGAGCCAGGATGGGCTTCATCTCTGAGGAGCCTGGGAATTAACATTCTTATCTGCAAACCACAGCCCGCTCAGGAATGTCTGCTCAAAAGCTGCAATAAAATGCTTCACAAAAGCCAGATATCTTGCTGTGAATTCCAGTGCCTCCAGTAGGAGTATTTCACAAAACAGAAGAGCAGCCAATGATCTCCATGTGTAAGGGAAAAGGAAGAAGTGCAGGACAGACTGGAAGGAGCTTTTCAATCCAGCGCAGCCGAGAGTTCAGGCAATCTGGCTTGAAACTTTCTGATACAAATCAGGGTCACGAGTATCCCCCTCTCATTTTCCAAGGTATTTGGCAGGACTGCATTCTCTAGCCTAGACAGTTTAGAAATTCTCAATCCTTACTATTATTAGATAGGTAGCACCTGATTAACAGCAGAAAATTTACATTCCAACTCAACTGCACCTGTGTTCAAACACAAACACCAAAATCTACAGTGGGGTCAAGAATGCCTTGGAACTTGAAGAACTTGGGGCTTTACATCCAAAAGAAGCTCCAGCAGTTTTTCCAGCAGCATTTTGAAGGAAGAAGACTGGGGGGATTTGGTATCTCCTTATCGGTCCTTGGTTTATACTGGGTTTTTGTTGAGTTTTGTTTGTTTATTCTAATTTCAATACACACAAGATGAAAGTTTAAAGAGTTTAAAAACAAGTTGTGGGATCTGAATATTGTGATGGAATATTCTTGCTTAAAGTTCTGGATGGAAAGAACTGAGGCCATGTTGCATTGTCTTCATGGATGAGAAAACTTCAGCTCCAACATCACAAAGAGCAATTTATTAAAAAATCCAAAACTGTGGGAGAAAAGAGCAATTCTACCAAGATTCTCACGAGTCTGCCCTGGCATCTGGAACTGGGCTGGAGAAGCAGTGGTGTTTGTCAAAAGCAGACCTGTGCATCTCTGAAAAAGGCTTAAGACTCTATTCCTGCCCTTCTGCTGGGCACATAATGAATAGTAACACCTTTTAGGGTGTATTTCTGTAAGAGCAAGAAAAGGCCACCTCCAAGCAGAGACACAACTTTGCCTTTTCAGACTGTGGAAAGTAGTCAGGAGTTCGAAAATCAAGGGGTGAGCAGTAGTTTTCATTGAAGGAGCCAAGTGCTAAAGATCATGGCATGCTAATTTAGCCACTCTCTCATATCCTCCCATCGAAGTCAGTGGTATGTTTTGATAATTCTGTTTGATGTTTTCCAGTCATCCAAGAAGCTGATGTTTTTGTCCCAGATCTTGGTCCCCCTCTTGTTTCAAATTCCCCCCTTATCCCACTTAGCAAGTTGCTGTCAGGCCATTTCCTGAACCCTCTATTTTATCATTCACCTCTGCCTCAGACAAAGAGGCCTTTGCTTTATCATACATAACCTCTTTACCTTCACTTTCTAGGCCTTCCACCTGGGCCTAACCTGCAGCACCTGTCATTCCTGAATTTTAAGTCTTAAAGGTCCATTGCCTTCTCTACTAAAGCTGCCTCATTTGAAAGGTAAATGAGAAGGCAAAAAAGCTTTACATGCCTTAACACATTCTATTCCCCACGGTTAAGAGGTGCATGTTGTAGGTGGCTGCAAAAGTGAACGCCTTCTTCTTTTTAAAACTTTCTCAAAATTCTTTCAATGTGATCTCTGGCAAAACTTGACTCTGGTTAAGACCACAATGACCCCTTAGTACTCTGATGAATAGCACCACCTCATCCCCTCAGTGTTCCCCTGGGTGCTTATCTAATTTTAAGTCTTGGATGTCTCTGGAGCAGGAGACATCTCTGTATTGCATTTATCCAGCACATCCCAGAGAAGGTTTCCAGGTCATGATAAAAGTTCCCCTGTGCTACTGCACATTCAACAGAGTAATTCAACAAAGCAACCAAGTTACACCTGTAGAATCAAGACTAGTTTGTGCCCACATCCACCTTCAGCAAAGGAATTGGTTACAGCACAGTCAGACATCACAATCCAACACCCTCACAGAGATTTGCTCGCTGAGGTTCATCAAGCTGATGGTTGATTTGATTGGGGAGGAGAGGGAAGTGGAAGAGCATTAAGCTCTTGAATTCATGCAATGTTTAACAGGGGGAAACGTCAAAGTCACAAAAATCTGTCCTCAAATCTCATCACTCGTTATTTATCCTGTTTGCCCAGCACCACGGAAATCCCAAGCCAGAGTTTCACTCCTGTAGATGTTCATCACTGTTGCTTCCCCCCTTTTCCAAACACACTCACACACTCTGCTTTTTCCCACACAAACTGAAAAGAAATAATTGTCCTAAAAAGCAGAAGAAAACACACAGTGAGTCCAGTGTCTGACCAGGGAACACTCCTCAGTGACACAGAAAACCATCACATGAGAAGCAGCATCTGGTAGTGCTTTTAGATGAATATAAATAATGAGACACGTAGCACTTCAATGCTGAGTTTATAAGGTTGGGATGGGCCTTGGCTTTCCCCAAATCAAAAGAGGAACAAATAAAAACACACAAAACCGGAACAAGTCACAGTAATGAAGGGAAAGATTCAGCATCTGCCAATTTACCCCATTTTTATATAAACTGATCCTGTTGATGCTAAAATTCAGTTTTACAAGAGGAAACATAAGAGTGAAAAAGTAAAACATTCAGATTACATTTGAAGTCACAGTTTCTCTTTATTTTTTCTTCACTGCAATATATAAAAACATCACATTTTAAATATACCCTTCAGTGGCACTTTGTATTTATGTACCAAGGGTGAAAGTTACCTGCAAGCTGTTATTGAGCAAGTCGAAGTCACTGTATCGCCTCACAATCTGCAAAAGAAAAGACAAAGTTCAGGAAACAAATTACTTTTTCCATTAGCATCTTACTCCTCAAAATCACATCAGAGAAAAGTAATTCCCATTTATAATCATCTTCTTCTTTTAACAATTCTTGTACAAATGCATAACTGCTGGATTATGTCACACTGCCAGAGAGCAAAAGAGTTTTTAATCACATCTCGATCAAAAAGAAAATGCATTTCTAAACATTATTTTAAAACAGCTTAAAATACTCTTGTGAGCAAAGCTGCCTGCAAACAAGGCATTTTTGCCATATGAGATGAAACAACTTTTCATGGTCATCTTCATCACTACTTCTTGGTTTTGTTGCTCAGCAAGGCTGTGATTTTAGCCCTCAGGGAGGCAAACCAACATTTCAGATTTTAGAATGATGGTTGTACCAACACACAGTAGTAACACATGACAGGCATTTTTCTTGGAATATTCAGAATAGCAGCAGACAACGTGCCTTCTGTAGCTGGCAGCAATACTGTTTTTCTCTTAGTTTTTGATCAAAAGTATTCAGGCACTTCATGTTCTCAATTCCAAAAGAGCATTTCTCTTTCCAGCTCAAATTTTAAAAGCCTGGAAGAGGCAATTTTCAAACTCTTCCTAAAAAAGGCATTCTGGTTACATGAACCACAGCTTAGGAAATTACCTGCCAGCTGTTTTCTGCTGAAACTCCTCTCTGAACACGGATTATGTACTCCTAACAAAAGGAAAAAATATTAGAAATGAGAACAAATAAGCTGAAGGAAGTTATTAAGTCCTTCTCCAACTATGAGCATGAACATTCAGAAAGGGAAAATTCAGATCCAGCACCAAGGGGAGGGTCCAAGACAGGTTTGCTCACACCCATCCCTGGCAATTGTCTCACTCTGCTTCCCAGTGTGGAACACCAGGAGAGGGGCAGGAGTTTGCACACCTGGGAAGCACCTGGACAGTTTAATTTAGTTACAGAAAAAGACAGTAAAAGCTTACTCAGCACACATCTCTACCAACAACAGCTGAAGTAACCTCTCCTTACCTCACCTCCAATGGCCAACAAGCACCCCCAGGAACTCCTGGCAGTACCATAACAGAGTAAAATGCCAGTAAATAACCACATCTGCCCAACCTCCAATTATTTCTGTACTAAAGAGGTTACTACAAAAGCTGTGGAATGTGTTTGAGTGACTACAATGTACCAATTTCTCATGGCAGTAATTCTTCATTTATAATGCATGCTTAATGTTAAATATATATTAACTATGCAGATATATCTAAATCTCAGCGAGGCACTTTCGAATTTTAAGAATTAATAATTCTTCCACCACAATTACATTAATAAATCACAATTTTTCTCAATTTCTTCATTTCAAGCTCCACTCTACCTTCTGTAGACTAATGCCTGGTCATGAATTCCTGGTCAACATTGCTATTGAAGGTTTATTCAATTATCTCAAAAATAGATATGAAGTATTTTATACACCCAACCAGACATACTTTAAGGTAGCCATGCCTTTGTTTACCCCAACTCTGTTTCAGTTTGAAAAGAGCTCTAAAAGTACTTTTGACATTTCAAAGATCATAAACAAGCCAAGTCTTTTTCCTAGAAATCCTATAATCTCCATCTGAGATATTGTTTAATGTATGGAAACCAAAATATTCTGGCCTGAGTGTAGAAACAGACACTTCTTTGCCATTTGCTTAACGAAAGCTCTGTAAATGCAGCTCTTTTTAAAGTTTAATTACAGAGATTATGCCCTGGGTCCATAATTTACATTGAAGAACAGGCCTGGGTGGGGTGGCAGGACCCTGAACTGGGGCTCAAAGTGCCACTAAAGTGCCACTAATAATGAAATGACAACAAATAAACAAAGGTATTTCCAGCACCTGGTGTTTAATGTCAAATTTGTCCATTCCATAACAATGACTATCTGACATGTACCTGCATACCAACTGGGTAATTCAATTAACTGAGTGTTTGATTGATAAAGTATTGTAAATTCAGGTTCACAGTTAAAAAGCCACCACATGCATCTTTAAGTAACTTCTCTTAAGTACCATGAAGTGTCTCACAGTTTTGGAACTTGCCTTCCAAACCCCACAGAACTAATTCTCCTTTTTCAAATTAAATGAAATTAAAAGCTGTTATACTGGAAAACATAAATATACCAGTGGATGCAAACAAAGTGGGACACATCAGAGAATCCCTCCACAGAATTAAATTCTCATTTAACACCTACCAATCAATTAGTGTAAATCAAGAATTATGACTATTCCAGACAACAGGCACAGGCAACACTTATCAGACATTACCTTGTGTGTTTCAATCTTACCTAATCCAGATTTTATTTACTTAAGTTTCCTTCCAAAACCCAGGGCTACTGAGTCAAAAATGCTATTCCATTTTTTAAAATTCACTTTAAAATAGTCTTTATTATCAAAGCTGTCGAATAACTGTACCAAATCTGATCCATCTAGCCTTGAGAAGAAAAAAGACTAATAAAACCCAAGACAATTTATCACATTTCTTGTCCTAGCTTAGTTGGAAATGACAGAAATCCAAGATGTCACAAAACAAAACACGTCACTGTTACACTAGAATTAAAATGTCTGTTTTCAGAAAATCAGACTGACGTGCTCACTCCACATTGTCTTGTCTCACCCATTTGAAATCATAATTATGGTATCTTCTGCAAAACAAGAAGCCCAAATCCCCATAAATAGTAACATAAATCCACAGAGCTGATTGCAATTCAACCAGAGTAATTATGTTTGGAAACTCTGTGACAGAAATCAATTAAATGGACACCTGGAAGCCCATATTCACCACTAAAGTGGCTTTTCCTATTTTGTGATCGTTTCTGCATTTTGGGAAGTAGGAAGAGGCTACTTCACACACAGACAAAAAAACTGCAACAACTGCTTATTCATCAAGTCTCAAAGGGACATTGGCTGTTCCTCTGAAAAGCCACATCAGGGATGACTCACCACGTGCAGTCATTCATCTTTTCTAGGATTTTGAAAGCAGCAGAGTTATTGCTCAATCCCTTGTAGCACTTACTCTTCATCCAGCGATTGTCATTTTCTGTTTTACCCCAAGAAAACACCCTCAGGCAGGCAGAACACAAACCCATCAGACAACCAACAAAGCACCTTATTGCCCAGAACCACTCTGGTCAAAATAGCACTCAGCTCTTCTGAGAGCTCAGTGATAACAAACTCAGGCCTCAGAGCTCATTCTCACACGAAGATTATATAAAAAAAGACCAGATTTGAGCCACAACTATTTCCCCCCACAAATACTTGAGCATTTCCCCATCCAGTTCTGCTTCGGTGCCCTAAAGCATGGACTGTAATGAATAATTGTCCACCCCGTCAATAAATCCAATGAAAAAGCCTAAATGCTCTTCTGGGTTTGGAATTTTTCACCAAAGCTGATAACAAGATTCAAAGCCAAAGAATAGCTGTAGTAGAAAAAACAGGATAAGAAATACAATCCCATTCCCAATGTCTGTTATTCAGCAGACCATAATATGCTGAGTTTCAGTGAGAAGTTGATACTTCCCATTGCCTCGGAGTGGCAACAAGCTTGTTGTGGGATTATAATTAGCACCACTGATAATGCTTCCCTGAGGACCAGAGAAGAGCTTTCAACTCTTCAAGTGAAGTGCACAAAAGCTTTTATTACTCTGCCAAATTCTGGTTTGGTTAGGGAATAAAAATCTGAATTACAACAATCTTCTTCTGACACTGCCTGATAGTGGGACTGAGACTGTGCCCATAGGAAATACAGACAAGCATAAGGAAAACAGACAGGCACGCTCAGCATCATTTCTGTTCAGCTGCACCATCTAACCCAGGAAAACAGAATGGAAAAGGCTTCAGAAAGGGCTAGTAATTACCAGAGCTAGAATTATAGAATCATTGGGTTGGAAAAGACCTCCGAGATCATCAAGTCCAACCCCTGGTCCAACTCCAGTCCCTTTACCAGATCATGGCACTCAGTGCCACGGCCAACCTCAGTTTAAAAACCTCCAGGGATGGTGAATCCACCCCCCCTCTGGGCAGCCCATTCCAATGCCTGAGCACTCTCTGGAAAGAATTTTTTTCTGATCTCCAACTTAAATTTCCCCTGGTAGAGCTTGAGCCTGTGCCCCCTTGTCCAATTGCTGAGTGCCTGGGAGAAGAGACCAGCCCCCACCTGGCTGGAACTTCCCTTCAGGTAGTTCCAGACAGTGCTGAGGTCACCTCTGAGCCTCCTCTTCTCCAGGCTAAACACCCCCAGCTCCCTCAGCCTCTCCCCACAGCACTTGTGCTCCAGTCCCTTCTCTGGCCTCGTTGCTCTTCTCTGGACCAGCTCCAGGCCCTCAATATCTTTCCTGAACTGAGGGGCCCAGAACTGAACACTCCTGCCAACAATTTTAGGAATCGACAACCAGGCCTGGTGAGGTCTAGGTTAGTTACACTCATGCAGAAATTCTCACGGCATCTTTCACTCCTACATGAATAGATCAGAATCTTTCCTATGACTCAGTTCACCAAATAACTTCAAAGGAGCCCCAACAGCTGCTGGTTGGCAAAGAGAGGTCTCAGCTTGCAGAGGAGACAACAGAACCTCCTGCTGCTGATTGTGCCCACGGGCAGCAAGGTCACTGCCAGCGGCTACAGAGGAGACACCAACACCACATCCCACAAACCATTCCCAACACAACCTCCCTGGGCTCCTCCACACTCCCACACAGGTGAGGTTTGTACATCTGCTCCTCTTCCTACCAGTACTGCCAACCAGTCTCTGACACAACCCTGATATTCCAGCAGCAGTTCAAAATACATTTTTAAAGATGCCAAGGAAAGCAGTTTTCCTATGGGATCATTTCCTGGCTGCTCCAATTAGTACAGAAAGTGGAAACTGGTGCTGGGAGAAGGAGGCTGGGAGCAGGGAAAGCTGCACAATGCCAGTTGCACATTGTCCTTTCCTATAATCTTCTTCTCATCGCCACAGAGTTCTCGATAGAGTTTCTGAAAAGGAATATTCTCCAAATATCCCCATGGATCAGTGACAACCACACTGCATTTCTCCACTCCTTTGCCAAGTAACAGTTTCTCAATCACTGTGTGGGATTAACATTATCCTGAATTTACCCATTTTCGTGCAGAGACAACATTTAGGTGTTTTTTTCCCCCCAAATTCACCAAGATTAGTCCCTGGTATTCCAGCACTTACTGAAACATTGGCATCAGCAGCTCAACGCTGCTCACCACAATTTTGTTAACATTCCAAGTGGAAATCACACAGCAAAGCACGTCCAAATGTTTAACAATTGCTGTTTATCATCATTCCTAGTTTCTGAAACAGGAAGCAAACAGGAAAGAAGGCTTTTGCAGAGACCAAATAGGAAAGAACAAGTGGAAAATTTAGAGATTCTTAAAGTAAAATGCAGAGTGTCACCAATATTGGGTAATACCTTCTGTTCTCCCAAGAAAAGAGTCTCTAAACGTCCAGCTTAGTATAGTCAGCCTGTTTTTCCACAGATTTCTGATGGGTATCTGTTTAGCCCAACAAGCTTGGAAAGCCAACCATTATAGAGATCCAGGTCACCTTCAGGTCACATCAACTAAAAGTTTGAAAGGGCTTTATTTTATAAGCATTAAAGAGAGGAAAGCCTAATTAAGCATGAATACAATCCCTGCTTAAGCAGGCTGGATTGGAACAATTTCTAATAAGAAGCTCTTTTAAATGTTTATTTAGAAAATCTCCCATGTGAAAAGTAGCAGCAAGATCAGGAAAGCTGCTGGGCCTCAGAGCCCTCTCTGTTACAGGGCACAGCATTTATTTGCCATTGCACAGCCTGCCATGAAGCCCGTCGGAGGTGGGAGCAGCAGCAGGTCAGTGTTTCACTACATTTTAAAGGATGCAGGTGTGTGTGTGTGTCCCGTTTGCACCATTCACACGCTGTCGCTGCCGTAGTAATGATTCAGCCACTCAGTAAGGGAAAGCTTTGAAGTGGGACAACTGCAGGGAAAAAATAGGACACACATTTACACGTAATTAAACTCACTGAACAAGAAAGCCTCTGAAGAGACATGAGAAATCACAGATCTTCAGTGCCCTGCATCACCACGGCCTTCAGCAGAAAGGCAAAATACTCAGTGTTTTTCAGGAAATACTCAGTAGCCAACAAAAATATTCTAATTAGGATGTACTAAAGTATCAAATGGCAACGAATACTTTGACTGCAATCTTTGCAGGAGCTACAAATGCAATACAAATTTTGTGAGTTCACAAGAGGAAACCATAAGGTTGGAATATCCAAAATTAGGTGTGATGAAAGACCTACCTTTTGTGGGCTCAGGCTGGGGCAGAGATGGGGGGGCCAAGGGGAGGAACTGCATTTCTGAGACCTCAAACAAGTGAACTCTGATAGCTCCCTGTCTAAAGGTAACTTCATGTTTGGTTTTGTTCAAAGTGAAGGCAACCTTGCAGAGATTCAATTCCTTACAAAGCAGATGTGCAAGGTCCTTTACAAGCTTTTAAACTAAATCCAGCACTTCTAGGAACATATGGCTCCATTTCTGTATTCAGAACAATATAGGAAAAATATAAATGCTTTTCCAATGTTTTTCTAATTTAAAGCTGTGAGTGTCAACATTCATCATTGCTTAAGGAAAACTAAAAACTCTGAAAGTATGTTGTGAGAGGGATTTATTTCAGCTGTTCATTTTCAAATGCCTCTAAGACAACAATGTTCTGTAGCAATGTTCTGTTTCACTACTTCAATTTCAAAACATGAAACACATGGAAAAGGAAAATCAGTTAGGAAAAGAATTAAGGAATGTTGAGAAGTAGATGTACAACCCCATAGCAGTTTTACTGCTGGAAGGAGCTCTAAGACTTGTATGTACAGATGTGCAGTTCTCATTAAGGAGTATGTCTAGAATATTGTGGAAGTAAATAGCATCCTATTTCAAGGCTTAGAGAGAAAGACACTTTCAAATAGTGAGCACACAGATGAAATATTGCAACATGAAGCAAGCTCAACAGCCAACATTTATTAAGGCTTTAGTGCTGAAATTGCCTCTGTTGTCAGAACACATTTGGCATCAAGATGAGACACTTGCAAATGGTTTAATATCTTGGATGTAATTCCACTCCTATCGAAGTCAAGGAATGGCAACAAAACAACTTCATTTTCTGCAAAATTGGTACACAGACCTACCAAGGGAGTGAGCCATGGCTATGGAAATGTGCCCAGCACAGTCCTGGGAGTTACAGTTTCTCTCTCTCTTTGATGCAGTGCTGGTGACTGAAGCACAAAGCAGAGGACAAAGTGAAGCTGACAGAGTTTGCTCAAGTAATTTCAAATCTGTTAAGTGAGGTGCCGCTGGAATGCAACTGCAATATATGTATTTTTTTTGCTTTTAAAATGAAAAGGCTCCACAAACACCACTCTACAGAATTAATTGTATGTAAGTGCACATTCAAACAAAACTCAGACTGCTCAAACACGCTTAACCGGGGAAACAACTTTTGCAAACACAAAAAAGCATAATTTTCATCTTCAATTATCATTGGAAATAAATATACAGAAAGAAAACCTCAGTGGATCATTTCTTTGTTGTAACACAAGAACATGGAGATTCTGCCCCAGCTCAGATGTGCTGACTCCAGTAAGAACTTCTGAGCTCTTCTGACTTGAACGAGCCCATCAGAGAATTTTGCAGCTGATCCCCAACAATCTAAAAGCCCCATTTACCAGAGAGTTGACCCTTTCTAAGCAAAAAGGGCAAACCCTCAAGTTCTCAATACTAGTTTTGTCCCTTCTTAGGTTTCTGGAAAATCCAGGTAAGTCTCCAGTAGTTTCAGATTTTGTTTTCAGTTTTGTTTTTTCAGTTTCACCTTCAGCCCCAGGAAACAGAAACTGAGTTTCTGCCAGTCAGAGCCCGTGATTCAATGCTATGAAGTTTACACTCACCCAGCCTGTTGTATTAAATTTAAATTAACAGAAACTGCTCAGAACAATAGGCAAGCAAACCATTCACTTGACACAAGCTTTGGTCTTCTGTGTGATACTTCACCATGTCTACAGAGCTTTTCCTGAGATTCTTTACCTCTTCCTTAGCTGTTTTTTCTCAAGCATCCACAGAAGGTTTACATAATTCCTAGTTCAGTGTTACAGTTACACCTAAACTCGGCCTGAGCTGTCTTCACACAATGGTGTTTATAAGCAATGATCTATAGGAAAAAATACAAATGCAAGTTTAAAACAGCTCTTGCAACACTAAACAGCATTATACAATCTTAGTCCATACTGCTGACAAATGAATAGAAAATTTATTCATGGCTGCCTTTGTATTTCAGCTTCAGAACAAGTCTAGGATGTGCAAATCTAGTTCTCCAAACACTAGTTTGGGATGAAAGATGTGCATCTCTTGAAGATAATGCTTTGAGGGGGGATGAGGAACACACGTAAAAAGTATCTGTTAATGACAATCTACTTGTTTCTAAGGACAATTTAACAAAGTAAAATGCAGTCTTAGCACCTCACAAAAGCACTTTAGCCCTTTTTTTCTTCGAGGGGCTTCATTTACACACCTCTTCAGACACGAGGGTTTTATTTGTGTGGCCAGGAAAGTTCAAATCAGGGACAGCACAACCCACTAATAAACAAACTATTCAGATAAAAGGGACATAAGATGAAGCATCCAAAATGACAAAATAGTCGACTTACATCAAGTAAGTAACCAAGTCTGTTACCAGCTTCCTGTATTTTGTTATCTCACACTGGCTCTGTATAAACCATCTGTGCTACACACACTTCAAGCCATTTTTCAACTATCAACAGGGCTTCTGCAGTAAAACAAACAGTTACTAATAGATGTAGCTTAGAGACACATTTTAAATCAAAAGGCACAGTGCTCCGGCACTCTGTTATTAACAAAAGATCAGAACAAATCAGTAGAGAATTTTTTCAGAACATCCGTTAGTAACAGAATAGAGATGAAAGATGGGGGGAGCAACATTTCCTATCACATTTCCTCAGACAAGACAACACACTCAGAGTCTGGATTGAAAAAGTACTTCCAAGTGCTCATTCTGAAAGAATTTTGTGACTTTTTCTTTTCTAACAAAATCATTCAAGCCAAAGGAAAGAACACAAAAAGCTATTGTCATTTGCAGAAGCAAAGAAGTATAATAAGGGATGTTGGAAAGAAGTTACCAGTGAAACTTAATCTGGCCTGCCAGCTGGGGGGTATTAGGAGTTACACAACTTCTCACAGGTCTTGGCACCTGCTCCCCTCCGCTATTGAAACAGGTAAAAAGTATCACACTTGCCAGGAAATATCAGAAGAGGAGTCGCAACAACTGAGAGCCATAGCCCGTGGGATTCACAAGACTTTCTAGATGATTTCTCATGGGTAACTTCTGTTCAGAGAAGACTGGAACATCAGTAAATAAGAGTTTCTCACACATAGAAGCCCCACTTCTTAAGTGCAGGTTATTGACAAGAAGAGTATTTAATAAGGCACTCTATAGGTCAGTTGTATATTCTATGGTAAACCTACAATTGCTGTCGTTCAGGTTAAGGGAGTGCATCAGACGCAAGGAACGAGGAAGAGATCCACAATGCAGGAATCTGAGCTGTGTAAGGGGCAGAAGGAAAACCCTCTCTCCATTCAAAGCATGTTTCCCACCAGCGTACCTGCTGCTGAGGCACCGCTGCCCTCCTGTCCAGCCCAGCATCCCTGCCCGCAGCCAAAGCAGGAACCAAAAATGACAACCAGTTCTCTCTCTCTGATTCACAGCACTGCCTGGTCATACCATAAGGAAACCTAAATTCTAAAGTGGAAAATAACTGCAAATCGGACATTATGAAATTCGGACTATTACTGCACGCTCAAAGACAGCGCAGTTCGTAGGGAGGCAGCGTGCGTGTGTCCCAGGCATCCCATAATTAACCTGTGACACCCAAGTCGCGCAGGGCTTGCTATGCTCAGTGTCCCCGATGCCCACAGCAAAGCAGCGGGGCTGGGGCTGCGGGGTCCCTGCAGCGTCACAGCCTCACCCGCACGGCAGGACCCGCAGGCAACGCCGCCGTTCATGTGTAACTTCATCACAGCTACTGAAATGAGGCAACCAGAGCCCATCTCCGCTGCAAGGGCTGCAACACGCTGCGAAAAGCAGGACTTAACAGCAGCCCGCAGGGCCTCGCTAGGGCGGACGCGAGACAGCCCGAGCCCCGCTCCGCCCGCAAAGCCGCGGCGGTGCCGCCGGGGCCGTGCCCAAGGGAACCCCCGTGCGCAGGGGGGGCGGCGGAGCCAGCGACCCCCGGCCCCGGCGGCGCCGCATCCCACCGGGGGGTTCCCGGGCGCTCCCACCGCGCCCCGGGGTCGCGGCCCCGCCGCCTCCCCCCGCCCCGCTCGCCTCTCCCGCAGCCGCCCCGCACTGCCCCTACACCCCCGCTTCGCCACCCCCGGCCCCGCTGCTGCGAGCTCACCGCAGGTCCCCGCCCGGCCCCGCTGCCCCTGCGCCCCTCGCCCCGGGGACCGGGGACACCCCCAGCGCTCCCGGCTCCCCGCCCGGCCCCGGCCGCTCCCGCCGCCCCCCGCGGCCCGGCCTGCCCCGCTCACCGTGTGCGAGTGCAGGCTCTGGCTCGCCTCGATCTGCGCTGTCAGCGGCACCGTGTCGTCCAGCAGCACCTTGCCGGCCGGCGGCTTCTCCATGAAGGCCATAGCGGAGCGAGGAGCGGGAGAACCGGCGCCGCCAAGCCGCTTCCCGGCGCAGCTCCCGGCGCGGTCGCCGCTGTCAACACGGCAGCGCCGCCCGGGGCCTCAGCAACGCCAACGCCGCCAGGGGGCGCCGCGCCCTCCCCGGGCACCGCGGGTTCGAGTCCCGGTCCCGCCCCGGTCCCGCCCCGGTCCCCGCAGGTTTGAGTCCCGGTCCGGCCCCGGTCCCACCGCGGTTCAAGTCGCGGTCCCGCCCCGGGCACCGCGGGTTCGAGTCTCGGTCCCGCCCCGGGAGACGGCGGGATGGAGGACACGGGGAGGTGCGTCACCCGGGGCAGTAACGGGGGAGAAGGAGGGCATCGACGGTGGCGGGAATCAACCCCAAGCCACTGCTGGTCCTCCCAGAAAGGACAACTAGAAGGGCTGGTGTGCTTACTGCTTTCTCGCTTTTGGGGCGGGTTTTGTGGTTAAAAGATGATAAAATAACCAAATTGCATCAAATAACTCCTACTCAGTTTCTAGATCTTAGGGTTTGGAGTTTGGTTTTGGTTTCTTCAAAAGACATATAAAGTCGTTGAGTTCCACAACACGACTTTCATTATAGAACTGTAGAAAACTTTTTATTTCAATACTATGTATTACCTGGGAACCTACAAGTTGGACCCTTGTCTTTTTACACCACACACAGTAATTACTCTCGCTTAAGATGTTGTAAATAAGACCACAGAGCTGGAGTGTGTCCTACACTTGAAACAGGTATCACAAAAACCCTCATTTCTCTGTCTTGCAGCTCCATGTTGAGAGGAAAACGGGCTATGAGGTGTCCTAACTCCTGAAGTACTCCTTCTGCAGCAACCCAGGAGGTCAGGCACAGGTCTGATTGTTAATAGGCATGAACATGTCAACTTCACAGCTGGAGAGGCAGGTGAACAAGGAATGGGGGAAGGAGTGTGCTTGCACTGGTAAAGTGTTTTATATAGCACAAGGCAGTGACAGGCACTGACCCATGGCAGAAAGAAAGGAAACGGGAAGTGAAGAAGCTCCTACAAATAAGAGATAAGGAAAGCTCTCCCTCACTGCTGCTTCCAGGTTGTGAGAAAGACAAACCTCAGGCTCTGGAAACAGAGGGGACAGAGTCAAACACCTTAAACATTACCCCTCCCTCTGCTTCAGTGTGAGTAACACCTGGGGTCAGAGTGCAGCATGCTCAGGCAGTGCAACAGCTTCACCAGTAGTTTTCATCAGGATTCAAGATACTCTCTTTTCACAATAAACAACTTCGAAGGTTATTTGCAGTCAAGAAAAGTTTCATACTGCAGAGAAGACGGAGGGGATAAGATACTTTGCCAGAAAATTATATGAGCCACCAGCTACTGCTGATGGCCTTGACCATTCCTGAAAGTGTCTTAGTGTATAATAATCTTATGCCCATAAAAAATTACCAGAAGCCTCCTTTTACCAAGGTACTTTCAGTGAGCAAAGGGGAATACATATTCACACAGTCAAGCAAGCAGAGATCCCATACAGTTAGTACTCAAATCATCTGCTTCTTCTTGTCCTGCCCTCAGGAGCACAAGTAGAGTAAGTACAAGTCATGACAATGTATTTTTTTAAAAGCCTCCTTCACTCTGCTTCTGGGAGGCAAATTTGAAAGGAAACACCCACTGGAGCTGCCATGGAGATTACAACACACTTTGCAGTACATGTCTGTCAGTACCTCCAGTTCTGTTCTGCTAAACACAGCACTGTCCCCTCCCCTGGAGCTTGTTGGCAATACAGCTGGTTTGTACAGAGGGAACAGGTTTTAACTGAACTTTGCTGCTGTGGACTGACATTTGCCAGAAAGAACAGCCTCAGCCACTCCAGACTTCCCCCTGTGGCAGCACAAAGGCTTGTCTAAGCCACTTCACTGCTTTGTCACAGTAAGTGCTAGTTCTGCTGGTTTCACCTTGGCAATACACAGAGGAAAATGAAAAGTTTTAAGTTAAATGCAGCTCTATCAAGGTTAAGTTTGTGCACTGTCTTTCAAGCATTTTTTGTTGCAAATTTACTGGATTAAGGGATGTCACATAAAAAGACAAAGCCAAAGCCAAGCATTTCTGGCCTTTATAGTGAAGTTGCACAAGATGAACAGCTCTAACTGTCTGGCACCATGACTTTCACCATCCCTTCCATAACAGTCTTCCCACTTTCTCTGACCTGACATGATACTGAAATGTGTGCAACAGAACCCTTCAGCCGTTTCACTTCTGCTGCAGCTGTGACTTCTTCACCAATATACAAAGGAGCTGGAAACCGGATCTCCTGGGAAAGAAATATGCACCCTTGACCAGGCATTTTAGTACCCAGAACTGCAGAAATAAGTCCATTGATCAGAACTCCATGTACAACAGTTCTCCCAAACCTCGACTTCTTTGCAAACTCCTCATTTAAATGCAAAGGATTTGTGTCACCTGTTAAGTAAGAAAAAGTAACAACATCATTCTGTGTAAAAGCTTTGGTAAGTTCAGCTTTGTCTCCAACTTTTACGTGTAAACTTTGAAGTACTGGATGTCCAAGCAGGGAGTTGATAAATGTCATCTTTGTCAAGGCTCTTTGGGGGAAAATCCCTCCAGAAATTCCATGCCTGAAGTGCTGCAACATCTCCATCAGTTTCTGCTTCGTGCAGCCAAACCAGCAACCACTTTCAGTCCAAGACTAGTTCTCTACTGTTGCCAGATAATGCAAGAAGAAACGGAGATGTCTGGTTTGGGTAAAGAAAAAACAAGAACAAACTAAAGTATTAAAAAAAAATCATCATCAAACGCACTCAAAGTTGAAAATACCTAAATTTTCCTTTTATAGGAAAGATTAGAAACCCAGAGCTATGCCCAAGCAGATTTTTGTCTAGCCATACTTCAGAGACAAAGAACTCTCAGAACTCATTTGATTAAGCATCATCCTTTAGAAAACTATAAGCTCTGGAAGTGCACATTGGTAAGGTCAGTCAACTGTGACCATTGGAAAGGGAAGAAATGGGGCCCTGGAAACAAAAGACAGGACCAAGATGTGAGCCATGAACAAAGCCTGGCAGAAATTATTTTCTTGCAGATGTATTAATGACATCAGGACTTGTCACTGGACTGCAACCATAAAGTAATGAGACAGCCACTACCAGATTCATTATAAGATGTGAACTCCTCAAACACAGGCCCACACACCTGCCTGAAAAGCATTTCACTCTTAAACCAAGGCAGTTTTGCATCTAGGCCACCTCTCTGTGAAGGGGCAGCATGGTCAGACAGCCAAGCTTAGAGCCAGAACTGGCATCTGGGGGAAGCCACCCAGCCCTGCAAGGCTTTACCTGCAGCACCCGGAAGGCACATCTCCTGTTCTGGTAGGAGCCCAGCAAGGTCAGAGCACTCCACAGCTTGACAAGCCCACTAAGTAAAAAGAAAACAAAACATATTAATAAAATTTTATCAGTTTTCCTGCAACATAAACATCTGAAATAAAAATAATGTTACACTAAGAGTAATGAAACCTTAACTGAGTTTAACAACAGGTGATTTCACCAATGAGTTTTAGTAGCAACCCTGTGTCCTGAAGGGTTATTGCAGTGGCTGCAGTCTCTTGTCTTTGACATAGATTTGTACTGTAACCTTTTCAAGGTCACTTTACCTGTTCTTGTTGTCTCTGTGCATTTAAGCTCCTCCTTCCCCTAAATCACCTGCAGTTGTCCTCACCATTTACAGTAAACATTCTTATTCCAGAAAGAGATTTAAAGCCACATACTTCAATAGTGCTTAGTTCCTGTCTTAAAACCATTTACACCATTATAGTTTAAAGCAGGAATAACATGTTGATGCATGAAGTTACCAAGCCTCAGTAATTACTTTCTGCATGCTGGTTGCAAATATCTGCAAGTTAGACTTAATTCTTCAAAGATGACTCTTAGATTAGGAGTTCTGGTCTTCTTACAAAATGTACTTTCATGGCAGTATCAGGAGGTTGTACTGACTGCACCTTACCTGCTAATAACTCTTAATATGGCAGACAGAGTTTTTTCCTCATATGTCAAGACATCAACAGGCAAAGCTGCTCCGACCTACGAAAAAATGTTATTTAATAAGTACCATCCTGTGCTCTTATAGTGGTTTATAAGCAAGTGATTTCATCCCCATCATGTTATAATTACAGTCACGTCTCACAGGAGAGTTTCAGCTACACCACAACCACATTTTAAATAGCAACCTTCCTCTCAGAGTTCTTTAGATAGAAGGCACTTATTTCCACATTACAGCCAGAGAAACATGAACCCAGAGGTGATGTGACCTGCTTAAAGTCACACAGCAATACAGCAAACAGCAAGAACAGTACTGTGGGCTTTCCCATCCACAAACGTGTTCCATTACCACAGTTCTCATTTTAAAGCCTCCCTGCAGCAAAAGCAGCAATTCCACAAATTCTGAAAACCAGATATCAAAGAACTCTTTGAGTTGAAGGAGACCTCAAAGATCATCTCATTCCAACTCCCTGCCATGTGCAGGGTCACTTTGCACTAGGCCCGGTTGCTCCAAGCCCCATCCAACCTGGCCTTGAACACCTCCAGGATGATTGGAGCCCCTTGACCACGGACACTAAAAAATGTACAGCAGAGCATCATCAGGACCATCATCAACAGCGTGGGGTGGTGAGCGGGCAGCGGGTCACGGCAGCGACGAACCCAAGACACTTATCTCGTCTGCCCCTGCTCGGACACTGCTCTGCTGTTCCAGAGGACACAGGGCAGCAAACCAGCCGCTCCCCCAGGGCTCTCCTGGCCCGGGAGAGACCCCGATCCCGATCCCGGTCCCACCTCTCCGTGCAGCTCCCTCAGCGCCGACACCACCAGCTGTTTGAACTGCGCCGCGTTCGGCCGCGGCCCCGCGTCGGGCAGGTCCCTGCGGGCACAGAGACAGCGGGGTTGGGGGGCTGTGGGGCACAGGGGGGGCTCTGGGGCGGGCAGGGAGTCCCGGGGGGCGGGCAGGGGCTCTGTGGGGCTAACAGGGGAGGTCCATGGGGTGGGCAGAGGGGTCCCGGGGAACGGGCAGGGAGGGCTGTGGAAGCGGGCAGGGGAGGGTCCACGCGGCGGGCAGAGGGCCCGGGGGGCGGGGAGGGGTCTGTGGGGAGGACAGAGGGGCCGGGGGGGGGGAGCAGAGGGGTCCGTGGGGTGGGCAGGGGGGCCTGTGGGAGGACAGGGGGGGTCCGTGGGGCGGGGAGGGGGGGTCTGTGGGGAGGACAGGGGGGTCCATGGGGCGGGCAGGGTGGTCTATGCGGGACGGGGGGCGTCCATGGGGCGGGCAGGGTGGTCTATGGAGAGGACAGGGGGGGTCCATGGGGCGGGCAGGGGGTCCCGGGGGGGTCCCGGCCCGGGGTGGTCGCTCACAGGCGCACGCGCAGATAGTGGTGCCGGGCCGCGCTCCGCAGCACGCGCCGCTCGAACGCGGCCGCCATGCCCGGCCCCGCCCCTTTCCTACGGCGGCCGCGCGCGGTCAATGTCGCCACGCAACCGCTCGGCCTGTGTCGCCATGGCAACCGCTCTGTCGGTGTCGCCATGGCAACCGCGCGGCGCCGCCGCCCCGGGCCCGGCCCGTTCGGCTGAGCAGAGTTTGAGGTCTGACATGAATCCCTCGGGAAGCTGCGGGAACAGACGCTGTTTCCAGGCGCACTCGGAGGTTTTAAGTTCAGTAAGGCCAATACTGAGCATTGCGCCACGAACATGCCGGTGGGGAGCACAGATGCACCTCTGCTTCCCCTTTAAAGAGATGTGTTGGTCGCGCTGCGGTTCCCGATGGAGCGTGTTCCCGGTGGGGGCCATACGTGGTTCCGTGGCAGGGCACTGTGCTATGCCGGCCTCTGTTCTGCAGTACACAGCAGAAACAGATTGGAGAAGTGCACAGCAGGAGGGTGGCAGCACAACACCTCATCAAGGAGGTAAAATAACACAATTTTAGTGCCTTCTACCTGATCTAACATCAGTGAAATACATCCTTGGGAGAGAAACAGCAGTAAGGATGGAAGCATTTCTGCTCTGCTGAAATGATGAAACGTAAGTCCCAGCAAAAGAATTTCACAGAATTTTCCTTCTTTTACCAATTTCTGGGTGAACCTTTTGGTATAGACCCCAGCAGGGTATCACTGGAATGGCCTAATGCACATCTGATGTGGTTGTCGTGGCCCAGCTCAAAGGACACCATTTGCCTTCACCATCACACTGCTCAGTCTGTGCAAAGGTCCTGCATTATTCCAGCAGGATTCTCATCCTCAGCACCACAATCCAATTGAACTGTCCCAGACTGACTTAAAAAACATACATACAGAAAAAATACTTCAGCAAAAGCAAGTATTATTTCGCATGTACCTAAGTAATTTTCAGATTGTTAGTTAGGTTAAATAAAAGGCAGCTGTAAAATTCAGTAGCTGTAAGTGCAGGCCAACAAGAGACCTTCAGGAATATTGTGTTTCTCGTGGGAACCAAGAACCAGTTACTCCAATGCTCAATAAATCAGTTCTACAATAATTTGGCAGAATTATCAGAGCAGCCAGTTTTACTTGGATCAACAACACCTACAGACACTGGTATTAATTTTAAGCTATTAGTAAAATTTTATCACCAAACAACAAAATTTGGAGGTCAGGTGCTGTATAAATCTGTTTTGGTTATTGCAGTAGGGGGAGTGCTGCTCTCCATGAGGCTCTGGCAAGAGGAGCTACAGGAACTCAGGCACCCCAATTGCCCCCAGGGAGCTGCTGTGAGGCTGTGTCAGCTGCAGCGAGTCAATAACGAGCACACACAGGACTGTACAGGAAGGCTGGACACAACAGGTCAGTTTTTTATTTACCAAAAGTGAAGCTGAACCCCAGAGTGGTTTAATTTGTTAAAACCATATGTTTTTATATGGCAGATATTTTTTCTTTCATGTTCAACACTACAGTGCAAGAACCAAACTTCACAGCTGTTCATCCTTTGAGAAGCAAGTACTAAAAGTCATATGAGTTAAAATAAGGGTCCCTCAATGAATTAATTAAAAAAACATTTAACTCAGAAGAACAGACCCAATTTTAAGAACTGTTGTCTTAAACTCTCCCAAGTGAAAGACCTTTAAAAGCACTTGGAGCCTTGAGGTAGCAACTTTATGCAGAATTCAATTCCCCTCCCGCCTCACAGAGGAAAATTAGTAGCACGTTATTAGCTCCAGCCAGCTAAGCTGAGTGTCTCCTGTGAGGTTAGTGACTTTCTCTTGCCTCTTGAAATAGCAGTGTAGTGCTGCAGGGTGCCAGGAGGAAATCCACAGGGAAGGCCTCTTGAAATAAAATATATGGTTTGAAAAAAGATCAGCGATAACCATAACAACAAAAATTAGCTGGAGTGAAAAAACCCAACATGTTTGTATTTTGGCAAGACTAGTTTACAAATACATGTCAAAAACAGGAGTCTGCTTTCAGACAACAGAAAAGAAAGAATGGAAGTGACATTCAAAGGAATTTCAGGTTCTGTTGCCCTCTGTGCAAAATTGCACTTTAAGTTTTGCACTTTTGCTTCTAAAAATAGAGCACTTTTGCCCTTTTTTTTGTTCTTTTACATTGTGAAACCTGTGCTGTGACATTTGACAGAAATACCATATGCCAGGATATTTGATCACTGAAAGCTCCTCTTACTGACTTCACCACAATCACAAGCAGGAATCACAAACAGGAGACTCCTCTAAGTCTCAAAGACATGATCCTCTGTGCCCACTTTGCTGCTGAGTTCTTTTATTAAAAACAAGACCTCTCTCTAGTGCCAGTTTCAGAGACTCCATGGCAGATTTACTGAACACTGAGTGGTTACAAAACACCTGGGCTTGTTCTCTACAACAACTGCAATGAAAACAGTCAACATAAAAAGGAACGAGCTGAGATACAGGGATGGGGCAGATGGTCACAAACAGGAGCTCCACTCACTCCCTGGACTCGGTATCACCCCTCACACCTTTGCTCACTGTGGGTGCTCTAACCAGATTCCTGCCAACAATGAATATCTTATTAAAGCTTCTCTCGTTATCTTCATGCTCCAAAACTGTACAGAACAGGTTGGTTAAATCACACCAAACTAATCAGGCATATTGCACATTATAGCTCTTAAATGGATGAGCCACCTTAGCAGCTCATTCTCTTTCAGCTCAAGGGTTATGTGCCTCTCTGCACCACAGACTGATGCTGCACAGACCCTGGGTGCAGGATGGCATTGCCCAGTGTGCCTTTGCTCCAGGGAGCTCAGAGGCAAAACTTTAAAGTCTGTTCTTGCCCACATGGGATCCCAATCTTTAGATTTTATATTCTCATGTTTTTCCTTTGACTTCTAGAAGTCATCAAATCCTCCTTTCCAGACAGAAGCATCTCAAAAATCTAACATCAGCTTTGCCTGGGCTTGGCTAAGCTTCAGAACAACTGCCCACGCTTCCCTGTGTGGAGGTTACAGTCCTGTCCTGCAGAGAACCAAAGGCTGTAGGAACCAGAATCCATCTGTAAGGCAGCCCAACCTGCCAGGCTCCTCTGGATAAAGGAGAGGATGTTCTGCCTGGGAGCAACAAAGGCCGGCTGGTGATTATTCACAGCAAGTTTCTCTTTAATTCACAAGACAGTTTAGGAAGCAGCACAGAAACTCACACTGGTTCAGGGACCAGGGTATGCCTGGTTCACAGGACAGTCACGAGCTGGCTTCAGAAAGATTCTTGTCATGGGAGCCCAAAGTGTCTTAAAGTTGTATCTGTTACCACTGCAAAAACCTGATGATGAGTGGGTTTTTCTTATCTCTTCTTGGGGTTTGTTTGGTGGTTTGGTTTGGGTTTGTTAGGGGTTTTGTTTGCTTTTTAATTCTGTAATCAAAATAATTATTTTTGTCTTTGGTGCTAAACCTTGGAAGCATGAATGAGAAGCACCTGCTGCTTCTTTGGCTGTAATTTATGACAAAGAAACAGCCCAGGAAAGCAAGGGAAATTCACTGTTCTAAAATACATGCAGTTAGAACAGCCACTAGACATCACAACCAGGACTTTAATAACATGGAAACACCGAGTTCAGCGGTGTCCATTACAAATCATTTGCATTATATAAAAATATGACTGAAATTACAGTAACTGGACAACAGCCATTCAAATTGATCAACTTTCCACCTTGTTCATATTGCAGGAAATGAGAGGAAAATCCATTTAGGGGACAAAAAGTGTCCAGAAATCAACTTAAGAGTTGCTGCTAAGCATCTCGTGCCTCAGAGAAATGTCCACTGTGATAACCAAAAGCAGGAATTCAAGATTAGCATCCTTCCATTCTTGCTCACATGGCCATGAATAAAAAGAGCAGGTTCTGTTACATTAGCATTCACAATTAAAATTTTATAACCCGATAAAACACCAGTATGTTTTGCATGAGCTGCAGAAGAATGCAAATTCAAAGGGTCACTAGATTTATTACCTCCAAAATCAATGTCTTGATATAAATATTCTGTTTGTACATCATAAAAATGTCCTTCTTATGGTCTGATTCTTATTTAGATAATACTCTGATAAAATCTCAGCCATATGCCAATTAAGGTCATTAAAGCTATAGAAACAGAATCTACCTAATAAATGCTGCAAATTTAACAGGTATTTTAGAGAAACATAATTAGCTTAGTTATCACCTAAACCAAAAAGACTCCTCAAACACACCAACTGCATAGTTAGCAAAGACATTTGCTTTACAAAGTCAAATGTTGCCAACTTTTGAAAAGTTTAGCAAATCAATGTGGTATTTGGAAGCATCCAAGTGTTTAATGAAGTTAGAATACTGTGAAATGTTAGGACTGGGGGAAGCTCCTGTAAACAAGGACAGAAGTATTCATCTAAATTACAAAACATTCACCTCCTTAGAAAGCTTTAAAACTGACACAGTCAACAACTGTGCCCTGGGAAATCTAGCAGTATAAAGGATCTCTGGAAGCAAGAGAAGGTCATATATTGTGATCTCACCACCATAAAATGTACTCAGTGTCAGGAACAAGGAGCAAATTTGGGGAGATGACAATTATGACACTTCAGGCCATTTGATCTGAACCACTGCACTTTTTTGGGCAGCATAGAGTAAAACAATTTTCTTCACTGCTCATAAAACAGTTAAAATATAGTAATGCTTCATTTTCTACATTTGGTTGCTAAGCAGACTTTTTCCCATGTCCCCAGCTTGGTTTACTTGGTTTAAAGAGCTATTTAGTACCTGCCACTTTCAGCAGGTGGACAAAAACTTCAGTGCCATCTTATTCACTGGCTCCATTGATATTTTAACTTCAAACCCAGATGCTACAATTAAAAGCAAATTTGTCATTGTGTAAAAGCATCAGATGAAGATAAACAGCCCATAAAAGGCTTGTATTTCACAGGCTGCCTCTGCAGAACAGGCAACCTCCTACTACAGAATCTGATTGGAAAATTTATGCCAACAGTAACACCCAGAAGGAAGGAGGCTTCTGTATCTTGCACACTTTGGGTTTCATATCAGGCACTTGAACTGTTGGACAGATGCCATTCTGAACCAAGTAAGTGAACATAGGGTTAGAATCATCTTTAATCTAGGTCTAATAAAGAAGTATCAGCAGCAAAGTGGAGGCAGGGAGTGAGCAATCCATCTGTGCTGAGACTTGTTTATGGTTTCTAAAATGCCCAAGAAAACAGCAGCAGTAACTGTTCCGTAGCGTCCGTTGTCCTTGTGAGTTGTGTTGCTGATAGGAGGCTTTTCTGTGTCTTGAACTAAGAAGGCATTGAGGTACCCTGTGCCTAATTCCCTGGATCCAACAGGTCCATGCTAGAGCCAAACATTGCCACCAGTTGCTCCTCATAATGTGTTATATTCCTCTTCATAATGTCCATGCAGGGTCCAAGCAACCTCTCAAATGCTTGCACATCCATGACTGTAAAGGAGAGAGGTGAAAACAAGATTGTTTGTCAAAAAGGACACCACATACCAGTCTGGTTTTTGAATTTGGAACACAGACCTCCCAACCCACTCAGGTTTGAGGCTGTTCTGAAGCCACAGAAACAGAAATCATGTATCTGATTTCCCTCTGAACTGTTATTTGAAGAAACAAGATTAATGAAATAAGAACCTGACCTCAAGGGCAAATACAGAAGCAAAATACATCCCACACTGGCATTAAACAATCACCTGAAGACTCTGTGTGGCAAACAAGCTGTCAACAAGAAGCTGATACTACTTGCCCCTTCAGATAGTACAGGCAACACATGCAGAAAATAGAACATCTGCCATAAGGAAGCAGAGGTGCTTCTCTAACTTCCACGTGGAGCCCTGCTCCAACCTCCTGCACTCCAGCCCCCCCTGCTCCAGCCCCCACTTCTGGTTTCTGACTGCCAGTTACCAAAAGGTTTCTGGGTTTTGAATGGTGCTCGCTCAGGTACAGTCCACAAGACAAGCCAAGACCAGAAAATGGTAACTAGAAACAAAGAACATCTGCTTACCTAAACATTTGACCTCCCCAACAGCATAGGCAGAGGCTGCTCTGGGTTTGTTGGTAACAAGTGCAAGCTCTCCAAAATACTGCCCTCTGTGACACCGGGCAATCTCCACTTCTTGGTTGGCTTCTTTACTCGTCATAGTCTGTCAAACAGTGCAGGTTCATTATTTGCACACAGTTCTGTCCTTATAGAAGGCTGCAGTTCATCTCACATACCTTACACATGCACAACAGCTCATTGGTTTAGGGCCTTTAACACAGCAACTCCCAAGTCATGGTCTGTGCTGGTCAAACACCTCAACACCATGATAAGAAAAGCATGTGCCAGCCCACAAGTTTTGAAACTGGCAGGTATTTACTGCTACAGCTCTGGAAACTGCTATTACCTTAACCTAACACAGGCTTTATCATGACCACATGCTGTTCCCCAAGGCTGCTTCAGAGCACAGAGATCCATTCCAATGCTAACCTCTAGTATGTCATTAGAAATAACAGACCCCATGTTTGATAAGCTACAGTTTTCTATAATCATAGAGGAAAAGTTTCTTCCTGGCCTTAAGGGTGGAGATGAGTGTTTCAGGTCAGTCTGCAGAGCAGCAGATACAAGTAAAAGCCTTTTCCATTTTAGTAAAGTGACCTCTGTCCACTTCAGAACAGATATGGGGATTTACAACCTACATCATGAGTAGTAATAATAAATATAAAATAATACATTAAAATAAGCCACGGTAGGCTTTTTCACATCTCTTCTATTAATCAATCGAAACAGAGACTGACCTAAGGCTGAATCACCCAATTTGAACTCACCTTGCTTTTAATCAAGATTTTTACTTCACCAGATTCTACAATGTAAAAACAATCTGCTTTATCACCCTGTGAAGAGAAGGGAAAATAAATTAGTTTTCTCTTGACTGTGACAGTATGTATAAATGGTATTTGCACATTCACTTTGAACTAGGCCTTGTGCAGAAATCTGCTAGAATTGACCAACATTCAGATTCTTAACATTAAAAGATGACTGGTTGGGTAATATAACCAAAGAAACCCACAGGGAAGGAACTATTAGTGCACACCATTCAGTGAGTGGGCAGAAGGAAAGGTAAACACGAAGGAGATTCATGATATACAGCAAAATCACTGAAGTGCAAATCTTCTGATCCTGATTTAAGTAGCCAGTGGTGAAACTAAACAGGGCCTGTGAGACTGACACTGTGAGAGTGACCAAGCACACCCAGAAAGGTTCTGAACTCTCCATTCTTTGGGATATTCAAAAGCCACCTGAACACGGTCCTGGGCAACAGACTCTCCGTGCCCCTTCTTGAACAGCAGGGTTTGGACAAGGTGACTTCCAGAGGTCACTTCCAACCTCAACCATTCTGCAATCCTGTGAGAGTTCCTAGAACCTTTGTCACATCTCTCAACCCCCACCATGTTGCAAACCTTCAGCAGATCCCAGTTCACATCTACTCTGGAGAGCTCTGCCAGCACTTAATTTCAAAGTTCTATCTGTGACAGAGAGACCTTTCCCTCTCTCTGTCACCCCTGTGGGCTCAGCATAGGGCTGGAAGTCAGAGCAGAGATCCAGCACGTGCCTCTGCTGTGAATCAGAAGCAAAAGGACTAAAGGCTTCAGGGAGACAGATGCCAAGTAGGTTCAAGTAACAGGATCCTACAAGTCAATTCCAAACAGAAAAAATGAAGCAGAGAAAGGAGAATGATAAAGAGAAGTCTAGAGTTCAAGTACCTGAGAAATTATACGTTCCCCATCTTGGTACACTTTCTCTCCTATAACATCCACTATCTTCATTCGCTCTGATGCCTGGAACAAAAAGGAAAATTAAAAATAATAAACACTTATAGCTCATCTCTATCAACTCTCCTGAATCTCTACGACCTCTCCTGAAATGAAGAGGCATTCACTAAACACACAGACACACAAACAATAAATATACCCCAAAAATTACATTTTCATAGTACTGCAACATTGCTCTCAAGATATCATAATCAACAGGGAAAGAAAATTGTCTTAGTGTCCCATCCCTGTGCTTTTCTTACCTCCAAAGTTAAAAAATAACTGATTTGGCTGGTGTAGATCAGTGGGGGGCAGGGGGTTTAGATCACTTCTTCTAATATTCAGTTGAAATTTTAAGAAAACACTCAGAAAAATGTCATAAACTTACTAAGAATAACCTTTGATGAGAAACACCTGCAACACAACTTCAAAATATTTTAATCGCTACATACTTGAATATGTGGGGGGCACTTGTATCCCAAAATTCATTCCTAGAGTGGTAAGGAAGGGAATATGAAAAGGACAAGGGCTGTGAACCATGAGCAGGCACTGCAGCCAGGATGCCCAGCAGGAAGGGCAGCACTGTCTGACATGGCATGGAACAGCCTGATTCTTCGTAATCAGAGAGGAAGAACAGTCAGAATTATCTTTAGTGTTTTCCACAGGCCACCTAGAAACCCACAAAACAATCCTGTTGCTTCAGAGCAGTGTAAAAACCATACCAAGAAAGGAAGAAAATCCAACTGTTAAAATTCAACAGATGATTCAGTTGTAATCAATCCATTCACTCCCCAAAGGCACCTTAATCTCGCCTATGTTCGCGAAATCCAATTCTGATCCACGCATGATTCAACTCCAATGTGTCATGCAAAAAGCCATCCAGTGCTAATGAGGTTTTTTCCATATCTTTAAATATTTGAGTCATTTTTGCTTTCAAAAAAAGAAGTCACACTGATGAAACCAATTTAAGCCAGGCACTGAGGGAGTTGTGTAATTTTTACCCCTTCCACAGCTATACCATACGTCCAAAATAATATATAGTAGAAGTTGTTATTCACACCTAATGATACTTAGCAATTTTGTAATCTTTCCCCAAAGGGCTTACGAGCTTTTACTAAAGATAAATGATGAAAAAGATTTTTTGTTACGAGAACACAAAGGAGAGCTAAATTACAGCGTAAGGCAAAGACAGACACATACTGATGTCTAAGTAGGTTGGTCGGTTCCAAAAGCCCTCTGAAGGCACAGGTTGAACCAACAGAAATGACAATTTACACGTTGCTCCTGGAGTGGTGCCCCACACACACCAGCATGACACCTGCCATTGTGTTCCCAGGTAGCTCTTTTAGCCTATTCTTAGTTTACCTCTTGCATATCAGTTGAGGACTTCAATACCACACCCTAAAAGGAAACCACAGCCCTGAGTTCCAATTTGCACTTTGATACCTGTTCTCTGACAAATGTATAGAGGGTTTTTGTTTTGTGGGGGGTTTTTTGTGGAAAGATTTTTTTAAAAATATCAGACAGATAAAAATAAGCAAATTTCTTACTGTGAATAAAGGCCCTGAACAAAAAGCAAGGTAGAACTTCAACAATGAAGATTAAGCTGTATAGTAAACATAACACCAAAGCAGCCCTTAATATTTTGTTCTAAGCAAAAATAACACAGGTTTCTGACCTAGCAGAAACAATGACTGTGGAGCTACTGCTCATGCAAAAATTTGATGTAGATGTCTCTGAGAAGCTTTACCTCCAGGGATTTAAGAAGGGGCACAGACTCAATAAATAATTCATAGGTCTTCCTCTTCTTTGCATTGTTTTTCAGTATAATTCTTCTGAATGTCACTCGATCCTGCAAGAAACAGCACAGAAAAATACATTATTTCTCTTCACTAGAATGTGCCCTGTTTAAAGAACTGACAAATATGAACTAGTATTTACAGCAGACCCTGGGTTTGAGAAATCAGCTGTTAAAGTGATACCATATCCACCACCACAGTGGCTGCAACAGCTCCTGTGAGAGCACTTCTGGCAGTAACAAACTGAAAAACAGGGAGCTGTAGGACCTGCTTCTTCTGAGATAAGCATCTAGGAATTCAATTTCTAGTCTACCTTGTACTTGTTTTCAGGGTTGAGTTTAGAGGTTTTCTTTGCCTGTTTGTGAATATCCTTCATGCTTCCACAACAAAGTCTTGCTTTTCCTGCTGAAGGCAGTGGAAACTGGAATTTCCAAGATTTAAGGCAACTACAGGACTAAGTCTGAATTGGATTCTTCTCTACTTGAGCCACAGATTTCAAAAACAAGTCAGAGATCTGAACTGGTCTCAAACAGATCAGGAACAGAACATGGAACAGCAGCAGGCCTGTTCACTTCTCCATCCTCTCGGATCCGAGAGCCAGATGTCACGAAAGGACCAATTCCTAGAAACGACTTCCTAACTGCGGGCTGTGCGCGTGTTCCGCAAGGAAAAACTGTTGGGGGTGTTTTGGAGCCCAAATTTGGGGCAAATCCCCGCTCCAGCCACTGGGCGGCGCTGCGGGCCCGGCGCGAACACCGGGAAGGGCCGGGCAAGCACCGGCACAACCGACGGGACGGGCACGGGAGCGCCGGGACAGAGCGGCACGTCCGGGATAACGGGAGGGGAACCCACCCACCCACCCACCCGGTGTGTCTGCTGCCGCCCGCCCCCCTCGGGCAGAGCCAGAGTGTGCCTTACACAGGCTGTGAGCGTGACAATCAAAGCCAAAAACCAGGAGGGAAAGAGCGGAAATTTGGTTAGGAAAATGGCACCAAAGGAAAAACAAACAAACAAAAAGCCACAATTAGCACACACATCTGCTGCCCTGAGAGCCATTCCTCTGGAGCTCATTTCCCAAACCCGTCAGCTGGTATCTCAGCAGCAACATGGTGAGGTGAAGAGGTATTTTCAAGTCAACATTTTTTAGGGATGAAGGCTGCAAATACTTGTAACTTGAAACAAGGACTGATAGAGGTGATAGTAGTGGAACATAAAAGCTGAAGGATGTGAAAGATGAAAGGCAGGATGGTATGACTGCTATCCAAAGGAGAACAAGAGATAGTAAAGCATAAGGGATTTTTTTTTTTAAAGAAATTCTTCACTGGTAGAACTGTCTTCAAGTGTTTGTGTTTGGGGAGGCAGAAAGGTGCAGAAACGGTCAGGGGAATTGCAAAAGCATTAAAAATACATCAGAATTCATCTGCTTGAGAACATCAGTGAGGAAGGAGAAGCAGCAGTATTTGAACAAAAAAGGCAAAGCTGTGAAAGCAGCATGTGTGATCATGAGGTTTCCCCAAGACAAATCCAATAGCAAAGGCTAAGGACATTTCCCTGCTCCAGAAGAGACCCACTGTGATAACTGCTTTGTGCCTGAGCCTTCCCAGCTTCTGTTGGCCAAAGCCTGCAATGCAGCAGGAGTAATCCACGTTTCCTAAGTGGCAGATAACCCATGCGCTTTAGCAATGACTTCTGCAGACTAATAAAAATATGTTTAAATTACATCAGGCACAAAACAGGACAATAAAACATGGCAACAACCAGAATAACTGGAAGAAATAACCGAAGTTTGACAGGAAAATGCAGCCTTAGTTAACAAAATATTCACAGGACAGATGATTACCAAGAGTTCCCCATTCAACTACACCTGGCTAATTACGTGAACAGTCACAGAAAAAGAAACCCAAAATTAACCCAATTTGTGCACTTCTTATCACGGGAAAACTGAAACAAAGAATCATCTTCTTATTTTCTTCCTTTTATGAATGAGCTCAGTTTGTAGCTGGCTGCTTTGTTCTGCCTTCTTCCAGAAATTAGATTCTGACATTATTCCCCAGCTGATTTACCAAACCCTTTTCTTTCACCTCACAAAGAAAAAGAAAGTCAGATCTCTCAGCAAGCGCTGAGATTGCATAAGCACCGCCATGTGTAGCAGCTTATCAGTCCCACAATCAAGGTCACAACACAGGGCCGGCCCCCAGCGATAGTTGCCGAGGAGCTCGGGCACACAGACAGCACACACCACTTGTGGCTTCAAAGGCTCCGTTGATCGCACAATCCGCTTATTATGTGAACCCTCACAGATGAGTAAGAGAGCACTGTGAAAATAACCCCATCCAAACAGTACAGAGAAGAGAACTAAAAAAGGAAACTAATGTCTACAGATTCACATTCAGGGCTAGAGACAAAGCAACGCCATCATTTAGCTTGGTATCTCATAGGTCATGCTGACCTGAGAGCCTCTTACAAGGTAACAGAGAGGGACCAGAAACATCACGATGGTTTATTGTTAAGGAAAACAAAGCTTTGGATGGTTTCCTGACCTCTTCAAATTACTAACATCCCCAAGAAGATATTTAACACCTTCCCATTCCCCTTAAAGCAGACAAAATGGTAGGAAGGTAAGTTGAAAATCAAGAACATCATTTAGATGCTGTTTCCCCCCTTGAACAAAAACCCCATGCTTTAATGGCTTCCCTGTCCTCTGCAGGATGAAAACAAAACTAGGTTTCCATCCCCCAACAAAAGCTACAATTACAGCAAATGCAAAACCATAAAGGGACAGATAGTACTAGTGATGTAGTTTTTACAGACAAGTTGTTCTAGAAAGGCAGCCATAAAGATTTGCACAATGGGTCTCTCATGCCTGGAGATGAGATAACAGATTGTGATAAAATAGCTGTGAGCAGAGGAGCCATATCAAGAGAAGCTCTGGACACAGTGAGTTACTGTTTAAAATATTATTCATATGAGAGTAACTTCCTTTCCTTACCAGTCCCCAAAGGGCTCCTTCTGTTGTGGCAACGATGGTGGCAGCTCTAGGAGTGTTGTACATCAATGCCAGTTCCCCAAAGCTGCCATGATTATCGTAGCGGCCCACGCAGCGCGACTGGTTGTCTTTTGCTACAACAATATCATACAGTCCCCTGGAAAACAATGGAATAGATACTTTTTATTAGACAACATTCCAGTATAAATCTTAAAACCAGCTTTTTGCTGTTATACAAATAGTCTTTTATTGCTGTGTGAGATGGAACATGCTTTATTGAGCTTTCCAACTCCCTGATTCTCAGCTGCTTCCACCTACACTATTTTCACAACAATTCTCTCTTAATGAAGCTTTTCACTCCTGCTAGGTATGGGCAGGATCGACTTGGTTTCCCCTGCACAGTATTTTGACACTGCTTTTCTGGTCAGGGTGAGAGGCACTTTCATCATCTTTAACAGTGTCAATTCACAGCATGTGTGTTACCCAGTGAGGCCTCGGATCCATTTCTACCTGTGTTCTCAGTGACAGCATTCCTGCAGGACCTTTGGGAAACACTCAATCCAACTGCTCATCTGCTACTATGGGTTTGTCTCACCTCCAGCTTAAGTGTATGTCTATATCATAACCCCAAGATGCTCTAAACCTGCTGACATCTATCCAGGATCTCTGAACAGATCAAATGTCCAAGCACCAGAATTCGCCTCGCACTCTGTTCACGCCCAGCTGTAACTTGTTTAAATCGGAAAGGCCTCCTCACCCATGAAGGACACTTCCTACTTTAAAACAAAGTTAAGGGAACAGGATCCCAGCATTTACAAAGAATCAAAAGACTATCCTGGTGAAGGTGCAGGTTCCAGTCAGCAAGTCAAAGCTGAAGACACAAATCTGGATCAAACTGCACTGCACCAATTGCCTATGAAGAAACAGGCTGTGCACAGAAAAGTAGCCATTGAAAAGTCAAGTGTCTGTAACACCCTCAGGACTGTCATTCTTGGGGCTTTAAACAATAATTTAAAATATATCTTGAGTAGGTTTTATTAATTCTTAGCTATGGCACCAGAGATCATTCAGGTACCGGCCACTGGCCTAAGAGACTTCACAAAACAGATGCTTTGGAGAAAAGCAGCTGGGGAACATCTTCCTGGCTTTAAGGAACTCAATACACACATAATTTGCCTGAGGAGTTTGGATCTTTGTCCGAAGTAATGGTATTATTTCCCAGAACATCAATAGGCACATAAGAAAAAAAGAAAAGAAATCACCAAAACTGGTACTGGCTGGGAAGGAAAGGCACATGAGACTGCACAACATTCTTACGAGCCACTTTTTATACTCCACTGTTTACTCACACCCAGAAGACAGAGCCTACAAACAGTAAAGTAGAAAAGGATTAATCTTGATTAAGTGTTACTAATTCTTGTAAGGTCTAATATCCATGTTATGATTTTCTGAGAAGCACCAGAGGCAACAATGTCTCAGGCTGGTTTTTTGATCTGGAAAAGCCATCTGTGAACAACTTAAGCAACAGCAACAAATTCTTCCCATCCCTCAGCCTGAAAATCTTTACTAGTGCCATTTATTTCCAAATAACTATAGGCATGTAACCTTCAGTCAAGCACTCAGCTGTCTGTGGCCCAAGGACTAAACTGGTGAGGCAACACTGGGTGACCTTGGCTCAGCTTTATTGGGAAAACTGTTGCTGAGTGTAAGACAGTTTGTGAGCTAAAGCTCTGCAAGATAAGAAGAATAAAAACAGACCGAAGTGTAATTGTTGAGATGGTAATCGTTACAAGCCCAAGGACTCAAAAGCAAAGTACTGACATGAAAAAATATAAAACCTCAAGTTAAAAAAAGGCAGAAAAGCAGAAGAGGGCAACTCAGCAGGATTGTGGATCAGTCTGTTCCACGAAGTGGTCAATGCTGCCCCTCCTGACTGACAACTGCTCAATCAGCAGAGACCCATCAGGTGCCTCCTCAGCAGCAAAGAGCATCCCAATGTTCAGCAATGGAACATCCCTCTGAGCTCTTCCTTTTGTGCAGGGGGCACTAAATAGTTGCTACACCCTCAGGTTGCATCTGCCCTGCCTGCTGTCCCTCTGCACATGGTAAAAGACACTCAGACACAAGTGATCTGGTGAGGAAGTGCTACAAGCAGAACACTCCGAGGGAAAGAAAAAAAAGGCCCATGCCAGAACATACAGTCACTGTTCATTCAGACAGGAAGAAACTAATCCTCAGGAATACTTAAGCATTAAATTACTTAAATTAGAGTAACAAGACATACCTATTGATGCCTTGAAAGAACCAGAGTCCTTTGACCTTGCACTTGCAAACAAGTGGAAATATTGTGGCTTTCCGTAAGGACCAGTATCCTCCTATTCTTTTGCATGACAAATTAGAGGGTGGAAAGTGGAGGACTGGAAAGGAAGAGAGGACTGAAAATTCCTAACTGTAGAAGCTTTTCTAATAACTAAATAGTCAACAAGAGTTGCAGCTGAGTTAGTGTTCACAGCCAAGGCTGCTCTGTCGTGTCCCTAGACAACACCAAGTTTAATCTCCTTCACTGTACAGCCTTTCTGTCTCACAGTTTTGTCAATATATTTATGTTACTGGTGTATTTAACTTGAGAGTAAAACAAAACAAGACACTTAAAAGCCTGAAAACTTCCAATATACCTTCTTTTGATAAAAAAAACCTGTTTTGAAACAGAGACACAGAAGCATTTACCTGAATATCTGAGATAAGGTTCCACTGCACTTCTTTGTTGTAGTTTAAAACTCATAGCAGAGAGAGAGCTTTAAGTAACCAGCAGGGTAAGACCCTTACACAGAAACAAATTAAAGCAGGCTGATGGTATCTAATATTTCTGAGAGGGTCCCAAACTGAGTGTAAGTTTCCTCAAGATTAGGAGCCCCTGCTCTGCATGGAATCTCATCTTTACAGAGCTGGTGGCTCTGACTCCCATAAATTCTGACCTGCAGTAACTTAACTCTTCTCTTATCCAGGACAGCCTGATCTCCCCACTGAATGAGGCAAGAGAAGGAACTTGCCCTTTCCAGCCAAAGACACGAGACTGGACTGAGGCAGAGCAGGTGAGGGAGATAACTGAGTGCAGCAGTGGAACACTGGTTAAGGCTGGTGGGATGGTGTGGTACAGGACAGGGGAGTGGGCCTGTAGTCAGAGTATGTTTGAGGCAGCTTTATGTTCAGTAATTTTACTAAACAGAGAGGGGAATGTCCTTAAAATGAACAAAGATGATTTAAAACTAACAGTTTCTAACCTAGAAATTGTTTTGCACATTCCTTAAACACAGCATAAATGACAATTCAAAAGGCAGCACATTCCTTTCAAGAACTGCTCTGAAAATATTTCATACAATATTAATGGTGCCATTATTTCAGTGATAAGTAAGATAACAGCACATCAAAAAAGCAGTTTGCTAAGATCAAGTTCCAACAGACATTTAGAAATCACTCAGTAATATTCTGTTTAATAGTATGGTTTGCAGCAGGAAGTCAATCCATGTCCTTAATTATTCTTTAACTAAGAAGATGAAAAGTAACACTAACCAGAATTTCTTCCAAAAGGGTAAAAAATACTGAAAACGTGCATGCACACACATACCTATTATATGCCTGTTGCACACATATGTGATCCCCCGAATTATAATGTGAATTTTCTTGATGCAAGAAATTGCAAAATGGCACCTTAAACTCTACAAATACCGTGACCAACCCAGGCAAAGCAACCCCAAGTCTCTCTAAAGTCAGTGATCAAAACGAACTGGACAAAGTCCAGGTTGTTCAGTAGTTGCCACTACTATGGATTTTTATTTCCTGTATTCTCCTTCCTGAAAATAATCTTCTATACCTTCCCTTACCACATGGTAACTTCTGCTGCTTTTATCCCTCCTTTCTTCAGAAAAAAACATATCCTGTTCTAGAGACAGTGTGTAATATGGCTGGGTTTAAGCTGCACATATGCTGATGGGCACAGAAACCAAACTGAACAAATCACAGCCAAGATCATGCTGTGGCTCTGCCCTCAGAGAAAGTGGTATTTGAGTTGGTCTGAAATGTCCACCTCAGTCACATCTGACTGTCCCACTGGCCCAAAAATCAATGGAAGCCTTCAGGGGAAACTGGAAAGATCAAATGAAGAGGCAATGACTGCAAAAAGTAAGTTCCTTCAAAACCTGTCCTGCAGTAAATATTTCCTGCTGTTTCTAAGAAGCTGAAAAGAAACATCCTCCACATTTCCCAGGCACAGCTGCTTACCGCTCAACGACATAGAAGTTATCTCCATCATCACCTTGGTCTATCACATGTTCCTGAGGTTTCACCTTCCTCTCAAACATGGCATCAAGGACCTGAGACAGCTGCTCCTAGAAAACAAACAGGAGGGAGGGAAAAAAACAAACCTATCAGAAAATACACCTTAGCATTACTGCTGGACAAGGGCAAGTTTATTTCACTTGATCTGGATGGTGAAGCACAACCTGCACTGCCAACAGTTTTACTGTATGCAAATACCAGTAATACTGATATTACATGTTGATTTCTAGTAGCACCTCACTCATTTACAGCTTATTAATGTAAATTCAATAATGCAGACAAACACAGACACTCCATTTTTTCATGCTATTTCAGTGCCAAAGCACATTTGTATGTCTGGTATAATCTGACACAGCTTCCCTGCAAGGGACACACACCAATCTATGTCAGCAGCACGTGTGTTTCATTATATGTATGTTTAGAAACTGCACCATAGTCTATTAGCAAATTATTTGTGCTGTCTCATCTAAGAGGCCCAGTCACAACCAGGACTGTCCTGAACAGGATTCTATACACTTATTGCCCAAGGTAGTCTGTGTCTTAGAGAACTGCAGTTCCAGCCTCAGATGGGAGGGGACAGGTACAGAAGGGGAGCACACACAGAAAATGAGATAATGCTGGTCTGCACAGCAGGCTCCAGCTGCATTTCCCTGAAGAGCCACAAGCAAATTCTTTTTTTGTGGGCAGCACAGCCAGGGAAGCTGTGAAAGCCAGGTGAGATGATGCCATAGAAATGCCTTGCCTCAATGCTGACCTGCTTTACCAACTTTGCTATTCCCAAGCCCATTAACAATATACTTTTGCTGCATTTGACCAGATGTTCAGAGTTGATGATGTAGATCACAGCTGAGTTTCTAAAAATACACTGCATGAACACGAAGCCAGTCTTTATGCTGCTAGGTACACTTGAAATATTTACTGTGCTCCTGAAGTTGGGAATTATCACTGCAGCATCTGCAGGCACCACTGTATTGAAAATATTCCCTGTCTGTTCAATAGAATCCTATTTTCTTGTCTTTAAAAACTGTGTCAGGGCTGTTAGATCATGGTGTTAACTGTACATAGAAACAATCAACTTCAGTTAAGATTTCCTTAAGATGCTGTTACCTGATCTAGGTTTTTGAAGAGCAGGATGTCTTTACAGGCTTCCTGCAGTCGGCATCGCTGCTCATCAGTTTTTGGATGAACTACCTTTAAACCAAAGTAAAACAGAACTGTCATGACAACAAAGAAATATGATTACAGACTGAACATTCACTTCAGATTGAAAAAGCAAAACACAATTTAAGTGTCAAAGTACACAGTCCTTTCTTGTTGTTTGCATAAACAGTATTTATATATAAACACACAATGCTAGAAAGAACAAGAGACGTAAGAAAAATATTATGCTGACAATTAACATGTGCAAAATAACAGTCAAGACAGACAGGAAAGAAGAGGGTGCCTTTTCCATCCCTTGCCTTCTAACACAGCCACGGTCAAGGTTTGAGCACTTGAAACAGGAAAAATGAACTGTTTTCTTTCTAAACTCTGGCTATATTAGTCCCAGTATACTCACTGTTGGCATATAGGCAGTTTGTAAGATAAGACTCAGCCCATCTAACTATTGAAGAAGTGTGGGTTTTTCCAACAAAATTACTTAAATAAAAGCTTTGCTGTTTGAGATATTCTGTTACTTCTTTCCAGTTATAAAGATCTCATCAGGTTAAAGGAACCAACAATAAAAATGTTTATGTGTGTGTTTGTTAGGGGCTAATTATGAAAATACATACAAAAATAATGATTACCTGACATTCACCACATTACCATTTATTTCTGGAATAACAAGGATTCCAATACCCAGTTATATTAGTAGGCATTTCTAAAAAGTCACTCTCCAAAGTCAAGCAGATCTCAGATCGTTACTTTAAAAGAAAACTGAATATTCAATCAGGAGTCAAGAAAATTAAGGCTTTTAATGTATCCAAGTTTACAAATATTTGGATGACCAGACACACTATTAGCCTTTCTTTTTATATTATAAAAATGATTTCTGAAGTATCTTTTTCTTTAAGAGAGATTAAATCAGACTTAGATTTTCATTGCAGAAGTGTAAATATCCTTGTGATGGAATCTGGAAAGGAACAACAGAAGTCCAAAGAGAAAACACTGATCCTCACCAGCCAGGCTACAGGATTTGCTTACATAAAACCATCTCTAAGGAAATACAATTGCAGCATCTGGATTCACAATTCCTAGAAATTCCCAACTTTCAAAAACAAGAGAACAACAGGTGGCCACAGACTCAAAAATATTTCAGCCAAGTATTTCTCCTACCCAGGCAGAACAGCTTTGACAAGAAAGGCAGTAAAAAGCATGTGAGGAATTTTAAGCACCCATGAAGAAACAGCTGTGGTAAAGCTCAACTAATTCTTCTCAACACCATCGATGCTCTAGGAATTGCCTCAATCTCCCTTTAAGAAAAGAAAATATCCAAAATTTTAAAGATGTTAAACACAGCTCTCCAGTCCTCTGAAGTAAAATTATATTAAAGTTGTAGTGCATGAGACTAAAAAAGTGCATGAGACAAAGCTGGCCTTAAATTTGAGAGCAATGTCACTTTGTCAGTGTCACCACACCATGCTCAGCACTAAAGCCACAAGTGGTAGGAAAATGTAGACTGGAGAGGGGACCATGTATGAAGTGATTCCCTCACTCACCCTTTGTTCTGTATCTTCTTCCTCTTCATCTGGATTGAAAGCTTCAGCACAAACTTGAAAGAAAAAGAGAGAGGAAATTAGTAAAAAGTAGCAGTTACATGAAAAAAGGAAACAAATCAGTTTAAATACTTTTCTTCTAGATGTTCCAAAAGGAAAAACAAAATAACTTTGATTTCATGTCATTTTAGAGTCAGAGATTTAAATCCTATCTCTTCTCTGAGCAGGCACAACGTGGCTGTCCTCGGATTCTCATGCAAAAATCTGTAACTTACAACAGCAAATAATCCTGCATAGCAAGTACTCTGAAGCACAGACACAGATTTCCTTTCAACTCGTATCAAAGCATAACAATCTCCATTCAGATTCATTTACAAGCATCTTCTCTAAAATGCAGTGGAAAAACACTGCAGCTACACTGCTTTGTTCTTTGCAGTGCAATGTACAGAGCAAAACACACCAAAAAAACCCACAAGGAGGGATGAGGCACTCGCTCCACCTCAAGTCAGATGTGCAAGTGAGTACCTGTATTTTGGGAGGTTTCTTTGTAACAGAGGAATCACTTTTACACAGAAATTAACCCAGGAAACAAACAATCAACTTGGCTACAGTATATTCTATGATAAAAATATTTAGTCTCCTTCCTCATATGTTCCTAATCTTTCTGTGTTTGAATCACATGAATTGGTGACTCAAACCCAACTTTAAAAATTACACACAGCGATCTTTTCAAAAACTAATATTTGTGGGAAACCACACACTGCAGTACACTGGGACATGGCTCTGCCAAACATGTCATTTTACCTACAGGATCAGTTGGAAGAGAGGCAATAAACTGGTTTTGTTTGGTTTCAATTCTTCAGGAAAGGCTTATCTTCACTTTTAACAGTTACACTGTTATACAGTTTTACAGTACTGACCACAACCCCTTTGGCTGCCAAAAGCCAACAGCTCTAGCTCAGGTGTTCTTATTAATTCCTGCACATTTACAGTTCTTGCATGTCAAAGAGATCTGCACGTTGTAACCCCCTGTACAGGTAATCACAGAAAGTGGAGTCAGTCCTGTTTTCATCTCGCTGTGCTCTTACTTTAATAAGGGTGGTCTCACTTCTGAGCTTACCGGCTACTTATAAAATTGTACAAGGAAACCTAGACAAGCCTTTTTCTTTTTACTTTATCCAGCGTCTTGACAATACTGAAGACTTGGCAGAATGCCCAGAACTCACTGCAATGACATCTCACCCCTGAATGGACTGAGAAAGTATAAACAAAAATAAACAGATTTTTAAAAAAATATCTAGAAAGTCTTGAATTCAGCAACTTGCAAATAATTCAAAAATGCACACAGGCCTACTGACCCTGTCCTGCTTTCAAAAAGACTATAAAAATGCACAAGTCCAGTATAATTTTCTAGGAAAGATTGGTTCATTTTGCATGTTTTCCCTACCTCAAAAATACAGATCTTTCATAGCAAATTAGATTTTAATTCCCTTTTTCTCCTGAAGAGAGTGTAGAGACTGGAATACAACACAAGCATTCCACTTAACAAACCACATGTAAAACCCCAATCATGTAGTCATTAGGCATCGGGCATTTAAAGAGTAATTATTACTCATACAATAAACCCATTTAACAATACAGGAACAGTATATTGACAGTGTACTTAGCACAGGCACACACGTTTAGTTTAACAGAGGGATCCACCCACACTTAGGGCAGATACTTTACAAAGGATAAACATCCTTCCCCAGCTGAAAAAAAGTACAGTCCACGCCACAGTCCAAAAATGCCTGGATTAGGGGAAGGTGGATGCCTACAGAGCTGCAGAACTTGGACTGATGGGCTCATCCACTTAATATGCAACACAAAGGCACTAACAAAGAGAACATTATTCACATTTTGGTGTGAAAGCTTTCCTCCTCCTTTCATTTTACAGTAAAGATCAAAGTCTATTGTCAAAGCTTTGAATTTTCTAATAAGGAATATTTTCTAAGAAGAAAGGCTCCTTGGTTTAGACAGTACAGTGTAACTGGAGATTAAATACGCTGGTTGTAAAAAACAGTTTATCTTACGAGTAACTGGAGTACAATTCTCTATTTTGCACCATAGTACATACTGTAAATGCACTTCTGTACATTTTTGAAATTACCTGGCGTGTAAGCACATTCCAGATGTGCATCTATAAGTTCAGAGGTCACTGCACTTCACTGTATCACTCTATGATTCAAATTCTCAATACTAAGCTGCAAATTTGATTTTGTTCCTACCTCAACTGCAGGGAAGTTATTGCTAAAAAATGCTTCAGAATTCAAGAAATTCTCTTAAAGATTTCCTTAGGAAAAGCAGTTTAATTATCACAGCTAAAACTGGAGCATCAGAGCACAACCTTAGATTAAAACACACAGGAATCAAAGGAACACAGTTCTCTGCAACTTCAGCATGGAACGGCCTCGGTTGAGGTTTGTACATGTAGGTTTTTCCCTATTTCATCTTTCCCAGGAAGGGTGAAAACAGCTCCATAAAGCCCAGAAAGGATTTATCCTTATAGAACTTAGTCCCTCACATATGGAAATCACTTCTCTAGTGCCCATGAATGGACATCAGAAAAACATAACAGAAATGTGGCAAAAATGGCACTTCCTCCCATGCTGTCACACAGAAAACTTTCCCATTATACTTTTGTTCTTCAGCCTCCTGCTGGGATTTCTTTTTCCATTGAGAGGACTAGGACAGACATTTTGGGCAGCTCTCACTGACAGTACTTTATTTACTCGCAGGCAGAGCTGTATCACAACGTAACACATCTGTTGTGGGATGGTTAAAATGGAGGAGAGAGACAAAATTATTATTTCTGACTTCAAGCTTAAATTAATACGTGATATGCTGGAAAGCCCACTGAAAGCTTTTCAGGGCACTCATACCAACCAACAGCATTTTCCAAATACTTTAAAATATGACTAATGCAAAGAAAAGGCAAACATTACATCAAATCCATCCCATGTTTATGTCTCAATAAGTCCCATTTTTCTTTCCACTATTTTTAATTGGTAAATCCCTTGTGGAAGTCTGTACTGTTGAACACACGAGCTGCCATATCTTTGTGCCAGCCTTACCTTCAAAATGTTTCATGGTACAAACAGAGTCACTTCGTTACCCTTCTGGCTGAACAGACCCCCCATAACTACCCTGCAGTCTGCCAATCCCTGACAGAAATCTATGGAGTTGCAGGACTCCTCAAGGTTATTCATTCTGGGTTACAGTACAGCCAGTCCCAATGAAAAAACATTTGATCTTTCATCTTGACAGAGTGAAAGCGCACGTGACCCACTATTTGATGCATGACTGAATTCGCATTTTAACTGTTTCAGTGTCCCAACAAAACAGACACTCCCAGACCGGCTTATTCTCCCAAGATGATCCTGAAGGTTTCTGCTGGAAGCATTTTTCAGACTTATGCAATGGCAGATGGCAGGTATCTCTCTCCCAGGGTCATCCAGCCCAAACTCCCTCCAAGGGGAACTATAGGAATGCTGGATTGGGGCTGACCTGGAAACCTCCCCGGGCACAGATTGCACATCCCTCTGCTGACCTGGCCCACAGCCCTGCTGGGCAAGGAAGGAGCTCTTCTTAATGTGCAAGCTAAACCTCACAAGTATCTTGATATAAATTGAAGCGACTTCTGAAATCACACCTTTCCCATGTGAGACTTTGAGCACATCTTTGCCCTTGAGCAAGTCCTAAGCACGAACCCATCAGTGGAAGTTCCACACCAGCCTGACACAACCACAGGTACGTGCTCCCAGTACAGCTCCACCAGCTCACATCATGCAGACCAAGCTTCCTTCCAAATCTACCCACATAGTTCAAATAGCTTTGGAACATAAACCACATTTTTCAGTTTTAAGAGGCTTTAAGATAGAAAGAAATTCAGGCTTTTATCCTACAATCTACATTTCAGTCTCTCTCAGCTCCTGCAGCTTTTACAGCAAGTTCAGGTTTCTCTCATGCTGCACCTTCTTTGGCTTTCAAGAACAGGCACATCTGTTAACACTTCTGAAGGCTCAGAAATGACACAACTCGATCGCTGCTTTGTTATGCAGGTGACACCAAGATCTTTGTAGCCGCAGCAATGACATCAGCAGTGATGGCTGAGGGGGAAGCAACGGGTGGGGAGACAATGAGAAGTAGCAAGACAAGTTGCCAGCAGAAACACCACCTTTGTTTATGCACGTTTTAATTGCTCTCAAGATAATATTGTTCTGCAAAATACAAGTTTTGTCAAGATCAAAGTCCCTGCACTCTATGCAAAGCTGCACAACAGCTGAACATTGAGCTCTAGCAGGCAAATACAGCCTGAGAGAATTGCACACCATCCCGGTCCCTGGGAGATCAGTCTGTTTCCTTCAAAATAGCAGCCAAGCAGCTGAGGCCTACAGACCTTCAGACACACACAAAAGAAGGAAATTAAAGCTCTATGTTTTATGTAAGGTGAATGCATTATTGGTATTTCTCTTATTGAAACAAGTAGCAAATAGATGCCCTGTCACACCTTCTTTGCAATTTTAGATGGCACCTTCTCTACTCTGGAGTAAAATCCTACTCACTCTTCCTTACTTATGAGGATGCATCACCTCCAGCTGATCCTGTCAGATCCAATAATAAAAATCCACCCAGAGAAGGACATGCAGAATCACTTTTCCAGTTATTTATTCAGATGAGCGATCTTACACTACGTTTATGGCGACGTTCTTTGCGTTTGAGTTTGTCAGAGCTTCAAACGTTTCACACGTCTGTCTCTCAAACGACAGATGCAAAGTCTCTTCTGGGAGCAAAATGCCAGCTGGAAAGGTGATCACTTCCAGTGCCTTGTCATTCCCTCTTTGACAGCTGAGTTGCACTTCAGAACGAGGCAGTCAGATGAATTAGGAAGCTTAAACAGCACTTTACATAGGTCTTTGCTGGCACAGCTCAACATGATATTCTGCACTCAGGAAGCAACTTCAAGTCTCCTCTCACTTCTGTGGCTGGTTACCTCAGTACTTTCTGGCTTAGAAATGGCACTTTGTTCCTCGAGTGAAAGATCTCACCACGACAAAACAGACAGCAGACTCAGACTCCAGCAAGTGGGAAACAGAACCTGCACCCATTTGCAGCACACGAACCATTTTCACACTTATGACGGAATGAAAAGCAACACTGGAACCTGAAGAACAGTTAAACCAGATGCAGGAAAATCAGCTGTTCCAGCCTTCAATTCACTAATGAGAACTGACTGAAACCAAAGGTAATTTTTTTCTCAAAATGGATGTTGTTGCATCAGCCCAAAACTCAGATCTTGAGTCTTCTTAGACTGGTCTTTCTCTTTTACTTTATGTGCCACATGATAACACCCAGATGCAGGATAACCCACAGCAGCACCTCCTCCTGACTTTGTTCTTAATTCTTAGAGAGGCATAACTGAGACACAATTTGAAATGATCGGGACTTGAGCAAACACCCCACCAAATCTTTGTCAAATACAAATGCAGAATATTTGAACACACAACCAGTTGCATGGTCAGGTATGTCAAACCAAGTATAAGACTTTTCAGTTGAGAAATATTTAGAAATAATGAATTTCAGTGGCAATTGAAAAGAATGGATTTTCAGTTCTTGAAACAGCTTCAAATGTCATTTAAAGTTAAATAGAAATTAAAGTAAAATCCAGTCTGTTCTTCACAGGCAGTGCCATTCTGTTACTGATCAAATACGAAGACACCAAGTCCCTTAGTGTGGCTGTGCCAAAGCAGCTCAGCCCAGCCAGGATTACGGGCTCAGGCCCAGCCCCACGCTTGGTCCCAAAGCCTGCTCAGGCTGAAAAGCTGCACAGATCACTCTGTCAGGCAAAGATATCTATGAGACACTGATAAAGCCTGTAGGGCCTTAAAGCCCTGCACTGTTTCACCCAGGTCTGTGAAAAGCCAGCGCTGCCTCTGCTACTGCTCAACACAACAGGTGAACGTGTTCACCTGATCCACCCAAAGCTTCACTTACAGCCCAGGCTCAAACTGAAAATGCCCATCTCTGATGTGGACGTTACCAATGTCCCTCAAGGCCCTCTGCTCCAAAGGGGCAACAGCTCCCGGGCAGTGCCTGGAGGGCCCCCATTCCAGCCCCGCTGCCCCAAGGCACAGCTCTGGATAAACTGCAGCCCAGGGAGGCACACAGAGATGTGCACGATGTGCTGCAGGGCTTGCTGTCCTTGCCTTTGGAAACCTTTGATAGCCATTCCCTCAGGGTGATTTCGTACTTTCCAGCAGCCTTATCTAAATCAGACTTCTCCAGCTTGTTTTATTTCCATCAAAACAGAAATGCAACAGTTCCAGTGACAAAGGCTTGTGACAAAACTGTGATGCCACTGTCACACACTCCTACTTCATATTATGTTTCCGTCATGAGTTCAGAACAGACTGCACAATCAATTATAAATGCCACCTTTTATGATAATGTGCGTTTCTTCTTTGCAGGAAATCCAACTTTACATGCACAGACACCTTTTCTCCCAAGATGCATTTAGTGCAGGCAACATAATAATCCTTTTAAAATTATGACAATTGATTCACACCATTTCCATATGTATGTTTGTTTTATATATTCTGAATAATGAATTTTTCAAATGTTCTTACTAAAGGGAGAGAAAGTAATAAAAATCTGTGTTTAAGTATTTCTTTAAAAGGCTTTATCAGATGTAGAGTAAAACAATTTAGATAATTCATTACAGCAGAACAGCCATTAAAATGATACAGCAACAAATCAAAACTTTTTTTTCCACTACAGGAAGATTTGGCAAAGTATTTAAAATTACATTTCCCCAGGGGCAAGCAAGGACTTTCAAGATGAAAGACCTCAAATAATAAACGGAAAGTAAATAATCACAGTCTCTTAGATTTGTATCTTTAGACACATGTAATGGAAGCACTACATGCAGACAATGCCACTTCAACCAGAATTAAAGACAAACACGAAGCACTTTGACTTTTAACATGATACAATGCATTCCTACCTAATGATTATTTCTGGTAGGTTTTGTTAAGCTTTGTTTTTTGGCTTTGTTTTGCTTAACTGCCCCTGCCACACACGGGATCTGGCCTGGAAACCGCCCCAAGGGAACTGACTCAGGGACAGCTTCGGGCTAACCATAAACCAAAGGCTCCAGAGCACACCTGGGAACCTGCTCCAGGAATCTGTTAGGGAAAGACATTCCCTATCAACTTAGAGGCAAACTGGGGAGGATCCTACTGACCTGCAACAAAACTTAACAAGACAATCCTCAGCCTGAATATCTTTATTTAAATTCTCCTCCTACTCAGGAGCAATTAAAACAAAAAACTTGTGCCAGTGCAGGACAGGACATAGAATTCTCTTGGGCACCTCTTTGGTATAATCAGATGAACATGACATTTGCTTCATGTAATTGCCTATTTAAATTACATTGAGGCACAACTTTTACTTAATGCCTTTATGTATGAGTTATACAGAGTGTTTTGGCTTATCCTTCACTTTGCATCCTCACAAGTGGGTAAAGGGTCAGGCCCTTGCACCTCACTCCAGGGGCTGGAGGAAAATAATGATTATTTCATGAGGCTACTGTGCTTCATAGACTAAAACACTGGCAAAAATAACTAAATAAAATGCTTCTGGATCATCTAAATGCACAGTTATGCACAGACACCATTAATTCTACATAACTCCCAGACTGCAATTTTTTATAATTTGAAAACCTACAATTTCCACTACTTATGATAGAAGCACTCTGGTGACAAAATACAGCACTCTGCAAGTAGCATCTCCCCTGTACAGCTGGAGGAGCCAAGGGACAATATCACCTGATTGCACAGAATCACCTGCTAAACCACAACTAGAGGTCCTGAACTTTGGGTTTCTATGTCTTAATGCACAAGAGCCCAACATCCCATCGGACAGTGGTGTGCTCTGGGCCTTGCAGCAAGAGGTGAGTCTGCATGAAAATTAAAACATAAAACATAATCCATCATGGTAGAGCACTAACTAAAAATAAGAAAGTTTTCCATGTGGGTAAGGAAGTTCACAGCTCTGACATGGTGACAATCAAACCCTGTTATGGGTTCACCTAGGTGGGCCTAGATTTGGGCTCTGAAGTCTGGACTAGGCCGAAGGTGTCAGCTGACTTGAGCTGGGCTGAGCTAACAGCTGACCTCTTCTAGCCAGTAATTTTGTATTCCATACCACATTATGACATCATCTCCAGGGCAGTAGGAACCAGTGTGGGAGTGGTTAAGGCAGTCACTTCTCAGCCCTCCTCTTGGGAGGACTCACGATGCTGTCCCAGGGGGGATGGAGAGGACCAGGCCCACCACTGGCTCACAGGGTACCTCAGGAAAGTAAAATGTGTTGTTCTGGGTCTCTCCTTTCTGCTTGGGTTTGTCTCCCTGGGGAATAAGCTTCTTCTTAAGTAATGTGTAGTTAGGACAGTAGAATTTGTGTGTTCGTTATGAAGTTGAGGTGGGGAACTTGTTGTTGCAGACTTGTGTGAGTGTATATTTGTACTCTCTTCTAATTGTCTCTTTCTTTCTGTGAAAAATATATGTAGATTTAGTATAAATGCGGTTTGAAGTGGTTTTTTTTTTCTTTCCCCTCTCTTTTCCTCCCTTTCCCTGGTGTTAGGAGGGAGGCTTTTCTCTCTGTGCTTGGGGGGGTTGGCAGTTGCTTATCTCAAACCAAGACAAACCCAAAATATCATCCTTTCACCTTAAAACAATAATTTATAATGTGCTACTTCTGTTTCCAATTCCCTTTACTACATTTAAACAGAAATCTCAAAACAGCAGCAGGGTATTTCAGAGTTATATATTATTCCATGTGGTGAAGCCTGGGAAATTCATAGGAAGCAAACTTTATTCTTGCAAGTTAAGAAATCAGAAGACTGCAATGGATAAACATGTTGCTGACCTTGTTCAAGCCTTCTAAGAGAGCCTTACCGATGAGATAGTCACCCATAAAAAAGGTCTCCTGGAAAACATGATGCTACTACTATTTCAGAGCACCCAGATTCACAATTGTAGAAGGAAGCCTTCTGCTTTAATGATCTTCTGGTTGAGCCCATCACATAACTCATAACACATTTCCAACTGTGTTACGCAAGCAAGGCAGATAAAACCAGAAATTAAGCACCAGGAATGTTTATGTGCCTGAAAAACACAGTGATACTTTCTCTCAGTTAAAAACAGCATGAAGAATGTTCATTTTACATTCAGTTTGCATCAAAACAGCACAAGTTCCAAGAAATGGCTCAAAATATACACTTCCCCCCCAAAAAAGGTACATGTCTTACAGGCTTTTAGTTGCAAACAGTATATAGAAGAGATAATCTAGCTGAGGAATAGAACAAAAAAGTGTTTTTCCAGTCTAGAAATAAGAAATTCTCGTTCACTTTCCAGACCAAGGCATTGTTTGGTTTTATACTTGGAGTTCTGCTGTGTGAATTGCTAAACCTGCAGTAAGGCACATAATATTTTAAGATAACCTTCAGCATCTTGGGTAAATCCACTGATGCACTTCTGTGCCAGAGCAGAGCCCTACAATTGCATTCAGCAATGAAAATTACTCACATTTCTCACATCCATCATAACACAGAACTGAAGGATGTCAAAGTGTTAGAAGGCATTTCTTAAATTAATGGTTCAGCAACTTACATATGATTTTTAAAGATTTCTAGAGAACATCCAAATGTATTAAAAATCCCATTACCCCCAAGAGAACAAGTAGCATCTATTTACCTGTAGCAAGAGGGAACAATACAAAATCAGAATGGCTTTGACACGAAAGGATTGTGTGCAGAGGAATGATGTGGGAGCCCCCAATTCCCTGTGCTTGGAAACAACTCTGTCCTTTCCTGGCACACAGGCAAAGCAGGCAATGTGGGAAGAAAAACCCCTTGAAGAAAACCCCAGCAACTCCCCCCATTCCTGTGTGATTGCTGAGCAACTCCCATGCCCTGGAGAGTGCCAGCCATGGGGAAGGGGTAACTCTTTCATTTGGTCCAACTCATGTCCAGGATGAGCCAACTCTGGACTTCAGTGGCTCACGGAACAAACGGATTTCCTTCACAGGAAATAGACGGTTAAGTTGTTCTGGCAAAAGACTAATATTGGGCAGAACTTCATCACTGGAGCTTGTGTGCTTCATTTCTGACCACTTCATTTTATGTTTTTCTATTAGAGAACATTAGTGAGTTTACACGCTCCTTCCTCTCCCAGATTTTGGAGATGTGGGAAACACAAATATTCCGGCACACTGACCCAAACCACGTAAGTGCTTCAGGCAGACAAGCACAAGCCACTTCCAAAGTCAAGCCCTGATTTAAGTCTCTCTTTCAAGGAGAGCACTATAAAAATGTTCACAGCAGTTTCTGAGATTGCTTTAGTATTTCCTGTAGTGAGTTTTCATATTGCCATCATATTCCCTGCAGTGGGTTTTTCAGTATTCCAGTAAAGCTTTCCATTATTTGGAGTATGCACAGGCTCATCAAGGTGTGCTGGTACTAAAAATGACTGAGTGGAGCTTCTGAAAATACATGGGATACCCTTTCATACTTAAATCAGGTCTGTTCAAACTTTTCTATTCTATATGGACTATTCAACCCATTTCACATTTAATTTGAAGATACAACAACCTAAACTTGCAGGAGTTATTAGTCAGTATAAGAGCATAACAACATCCATGGCTGTGTATAAAACTTTTCATTAAAAAAGGGATAAGGTGATGCCTTATATATTTACAAGAAAAACACAAATCACATCTAACTCCCAGAGTCACTCTAAAGATACATGTGTTGCACTAGGTATAAAATTCCCTTTTTTAGCCTGAATCATGACAGGCATTTTGAGATTTCCTCTGGTGTGTTTGCTTTCAGTCTCTTGTGCACAACAAACCGTGTTGGAATACATTTATTTGGGCTTTAATTGTGGAAAAATAGCTCAAGTTCAGATCAAAAATTTAAAAAAAAAAATCAATTCTCTTTTTCATCACACAAAAGAAGAAAATTAAATTCCAACCTATCAAAAAGTGAGTGAATTAAATTTTATTTAAACAATCAGCTGAAGACTCATATTTTCAAAAGTGTTTATGTACTAAAGATACAGACCAGCATCTATGTAGGCTTTTTAAAGATCTTTAATGTAAAACAATTAATGGAAGTTAATCACTTGCACCTTTTGCCACCTGAATACTTCTGGAAAACTGGTCCATACTGCCTTAATTGCTTAAAAATGTGCATAGCTATACTTTTGGTTCTGATTAATAAGGACTAATCTCAGTTAAAACATTTGACATCAGATGAACAACTTTTCATTGTTATGTAACACTCTAAGCATGAACAATTATATAGAAAGAATAAATTAAAGATGCAAAAAGTGAATGAATTCTACTCCACTGTGGCACTTAGTTCATTGAGTAGACAGGATCAGATTTTGTCTGACCAGGCATTGCACTGACTTAAGTTTTAAACAAGGATGCTCACTGTGTTGTATTTCTCCTTATGTCAGGAAAAAAAACCCTATCAAAATTACAAGCAGAATTATTCACAACACTATGAAATCCAAGTAATTGTGAAGTCACGACTGTTAATTTCCAAAAATAAGCTTTTCATTATTAACTGGATGTCAATCACACGCCAGGAATTTTTAAATAAGTCCCAATATTGCAAACAGAGAAAACAAGCTTTTTTTGTTTAATGAATAATGATTCAGACACTTTCCTACAGGAGAGCACCCACACAATTTATCACCACTTTCATCTGTCATCCCACACGCTTGGCTTTTGCTCATATCAACATTTTCCAAAATGAATTATTTTCACTCCAGTTATGATACCAGTTTTGCAATCATTAGGGCTAGCAAAAAAATCATAGAAACATCACGTTGTTGATACAGGAAAACTGTTTGTGCCATTTGTAAAAATATGAATTTTTGAACTCAAGTCTTTATCAATTATCACCTGCCTGAAGCTTTCAGTGGAAGTTATTATGTCATCAATTTTGTAAGGTGGTGAATAATCAATATAGAAATTCATTAAATAGCTACAAGAGAAGAAACCAGATCATGATTTTCAACTCATCCTCTGATAGTCAGATAGTCTGGTAAATATAAGCAAAGAAAACAGCACAGTGAAAGTCACCACTCAGTCTTGCTCCCCTGATGATTTCAGGTGATAAGATTTTATCCCTGAAGTCGTAGATAGTACTGAAAACAGCCACCCAAGAGAAGTGCTGCCTCTTGCCTCAAAGCTACAACTCAGATATCCTGAGTTAACAGGATCCCAAGACAGTATTCTTTACCACATACTAACATGCTGCTTGGGAATAATTAACATAAAAGCTTTAATAGAAAATGGTTTTTGTTAAAGCTCTTATTTTTAAAGGCTAAAAGCTGCTAAAAAGACTTTACTATGTGTAATATTATCATATTGTGACATCTCAGCCTGCCAGGGTGTGAAGAAAATGAAGTCTCTCACTAGAAAGCTCAGAGAGATACCAGACATTAAAGACAGACGTACTCAATGAGATGATTGTTCACGTTTGGCAGGAGCCAGACTAACGAAAAGTTCAAGGTAAGGAGTCCCCACCATTGACAAAACAGACAAGAATCAGCAAATTGGAAGGACCAACAGTCACAGAGGCTTCTTAAGGAAGTTTATGTTATGGAGAAAGAAAAAGCCAAAAACTGTCAGGGAACATCAATTTGCACATTATTCAAAATACAAAATTACTCAAATAGGAGACAAACCAAAACAAACCTCCACACCACCAAACCACACTGTCATATCAGATTGCTAGAGATAAGAGAGAGACATCACAAACACTGATTCCGAAACCAGCATGTGCTGGGGACACTGACAGTGGGAACTGCCAGAGTTCCATGCAATGCTGATGTTTGCTGGACACAGCAAACCAGGATTCAGCAACATTCAAAATTTATCCTCTACACATAAACCCTTTATTCATCCATCCTACCTAAGGGGAGGGCTCAGCACCCAACCCCAGAACAGCAGATTTGATCCTCCTCACTTCAGTGAGTCCCCACTGAAAGCTGCCCTTCCAAAGGGACTAACTCAGGCAAGTCTTGCTCACTTGATTACTTTTTACATTAACATGAAAACAGGCACAGATCCTGACACTCATGTTACTTTGCTGGTATAAAAATATTAAGGCTATAACTATCACATATTGCTTCCCTAGATTATGCAGGTCAATTATTCTGCTTATAGTTGTTGAGTGTAAAAACTGTAATCTTATTCCTAACCCACTGAGGACAAAGGAACACTCAGGAGGGAGTACAAACATATCCAAGAGAAATATATTATACCAAGTCACTCAGATAAACAGAAATAATTAGAGAAAAAACATTAAAACCTTCTGTTACATGTGTATGGTATGGGTGTCATATTTTGTCAGATTTTTCCTATCCCAAGAAGAAATCAGCAAGTCTGCTGGAGAGTGGGTGTTGTGTGGAATGAATCAAAGGTGTCTAGAAAAGGCAATACAGAAATCTAGCAGAAAACTTCACTTTTCTGAAACATGCTAAAACTAAAAGAGAAACTATGCACAAGTGAGACTGTAGTGGGTGTCACACTCTTCATTCCAAAAACACAATTCACCTCCATTCATATCCTGCCAAGAGCAAAATTCTCCTCCATGTTACATACCAGTTGTTACAGTGGGACAATTATCCACGCTCCCTTCCTCTAGTTTTGTAATAGCTTTGAAATTATTACTTGAGAAAGGAAGTATCACTGATTCCTCCCACCTCCCTGCACCTTGCAGTCACTAACCAAAGGCTGAGATACTCTCTGGTGTGCTCTGCAGTCTCTCTCATTACAGAAAATGAAGCCACTAACAAAATTAAGTTTGTCAGGAGCCCGTATGCGTGAAGAGAGATCATGGAATGTAATGAAGCAAGTACAAATTCTTGGGAGGAAGGAATCTATATGGGTTTTAGGCCATCCAATCCAAGCCTGGGCAGATGGAGCAAAGCCCTGGAGCACAGGCTACATTGGCAGAAGGCTCAGACACTGTTAATTTACTTAAAGCAGCAGCAAGACGTCTGCTCTGCTGGGGAATCAGCACTGAAATTGCCTGTGGCACCACAGTCTGTGGCACCCCATAGATAGGAGGTTTTCAGATTAGAGAGGTGGGTTTTTTCCTTTTTAGTTCCTACATAGAGACAGCTTATGATTTTGCAAACAGGATTGTTTAAACCAAATCAGGCACCAGCTGATACACAAATCAGAGCTGGGTTTGTGTGCACACCATGGACCTCGACATGTCCCATGGCCAATATGCCACACACGAGCCAGCTGCTCACTAGATTGACTTCTAGGGCAACATCCAGCTCTCATTTCTCCTTCTCCCTCCTAGTATTCCCTGGAAAAGGCTGTTTCTCTTCATGAGAACACTACTTTACCACTCTGCATGTCTATAAATAATTCCATGCACACGATTAGATAAGCCCTCCTTTTCCAGGATGTCCCTCCTGCACAGTCCATGGGGTTTCTCTCTATCCCATCCATGGATCCCTGCTTTGCTGGCTGAACCTCTGGCCAACACAAAAAGCCATATTTCTCTGGCCAAGGAGCAAACAGGATTCCCTGCAGAGCCTTGGCAGCTGCCAAAGCCTTTGGCAGAATTTAATGGCAGGGAAGACACCACCATCCCTCCCCCTCAGGAGCATCTCAGCCTGTGGATGAAACTGCAGCAAATGTTAAAGAAATGGGGAGCACAACTGAGCAGAATTAACCCTCACATTCTCAGAACTACAGGGTAAGAAAGAAGAAGCAGTATCTGCGGATGTGCTACTATCACTTATAGGATATAAAAGCAGTACCATCACTTCTGGTCAATGATTTGAGAACTGTAGAAATAAAATTAATTCTTCTTTTGGACAAAAAGTATATAGACAAAGTCTGTTTATTGTACAAGGTCAGCTTCACCTTTCTAATAGATGACCATTTTTCAAGCAGTTTTCTTAAGTCTGGATTTCTTGAAGTATTTTACTGAGGTACTGCATAAGCTGGAGATAATCTAATTTGCTCAAGGTTTTCAAAAAGTGCAAAAATAAAATTTCTAACCAAGAGCAAACTCACATTTTGAGTAAGTCTTACAGAATGACAGCCAAATATCTACAATACTGGCAGTATTTTCCAGAACAATTTAGATGTTTCATAACTAAACATAAACACCTAAATGAAAATTTAGCAATCATTACAGCAGGTTTATTCTATGGGTTTATGTATCCCTATAATTTGCATTACTGCACCAAGGGAATCATGATAATCCTGTTATCTGTAGGAAGCCAATCACAATCGACCAGTAATAAACACTCCAAATTTAATACTGAGGACATTAATAAAGCAATTTAAAAGAGATTCTGTAACTGCTATATGTACAAGGGCATAATAAACAATTGTTAGTCTCCAAGAACACATCTCTGGTTGAATAGTTTATCAGGACAACTATTAGCCTGTCCTAAACTGTATGGATAATGTAGACAATTACTTTATCAACTTTTCCTTTAATTAAAATTATATTTTCCTTTCATTTTTGACCTAGTGAAAAATGAGAACAATGTCCTAATTCCCTAGGCAGCCAGATTTTAAGTATTTTCTTTGATATGTTCTATGGTTTTTAATTCTTCTCTGTAAATCTACAATTTTGTGCATGTAAATCTTGACAGCAGCAAGCACCTTAACCCTGCTCTTCACTCCCCTCACAAACATGAAAACAGCTGGTTGGACTGACAAGGGTCAACACGGACCAGCAAAAAACTGCTCTGAATAGACAACCAGAAAAAAATACACTAAATGTAATTACAAAAATAATTATGTGCCAGCTTCTCTTCTCTGTGGTTTGTTCTGCTCTACTTAGTTAAAACCAGAAACATTTAGATACTGTGCTGGGTAATCTGTAAGGCAATGGTGGTTTGGTATTTGCTGTTATTTGTTGGTTTATAAAGGCAAGAACTATCTTTTTGTTATTATTTTACTCTTTGCGTTACTTTTATTAATTGCAGAATTAAAAGTTGCTTAAAATCTAATGCATCTAACAAGGAAATCAAACCAAACTGAGAGCACCAAAACCAGCAAATGAGTCCCTCCTTCTATGCAAGGGATTGCAAGATGTGGTTGCTGTGCTGGCAGGAGCTGAGTGCAGCGCCCCAGCAGAGCCCTGCCAGTCCCATTCCTGGCTGGGTAACTCCTTGACAGACACAGCAGGGATGGAATGCAAAAAAAGCCACCAAACAATCCCCCCACCCCAAACCAGAAGGTTTCTCTGCTGCTCCTGCCAAGAGAAGGCAAAAAGCATCTCTGCACACCATGGATGTGTTTGCATTGCCTTTGCATTTTAACAAATCCCACGCTGATCGTGACCTGTGCAGTGTAGAGAGAAACTGGAGAGGGTTTTTTATTATTGTGAAAAGTATTTAACACACAGTAGTAATATATACATATTCTATTACTGTTTGTCTCCATGACAATTCTAACATGGACTGTAAACTCTGAGTTATTCTGGCTCTTTCTGAAGCAGCAGCATTATTAAGCAACTAAACAGTCCCCCTTAATCTAATTGCACAAGTTAGCAATTCAATTTCACATTTGCTGTTTAGTTGTTCACATTAATCTTAAATGACTACACATGTTTTTTAACTAAGAGCAGCTCAGTACTATGTGAGCACCAACATTACATTTCAGCACTGAAAAGTCAAAAATATTACAAATGGCTTCTGATTAAAGCTTGATTTTTAAACTTTGGGAACAATTTGGACCTTATTTAAATTTAAATCTGAGATGTATTCACTTCTCATTTGTATGATTTTACTCCATCAGCAGATTCCAGGATGGATTTGTTTAATTAGGAGAGAAATTAAAACGTCTTGCACCTCTCCAGATTAAGATACTCCACAACACATGACTTGCAATATTTACTATCAGAGTATCAAACTCCATTATTCAAGATTCAGTTTTGTCCTGCCTAAATTTCTCATGTAATAACTCATCAAAACTACCAGCACAGTCAGTTTTTGAGTTATGAAATTTCCATTACAGTCAGTTACCTATTTGTAGTGGCACAAATACACAGTCAGTGTCTCGAGCAAACAGTAGCAAAGCAACTGAACTGCACAAGGACAATTTGCACATAAAGACATATTTATCTCACATTTATTTATATAGTCTATATATATATAATCAACAATGCCCCATCATCATTAACATACCAAAGAACATGTCAGATCATGTACAGATCACAAACTGAGCAGACCTGAACTGGAAACCAGAGTTTTCAGTTTCACAAAATACATTGGCATTGTTGTAAAGACAGTTTTCAAATCAGAACCACAATAACCTTCTGGATCAGCTAAATGTTAAATATTTGAAGATAAAAAGTAACCTATACAAAGCAATTCACACTGCACCTCAAATGAAAAAATAATTCCTGACTTTCTCATTTACACACAATATTTTGATGCTCTTCAAAAACAACTTCTAAAAGAATTTTTTGGGTATAACACCTTCTCATTAAAGCATTTAATACTGGTTGAGATAGAAAACAAATAAAAGAGTATAATCTGTGTCTCTAGAACAAGTGAACAGCCACTAATTCCACAACTTTAAGTATCAGTTGCAAAAACAAAGGGCTAAAACAAGGAAAAAAGAGGGCACCCACACACATATTTCTGTTTCTACCCAGAGATAAAATTCTTAGCAACACAGAAGATTAGGGGATGTGCTGCAGCTGAAAAAAGCTACCACTTTTTCATTTTACTACAAAATAATTATGGCAAAATCTGGCTATGCTGTACAAGACTTCTGGGAGGTTTTTCTGACCAGAATTGTTGCTACTGCTGAAGTTTCTTCAAGAGCCTGTGATCATCCACAGAACTGTTTTCTAAACTACTCTCAGCGTGTTACCCACTGGTGTCTATAGTAAATTAACAAGTAACTCTTATTATTTCAAATAAAAATACGGCACGAATTATGAGAAATAAGGCAGTGACAAGAATAAGGTTGTTTTTAATGCAATTCCTTTAGTCAAATACACATTAAAAACTACTTCAGAAACTTTATACTCTTAAAAAGAAGCCATACCTGATACTCTTCTGTTGTATCGGTTAACAACTGGAGCTGGAAAAGAAAAAAAAAAAAAATTACACATTTGTGTTTATTATTACAAAGTCATCATCTCAAATAGTTGTAATTATTCTGACTACACAAATCCCATACAAACCTCATTAAAAAAACCCACACTTCAGTATAAAGCTTTCATCCATTTACTTGCCAGCCAGTAAGTGTTTATTATAATTAAAATTCATGTTCCTGAAGGAACATGAAGCATGTAAACTTCATATTACATGCTAAGATGGACAGTAAGCAGTTTTGGAGTTCTTTTTTACATAATTCTAAAAAAAATATACATTTACAGAGGTTACCCAATTTTAACTAACACCAGTTCCCAGCCTATTTTACTCAGGATTACTGCACAACATTCCAGCACTCAGGTTGGCTGTGCCTACTTAGGATGGATCAAAAGCCAAAGGAACTTATTGCTAATCCCTTCTCTCCTCCCACAGTGCACAAGCTCTGCAAGAGCCAAGGCACTGCTCCCGTAACAGCTCCAGCCATCTATCCCTGATCAGGGCTGTCTTCTATTGAAAAATTCTGAGATGGAGCATCCATTGCTTCCTTGCTCCTTTGTTCCTGCTGTTTTCTATTCAAGGTACTTAAACTTTAGTTTGGGATGAAATTCTTGACTTTCACTGTTCACATAACTTTGGCATCAAGCCAACCTTCAGCAAACAGCACTTTTTCTCCTTTCACTGTAACCAAGTCACAGCCTTTGTGAGTCACTTCAGTCTCAACACAAAATCCAATCGACCTGTAAAGCTTCACCCAGAACAAGCCCAAAGCACTCTGCTCTCCGTCACCAACCAGACTAACCCAAGTCATTTTGTTCTGAGTCCTTCATGCTTTCCCACTTCTCTTCCTTTGATGGACAATTCTATTTTTTCTGATAAAGCCAATGAATTTCTACTCCATTCTTCACACATTTAAGAATTAGATGAGCCTTTATACCCCATCAAAGCACATGAATCACAGAGTCAGATTTATTAAACACATGCTACTAAAATCTTAATAACCCCATAATTTATTAGAAGTTACAAGATTTTCAGTATCTTGGCACCACCAGAATATGAAGAACAATTCTTAGCAAATACACAAGAACTTCTTTGGAGCACTTAGAACCACCCTGCATATGAAAATACATAACTGAGAAAAATAAGATCAAAATTATTACTGTGCATTCTTTAGTAATGATGAAGGACATCAGAAGAGGTTGGGAGGTAGTGAGGGGGCAACAATTAGGGTTTTCAGCCAAATCTATCATCAAGGAGACAATACTCAGCTTCACAAGAAGCTCAAGATTAAAAGCAAGATTATTCTGAATTTTACAATTTAGATCTAGATCTAAACTTTTATAACATGACACCACCCCTATAAAAATAACCCTGACGCAGTTTTTCGTACATCAAGCTTGAAAAGGTTCAAAAACACTGAATAATAAACCTGAGAAATCAAGCAACTTTATCTTCAAAGCTCTAAGCAATTTTTGACAGCAGCAACCCTTCCTGCAAATAAGGGCAGCACAAATCTCACTTGCCACAGGACACCAGGGATGTGAGAACTTCATCTCACCTTCAGGGGAGTCAGGCACTGAGAGCACAGATCCATTCAGGTTTACTAAACAAACTTTTGCAACTCCCTGAACAGAAAGTGCTCATACATTCTGCCCTGTTCTTAACTTTTCCACGTGGGTCTGTCTGTGGTGGTGACACAAAATTGCTCTGGACATGAATTTGTCCTGCAATGGTACATTCAGCCTCATCTCTAGTTTAGCAAGCTGGTTTAACAGAGTAACTGCTCAAAGTTGGCAATTTGAACCTCAAAAACAGGAAAACTCACTCCTTTTGTCAAGAGACAGAGCCAAATGCCTGCCAGTTTTCAGGTATTGAAGAACAAGAGGATTGGAGCCACTTAGTTCAGTTTCTACTGCCAAGGGACTCCTTACAAGAGAAATACTAAATTCAAACCATGATTTGCTAAGGTTGCTGTACAAGCACCACATCAAGGTCGTAACAGTTTCAAGTAAATGTTTAACCAGTTCTCATTTATGGATTCAGAGCTAATCAACTCTGTTACTGAGCAAATACATTGTTTCAGGCTCTACCTTGCACGTGCAGACTTTCTTATCCACTTTATGACTTCCATTCCCGTTTCTTACTCATGGTTAAGAATAACATTTTAGCATCTTTGAGAAGAATTAATATACTACAGAAAACTCTGACGTACTTTGTGTACCATAGGAAAAAAATCCACTTTTCAAAGACTATGTCTTCTTTTAGAACCTTGATTATTTTATCCCATAGCAGAGTTCAGTGCCATCAAAACTGCATCAAGTTTTCCAGTGTTAAAAATGAGAAAAACACATAACCTTTTAAGGACAGTTAAGAGAGCACTATTATTCTGCCTCCACAAAGCTTTTAAGATTAAAATAATAGTTTGCATTTCTTACACCAGTGACAGTTTTAACATGTATAAAATTCCAGGTTCACTTTTATATGTTGTCAGAAGATGACTCTTTCTGCTAAAGAGATAAAATCTGACATTTCCTACTAGATTAAGAGTTTGTTTCCTTCTGGCTTACCAATGAAAAGCTCTCTTTGCTTATGACTGTTTTCAGCATTGCACAGTCACTGCAGCCACTCTCGTGGCATCCTTGTGTTTGTTGTTAGTCTGTGGACAGATTCCAAAAAACTACATGGGGCAGAAGGGAATAATACATGGACAGTTAATAACACACTTACAGTTAACACAGCCTATCCCTTAGACTGAGCTCTAGAGGGCATTTAATTTAAAGCAACAGAGATGGACACACCAGGAACCACCTCTCACACCAGCACAGCCACCAGAGCAGCCTCTGCCCACACCATGCCAAGAACCCTGTGAATGCAGCACCCCAACCTGGTCCCACCCAGCAGACCTGGGATCCACAAAAACAAGATGGAACTGCTGCTTTGAAATGGGAAACATTTCAGTTTTGTACCTCCAGTTGGAACTGGAACTGAACTTCCCCCCCGCACACCAACGGGGCACGGCTCAGGTTGAACAATGGGCCATGTCTTTGGTAACAACATGAATGTTATTATACGTTAATTGCAGAGACCATAATGAGATTAAAAGATTTTGCTGTGAGATGATTGCATTGCAATCTCTCCATTATGTCAAAACCTCAGGTGCAGCAATATCCAAGTTCAAAGTGTCTCATACCTTTGGCACAGTTCCTGCTTTTACTTGGCTCATGGGAACCACGACACAGTAATTGGGTAAACACAACAAAAACTGAATTAAATTAAACCATTGTACCAGAAGAGTGCAAAACGGCCCAATTTCCTCCCTGGCAGCTAAAGGCAAGTGACTTTGGCAGTGGAAAGGCAAATCAAGCTGTGCATTCCACAGTTTTGCCAGAACTGACTCAGGACAGTGATCCTACTCACTGCTCATGGAAAATGAGAAATCTCTGCTGAACATGTCTGGGATCTCCACACTGTCCTGAGGCACAGCCTGAACTAAGCACGAGGTAGAAACACTTAACAGGCTGTTTCAGATTGAAGAACCTTTCTTCCTCAAAGCCAAGGCATGTCATTACATTTATTTAATTAAAATATTTGAATAATTTACATAAATAAATCAGTACAGTACCTTCCATTACTTAAATTCACAAATGTACCTTGGATCAAACAGTGGTGCTGCCACCCAGCCATTACTGCCACTCGGTAGTGGCTCCATTCCACTGGGTTCTCTCACTTGGAATATTAGGAATGTAAAATTCAGAATCAGACTGGGATTTTTAAAGTTTTTAGAAAATCCTTTCCGAAAGTGACAAAACAAAAAAGTATTTTTCAGTTTGCTTTGGCATTGAGATTTACTTTGAAATACCCAATGCTGGATTTTGGCTCACTGTGCTTAACTTACAAGAATTCTGACTATGGTTATAGACAGATGTAAAACTCAGTCTCCTAAGTGCAAAATGGACACAGCTATTAACTTTTTTTTTCATTCCAGCTCTCAAACCAAACCAACAATTAAAGTATTTAAGTCAAATATCATTCTTTACAATCATACCTAAAATCAGGGTTTTCCTGCAGTGTGTGGGCTCCCCTCTCTGTCAGTGACTCTGAAAAGTGACTAGAAGAAACACCATCAGGCTTTTCAAACGTACACTACTCCCACAACTGGAAAGCTGCTGTCCCTCTACACCACTCACAAGCCTGAAATGAACAGAAGTACAACCATCATTCTCCCAGCTATTGCTGTCCCCCTTCTTACATGTCCTAAGAACATTAAATTCGTACAGAAAGGACAAATAAAACTCAAAAGATCAGTTCAAGGTCACAGGAAAAAAATTCAGGGACAAACGAGTGACTGACATTCCAGGCATGACGTTCCAGTATTAGATGTTACTGCCCTGTACTGGATACCTTGAAAACTTACTCTCTTCCTCCACAAGCACTCTGCTTTTTGCTAGGACCTATGAACAATTCCTAATTACAGCTGGGGTAAAAAAAAATCCCCACATGCTCAGATTTCTGATACTGGATACAATTTATAGCACAGACTAAGTTAAGTTATTGTCCACACAAATATTTAATACAGATCTTTTGTGTAACTCTAATCAACTCAACCTTTTTCAAGTTTCCTGATGAAGGATGGAGCAAAGCTTACAGTAAGTGGCATAAACTCAGTAGGATAGTACTCACAAAGGGCATAGGCACAAAATATCAGCTCTATTAAAACAAAGTAGTGAAATCACTGATTTTCAGAGTACTTTCCCATCAAACCATGGCACAAAATCATCTTATGCAGAGAGAAACAAAAAGAGAAGCAGAACGTAAACTGTTCGAATATGACGAGTCAATTAAGATTATCCAAACAACAAGTGAGTTGACACAATAAACCATTAAAGCTGAAATACCAGAAGCAGAGAGGAGTATAAATCTGAGGCGTGACTGTCTCTATGGAATGTTATATCAAGTTACGATAAGGAAGTGCCAGACTCCAGCTGTCAAACTGTTTCTCTACACACCAAGATGTTAATGGGCTCACATAGATGGGAACCATAACAACTCTCACACAACTTAGAGATTCAACTACCAACTTTTGAGGAATTCTGGCAATTAAAAAGTAATTCTATAACAGAAGCAAGACCTTCATCATCAGATATGCAATCATACTTTAGTAAGTACCAATCTCAACCTTTCCCTCCAACAAGTCAGTAAAATAATGGAGTTCCCTCTGAATATCACCAATATAACAGCTCTGCATCCACGATTTCCTTCAGGATATCCTTGCTGGACACTGGCAGATTCCACTACCCCTTCCACATCTCTGCTTGATGAGGTGGGAGCATGACTGGGGCTACAAACTACTATGATTTTTTCAGAGGCAGTTCTGGAACCCAACAGTCCATGTCAAGGTTTCTTTCACAAAAACAGACCAGAGTTTTACAGGTACCATGTTTTTATTTTTTCCTTCTACTCTTCTGCCTGCCCACCCCCCACCAGAAGAGCATGGAAACTCAAAGCCTGGTTAGAGACAGGCAGGAGAGACCCTGATGGTGTCAGCTGAAGCGTGCCAGATATTTGGAGGGAGACAAAAGGTCAGGGAACACTAGGGAAGAAATGAGTTTGCAGAGGGAACGTGGAACATTTAAAAAAAAAGGCACAAAAATGGAAACCACGGTCCCTGATTGTCTGTGCGCACACACACACACACACACATTTTGATATTCTGTAAGAGACTTTTACATCTATTAAGCTGGAAAACAGTAACAAAAATTACACTAAACACTGTTTTCCTCTCTGCTGCAGGACAAGTAAAAGAGGCATAGACACTTTTTTATTTCTCAGTACCAAAAAGCAGCTGTTCATCAGTAGCAAGAGACAATAAATTAAAAAACAAAGTCACAACACATAAATACCAATTTAATTGATATTTTTTAAATTTGGATTTAAAAATTACTGACACAAAATGGAGAGAACACTGTCTGAAGCCTCATCTCACAGGAGCCCCTGATCCTTGCTTTCAAAGTTTTTTTAGAATCCCTCTACCAGAAAGAATGCAATAACTTCTGAAGGGAAAAGATGAGTCAACCAGCACAGCCCTTAAATCAGTGAAAGAAAAAATATTTTATGAAGTTAAAGCTGTTGTGCTATTTTGGGCTGGCTCTCTTTTGGTTTTTAAATACAGAAGAATAATTAATATGCACTCTGGAATGGACAGACTTTAAACAGCTGATAAATCCAAGAAACAAATCTTTACTTGGCACAGAGAGGAATCTGGGTGAGCCTCTGGTTATAATGGCATTTCTTGACTAAGATGTTAAGAGATTTGTTTGTTTTTAAATTAAAGACACATTAGAAAAATGTATCACTATTTTGATATTCTCTTTCCACAACTGATTTTGAAGAGTCACATATGGTACTATTTTGATTATGTTTCTCAGCAGATATTAATTCACACAAAAAAAGGACCATGACCCTTTTATGCCATGAACTCTGCTCTCAGAATTCAGGAGTTGATACAGCCTGACTGAAGCCCAAGTACAGGAGAACAAATCCCTACCAAGCAGCACTCCTGTTATCTGACATTGCAATGGTGTGACCCACACAGCCCTCTCCTATTTCTTGCTGACATCTCAGATCAAGCCAAACACAGCACTTTTTTGTGTGTGTTCATTTTTTTATGAGAGGAATCTACATTATGAAGATCAAAGAGATAGCAACAATGCGGGCACTTGCGTTACAGACACGAAATTAGAAAAACTCCCAGTGCTGAGGCACAATCTCAGCTGAAAGGACACATTTCACAGTGATTAAAGATATAACCGTATGCTGATAGTACAACAGAGATTGTCAGGGACTGAAATGAAAGACCTGGGAATGTTTTCAAGTATTAGAAAGACAAAATTACACACTGCTCAGAGAAGGAAGGATGTTGCAGAGAATCAGGAGAGTAAGAAGCACCTGACAAATCTTCAAAGCATTGTCAGAGGAGGCAAAACACTGGAGGGTACAGCAGAGTGGAAAAGGGAAATTTTCTCAGGCTTTAGGTGCAGGCTCAGAGAGGAAGGCGTTTCAGAGACAGGGAACCTGAGGAGCCACATCAGTAATACCAGAAAAGTTAAGCTTACAAACCCAGCATTAGGTAGATGACAGAAAGCAAAGATTCTGAACACATTTGAAAGTGACTTTCACAGGAATTGTCTGACAATGAAAAAGCCAGAAAGGGTCAAAGATAAGAATGAGACTACAGAGAAACAGAAACATTACATCAAGGAGAAATAACTGCAAGTTTCCATAAAATAAATATTTCTTACAGAAAAAGACAGTTGTATCTTATCCAGGGAACCATGAGGCATTTCCCAGACATTTGGAAACACAGACACTTCACCCCCATGACTGGGTGCAGTGGCAAGGAAGGGACAGCCTGTTCCTTTTTACAACCCTCCTGACTAACTCTTCCCTTTTATCTCACCTGATTTGTACGTCACCTCTTTATTTACCAGACTCCTGTCCCACCAGAGATCAGCGATGGATGAGGCAGAAGGATTAATACTTCACAGTACTTACAATTTTTGAAATTTAATGAAGACAAATTTTGTCTGAAATCTTTTTGTTAGAGCTGTTTAAAACAACATTTGACTCTCACAATCACAATTCTTTTAAAGCAACATTTTTTGTATTTCAGCTCTTTTTTTACTATGGCTTTGATTTTCTTTGACCTCACCATACCTTTTAAACCATCAAACCCTAATGACTTTTGACCAGATTTTTATCCTTTGACTGGCTTTAAGATGCAAAGTCATTGCTTTGTGTTACAAATTAACAACACTTAAACCTCTTTCAGCTTATTTGGAAAGCTGAGTTTCACCAAACATACTTGGAAATCCTGGAGATAATTTCTAAATGAGTCATAAAAAACGTCACTTAACTGTGCCTAGCACACTACTCTATTTTTATTATTTCCGACTACACCTCTTGAAAAAAATCTCTTTCCACAAATTAATGAATTGTATACAAGTGAATGCAATGTGACTAAGGCTAAAAAAATGGAAAAAAATCCACATAAACCTCAAAAATTTTTATACGTTTCACTATTATTAAATTTGCATTCTATCACTGCCCAGAGCCACGGCAAAGTACAAGCCTGAGGTGCATAAATCACTGCCCCAAAGGGCATAACCTCAATAACTCCTGACCTGCCACTGAAGTCAGTCCAGAGGACTTGCCTTTCCATTCTCAGAAGCCTAATTAAAAGTCCCACCAGTACCCTGAACATCGAAATGCATTAAACATTGTTGTGAAAACAAATGGGAGCAACAACCCACTGAAGGCCTTTCCTGACAGGCAGGTCAGATTCACCAGGGAATTCCATCACTCCTCCCGAAGGGAGATGGTCCCCACACCTACAGTCTGGGACTTCACCACCAAAACCAGCCCAGTGAGGTCCAGACACAGCCCCTCCTCACCCTGACGGTGCCCACTGAGTGCCCCTCCCAAATCTCATGGGCAGCTCTGCTCTCAGACCCACTATCATCTGGATTTAAAACCACTATTAAACTAATATAATGCTCATGAATAGTACACAGTCACCTTCTCTGAGAGCATGAATATGCCACTTAAACACAGTTGCTGAGGGCAGGAACTTCTTTTGTACCACTGGTAGGTAACTCAGAGAGGTATTGGCCAGTTACTGTAACTACAATAGACAAACATCATCCAAATGTAGATCTGGGGGGAAATCTTCATCGAAGTAACAGGGATGAAGTGGAAAATGCTATCACTGGCTCTGGTTTCAGTGTTTAGACAGCCTCAGGTATAAGCAATTGTAAAATTAAGTATGAAAAGGGTGGAAGGCAAAGATGTCACAGCTGCAGAAACAACAGGAGGAGTGAAGCTGGATCCGTGTAATTCCTACCTCCTGTCACTGCCTTTTCTACAGCCCCTGCCCCCTGTACCCGCCCCTCACACACCAGAACACGCCCCTCACACACCTGCATTCTGCCCCAGAGGAAAACACAACTGCAGCAGCAAACAGGAAAGTTACAGTTCCCACTCGCACAGACAACCCCTGGCTTTCGGTTTCAGTACCACACTCACTCTCTTTATTTTCAGTCTATTCCTACCACCAAGGCTTTGCTCTGTATCTCAAGGACTGCCATGGAATCATGATAAATACTTCAGTAATTAACCCACACACTTTCCCAGCTGGATTGGACTTTCCCAGTCAGCTCTGGCCAGTGCACCACTGATGTTCTTGTCACTCTTCATTCCCCAGTTTTGTTCCACCCCTGCTGTGCAGGATGTACTTTTCCTAATCCACCTCACAGAACATCTTCAAATCCCAATTCAATATACACACCTAGATATATTTTTACACAGTCTCTCAATTGAGAACTCCTCAAATAACTCACAGACATCCTACATTTACACTATTATCTGTCCTTTGGGCAGAGACACATTTCAAGGCATGGCAAATGTTGCATATGTTCCTAATATTTTTCTAGGTACATCTGGCATTTGAGGTAACTTCAAAAAGGCACAATGCTGTATTTTCATTTCAATGCATAATGAAGAGTTGATTTCCTCCTGTATGTAAAGAAAGGTGGTGATGACACACAGATATTCTTGTGGATTAGCAGTCAAAAACAAGGAAAATAGACAAAAATTTTGACTGCCAATTAGTTTTCACCAGTAACCTTAATTTTACATTCACTATATTGTATTTTAGAGATTCCATCTGCTCTGTCTGCAGTGCACATTAATATTCAGGAGACATCTGCAGTGTGCAGACCAAGCTTTTAATTGGAATCATGTCACAGCTACCATCACACAACACTGAATGTAAATGTTGGCTATCTGCACTTGGCAGCTGCTTGGCAGGCTCAGGATAAAGTCCTGCTGAGACTGATGGTGTCTTCAGATAATGTGGTATCAGGGTATAAAAGCTATCATGAGAAATCAAATACTTATTATCATATCCATAGTTAATATAGTTTCCTAGCCCCCTAAACTACTTATAAGCAAAATATGGTTTATATTCAGCCATAATTTTCAGAGACCCAACAAACTGATACCAGTGAACACTCACATCTTTCATTATGACAGATATTTCAGCAAATCTATCACGTACACAAAAGGGGACAAAAACCCCTGAAGTTCAGTGCAAACGAGATGGTGTAGTGAAGCTCAAAGCATTTGCAAAAATCTAAAACTCAAGCATTGCTAAGGATGTAAGAGCACCTGAATACAAGAATTCAATTAACAGGTGCACTCAGTGAATTAAGATACTTTCCTACTATGACAGACTGATTATTCTAGAATGAACAATATAGTTACCTTTTTAAGAATAAAAAAACACTGAGTTAACAGCATCACCATTTGCTTCAAATTCTTGCCAAACCATGGTAACATAAAATTACATTTTCCCAATCATCTGCGTATTTTCAGCTCGTACTCTGCAGTAAAGTTCTGACAAAAATGGCAGGGAATGGCAATCTACAGAGAGAAAAGTGTGTGTGTGTGTGTGTGTACACAAAAGCTGAAGTTATTTGTCCAATGCAAGCAACTGATTGTTACACTGGCAAACTGATCTTAGACATGTTGCAAAGAATTTAAGTCTAATCAGTATGTAAAAATCACATAGGAAGCCTATGAACAGCAACACTTGCTTTTCATGAAATACACATTTCCTTGGGGAATTAGTCCTGCACCACCTTTGTCATAACAAACACAAATCCAACAAAAATTCAAGACCACAGCCCATTAAGGTAAATAGCTGTGTTGCCACAAAAATAATTACACAAGTAAAGGCAACATCAGAATGGAGTCATCGTGATCCAACTGTTCTAACTCCAGTTCCCTTCTCTGACAGACTAATTGGCTTAGCAGATCCTCTGAGCTTCAGTGCAGCTCCAGCACAGATAAGGGAATTACACAGGAGGGGAAGACACAACTGTTTATGCTCAGGGCACACACACATGGTTGGTCTCCAACCTGTACTTGCACATCTACCACCATTCTAGAGCACATTATGGTAGAAGGGGGGAAAAAACAAACAAACAAACAACAAAACACCACAAATGAGAGGACAGAGAAAGGTTCCAGCCCCAAACCTGAGCACAGAAGGAGCCTATCACTGACCATGGATTGTACTGGCACTTCAATCTGTTTTATGCCAAGGAAAAAAGGGCTGGTCTTGGCCTTTCCCATCAGTGATGTACAGCTGGCCTGCTCCAAGTTTGGACAAGAACAGAAAGGAAGAATTAACGTGGGCAGTTACAGATGAGATGCAGCGTTAAGAAGCTTTTCCTTTTGCCTCTTAGCTATTTAGTCTCAGACAAAACAGATTGGAGCCACTCTCACAGTCAGGTGTGTCACGTGTCACAGACAGTATGAAACAACTGAACTACTTATACAAAAGAGCAATTTAGAAGAAAAATATGGAACAGAAGATTTGAAGCTCAGCAGAAACAACCAGGGACACTGAGAGGGCCTGGTGTTTTGCATTCCCAACAACCATATTACACAGCTACACTTGCCAGGTCAACCTGAGTTCAGGATTCTGTAATTAGAGCTATCCAGGCAGAATTTAAGAATAGCTCCTTACAGGTGAAAGAGGCACATAAAAGACCGTGGTTCGTTGCCTGGGTCACTTCACATTTCCTTACCAGTTCCTGCTGCCACTACAGATTTGAATGATGAAACATAGCAAGCTTTTACATAAGACAAAGCTGCAATGGGTTGTGCTGTCATCTGATTTGATCTGTATAAAAGAGCACGAGGAATTTCAATTAGAAACTCCAGCATCAAGTGTCACTTCAAGCTGATTCAGAGCCTAATCTCACACATCCACATTTAAATCAGGGCATAAGCACACTTGTATATGCCAGGCAAGACGTGAGTTTCGTGGAATCCTGGGCTGCTTTAGATGAAACATTGCCATGCTGAGGCAGGTGGTCCTTCTCTTCTACTAAGCCCTGGTAATGCCACACCTGGAGGAGCACCATGTCCAGTTCCAAGCTCCTGTACAAGAGTCTCATGAACATACCACACAGAGTCCAGCAAAAAGTCATAAAAACAATAAAGAGACTGGAGTATCTCTTGTGTGAAGACAGGCAGAAAGAGCTGCGACTGTTAGCCTAGAGAAGATAAGCCTCAGGGGAGCTCTTATCAATACCTGAAGGGCACTGAAGGATGATGGAGGCAGGTGCTTTACACGGGTGCCCAGCAGTAGGACAGGAGCCCAGGGGCACAAACTCAGGCACAGAAAGGGTCCACTTGAACACCATAAAACACTTTTCTATGCGAGGGTGACCATGCACTGGCACAGGCTGCCCAGAGAAGTCCTGGAGCCTCAATCCTCTGGGATACTGGAAAACCATCAGGGCATGACCCTGGGCAAGCACTGCAGGCAGCCCAGCTCAGCCAGGGGTGTGACATAAGGTGACCTCCAGAGGCCCCTTTCAAACTCAACCACTCTGTGAGTCCCTACAGTTACTCAACAGATCATTAAACCCCATTCTTTACTCCCAGTTTAAGTTCCAATGGCCAGAAGGCAAACAGAAGTAAAATTCATCTGCAGGTAGATGTATTAAGGGACTCTCTAGTTTCCAACATCCTTTTTCCACGTAGATAACTATAAATTTTGACAAAGCCACTGTACAGGTTTTGGGCTGTTGGGATTTCATTTGTTTGGCTGGTCTTTTAAAGGGTAAAGGTGAGAAAGGCAGGAAGAACAAGGCTCAGAAGTACATTGGGCTTCTACAGGTTCTCACCAGGGACATATTCCTCATGATTGCAAACTAAGCACTTTTTTGAGCATTTCAAAAAGTGTTCAGTCATGACCTTAATGCAACATATTGAACTAGTTCTTATTCTGGTAATGCCACATCAAAGCCACATCCTGGACAAACCTAAACATCTGTATCACCCTCTTAGCCAGTGTCACAAAAGGCATCTATTATGGGCTGATCAGCCACAACACGCTCTGCACCCTTCCCACGTCACTGCTTTCCAGGATTTAGCACTCTATCCTGTACACATAATCACCCTGAAGACTCATTCGTGCCTGAACCGTTTGTGAATTACCTTCATCAAACCAGTCTTTTCTCAGAAAAAATCACCAATTTAAAGAGCTGGCTCAATTCTTCTTCAAGTCTGAATTTTACAGGGTTTTTTTTATTATTAAGTGGTTAAAAAAAGACTGAAGACATGCTGCTGATTTGTGAAATGAAAAAAAAGTATTCAAAGAATCATTGTTCCCATATGTGGTATATTAGAAAAAAAACACCTGGAGAAAAAAATGCATCATGTACCATACTACTTTTTTTAATAATCACAAGCAGAAAAACAGAAAACATTGGTCAGTTGTTTATAAAATGTTCCAGATATACTTGCAACTGAAGTTATTTGCTAGCCAGTCAAAAAAAAAAAAAAAAAGGCAAAACAAAAACCAACACACAAAACCTTCATATCAACCCACAGTTTGTGCCCTTGTTATATACAGATTTGTCTACAGCAGAGACAGAAGAGGTGCACAGATTTGACAGAAGGAGGTGACAGCCAGGGGACTGAGGGGTGGCACAAACTGCTCAGGGAGAAGATACAGAAGAGTATCAGGGACTCTGCAGATGCAGCATTAACATCTCTGGCAATTCTGAGATACTACATGTTTACAAAACGAGTACTACTTCATTACCAGTACAACATCTTCATCAATAATTCACAAGTGAAGCTTGCTTCCTTCAGATATAATATGGTTATTCTCCTTTTAGTAAATAAAGTATAAATAAATTTGAGCAGATTTTAAATATGCATGTTTTAAAATTCAAAACAGTTTAAAGTTCTAATCTGGGAAATCTTCAGGTCATGATACAGAACCAAATTACAAAAATAACTTCTGTACCACATCTCAAAATAACACATTTTATCACTTTTCTTCCTTCAGATTTACACTTCTAACCACGTTAAATCAACATTCAAGTTACTTAAAACATATAGCTGTAAAAATCTCCTCCATGTGAAAAAGTATTTTGACAGGCAAACCCCCCACCCCCCACGTCCAGTAATTGCATCCTGTGCACTTTCACAGGAAGAGGATTTTTGGGAAAGAGGAAGGGTGAAGACAGACAGGTATGTTCTGTTTCCTAAGAAGGGATAATAGTAAACAAACAACCAACCAAACAAAAAGAAAACAAAACCCCCAAATCAGCATGTTCTACTCAGACAAGGAAAATCCTCTTTTATAGAATGACAGACTCATTCAGGTTGCAAAGACCTTTAAGATCAGAGACCAACCACAAACCCAGCTCTGCTACACCCACTCCTGACCCACATCCCTCAGCCCCACTCCAACTGCCCTTACGGATGTCAGAGGTCTCTGCAAGAGCCTTGACAAGGAACATTCATTCTGACAGAAGGTTTGGATGTAACAAGCAAAAAGTTCCTTGGCCAAAATGAGCTGCAGCAGGTGGGAAGTGCTCAGTGGTTCAGCTCCCAGGTGACTTTTAGTGGCAGAACGTCTGGTATAAAACGCCTCCAATCACAAAGTGATTCCAACAACCGCAGATCTTTCACCCATGGCAAGTTAACAGTGTCTGCGTGTAAAAGTTACAAAAGTTAAAACCAGTAGCAAAACCAGCACATTATGCAAAGTTACATTATTTCAAAGTGCTGTGAAAAAACGGCACAGGGGACAACACTTAATAACTCCATGTTTGCAGTGATTAAGAAACTAAAGTCATTGCACTCCTACAGAATACAAGAGAAACTGAAGTCCATCCCATGGCTGTTTATCATAAAGTTACACACGCTCAGGATTAGAATTAAAAACATTATATCCAGTGAGGTTTAATTGCTCTACACTTCAAAAACTCGGCTTTGAACATCACCAGTCTGAACAGTATTAACAATTCAGAACAAGAATACTTGTGAAATTTCTCCCCCACTCCTCCCCAAAGGTGTCAAAGACAGAAGCCTAAATGTTAATCTGTTTTAATGAGCCATCTTCGATAATTTAATAACCTGAGAAAGATTTGAGTGTTACAAATATTACAAATATTAATCAGATACATTGATAACATAAAATGTTAAAAAAACTGTTTGTGAGCAATTACTTTCAAATAAAGAAGAGTGGGGGCAAAAGTTAACTCCATCTCTGAGATTTCATTCCAGGGCTGTCCAGGAGACACCTTTCTTAGAGAGGTACCCCCATACCCAGGACAACCTGAGACTGAGCAGCTCCTGACACTGCAGCATGTGCCTGAGGAAGCAATTCTTCCTGAATGATCAAGATTAGCACAAGTGTTGCCACAGTAATAAGTGTTTACTAGAGCCTCAACAGAAAAAATGATACAAAAATATTTGTGTTTTTCTTTTTTAAAATTTCTTCTTTGGAAAACAGCTTTCTTGATAGGAAGCAGAAAACAATATGCTGTCCCAAGAGAGGAAGAACAAAAATGGAAATGAAGGGCCATTGTGACATCCTGCTTTATAGTAGTCTGTCAATATACAATCAGCAAGAATGAGGAACTTGGCTCTACAGTTGATTGAAAAATACACAGGAAAACTACAGAGCAGTTCCTCAACCCTCATCCAAAACCTGTATTTCACTCTCCACACAAACTCCACACATGTTTTTAAAATGTTCTGCAGCAAGAGCAGCAGGACTTGAAGCTTTGCAATCCTTCCCTGTGGACCTCTCAGATCATAGAATCATAGAATCGATTGGGTTGGAAAAGACCTCCAAGATCATCAAGTCCAACCCTTGGTCCAACTCCAGTCCCTTTACCAGATCATGGCACTCAGTGCCACGTCCAGTCTCAGTTTAAAAACCTCCAGGGATGGGGAATTCACCCCCTCTCTGGGCAGCCCATTCCAATGCCTGATTACTCTCTCTGGAAAGAATTTTTTTCTGATCTCCAACTTCAATTTCCCCTGGCAGAGCTTGAGCCCGTGCCCCCTTGTCCTATGATGAGTGCCTGGGAGAAGAGACCAACCCCCACCTGGCTGGAACTTCCCTTCAGATCCACAGCACAGAACAGTTAGGGATGGAAGAACATGCACTTCCTCTGCAAATTGAAATTCTAATCCTTCACACAACAGTTTACAAAGAGATTTTGTGGTAATTTGCTCAGTCCTGCTGGTGAGGTCCCTGGTCATGGACCACACCGGTCTGGGCATCACAAACACCCAAGAAGGAGTGCAGGGTTCCGCCTTCCGTAAGTGACCTCATCCCAAAACCTGACATCATGCCAGCCCTGCAGGCCAGAAACCATTTCCAAACAGAAGCAAAGCTGGTTTTCAAGCCACCAGGAAGTAAAAAGGAGAGAACAGAGAGTGGCTTATCATTTTTTGGACTTGATGATCTCAGAGGTCTTTTCCAACCCAACTGATTCTAAGATTCTAAGCCCCAAGTCTGTTGTTTTTAAATGATAAAAGCCACGCCACAAAAGGAATACCTGCAGTGCCTCCCACATGCCTTGAAGAGTCTTCCTAAAAATGTCTTCCCCCTTAAAGAGAATTTTACACAGAACTGCCACTACTCACCATTTGTAGTTTCTGTATAGAAAAGAAATGCCTCAGTATGGAAAGAGCTACCAGCAAAACTGCTACTGATACAATGCTGGCCTTTATTATACACAACTTATGGTATATTTATGAAACAGAGGCCAAATCCTACCAGCATGATAACTGTAGGACAGGCTGCTTTCATCTTAATCTCTTCTCTCTTCCAAGTATCCTTCCCACTAAAGCCCACAGAGAACATTGCCATTTTCACCAAAACTCTCACACAACCTCACAGACAAAACACCGATGACCACAAAACAGCTGCTCCTTCTGCAGAACAGATTTCCAGAGTTTCCACTCAACTCTTTCACATCCGTACTTTTAAAAAGATCCTTCTGCATTAAGGGATCTCACAAGATGCAACCCTCAGCAGACTCAGTATCTTGCTGCCAGAGTCTTAAACATCAGTGTTTTGTTCACACTCAAATCTCCCAAATTCCCCAGCAGTCAATTTTCTAACCAATATTCTTGTGATTCATTATTTACTTTGTCTGTTTATATTACAGGAATGCACAAAGACATGAAAACTGCAGAGTGCAGAAGAGCACACACCATTTACTCGGGAACTGACAGTACCTCAGGAACACAATTAAACCTCCATGAATCAAAGAATCTTGATGTATCCAAAACCCCCGAACAATTGTTACATACCAAGGAAGCACTGAGGCAAAGCCAGGCATGGAATACAAAGAAGCACAACTAAAGGAATCTGAAGGACCATTAAAGAGGCAAGAATAACATCCCTCTAAAAGAGGAACCAATACGTTTGTGAATTATATTTGTTACAGTCTCCCTCTTCTTTCACAAAAAAATATGAATGATCATTCATGAAGCTGAAAACGTTACTAAAGCCAGTGGGAAACATTCATAGCTCATCTTGGCTACACTTCCAGTCTTCATTTGAATAATGAGCAACTGCTCTTTGTTAGACATTAACGCTTTTTAATGACTGACTGGTGAATAGCTTGAAGGGAGCTCGTTCTCTGCTGTCTCCTCCTCTTCCCCGCGATCTCCATTGTTCTATTTTGGGTAAGAGGGTACAACTAAACTTCAGTATTAGCACAAGGGGAAGATGGCACTCTGCAACACTGACAGAATTGTCTCAGCAGTCTAATATTAGTTTATTAAGTGAACAAAAAATAGCCAAGTTAAATAGAAGCTTGTGTTCAGTACAATATCTAGTACTGCAATAGAATATTTTCCTTTAGCTTAATTTTAGAACCAGCTACAAGAATCCAATTTTAGAAGTTTCATACAATTTTTTCTATAATAACATTCTTCAACACGGAAGGAAAAGCTTTTAAAAATTCAGCAACTATTTACAGAGGCTACTTGGCCACTTCCTTCATAGTTAGTTACGCACTTTTTAGAGGCTGGTACATAAGAGTAATAAAGTTTCTATTTGCCCCAAGTAACCGCAGGACACTAAAAGAGCAGAAACTGAGTGTAGAATTTTATTTATCTATACAGTTACAGAAAGTATCAAAAACTCTTTCAGGAATTATCAAGCTTAACAGTTAAGTGACAAGTTACCAGTATGCAATAGGCTACAAATATGAATTAAAAGGAAATTTAAAACAAAAAAAAAAAAAAAAACACTGCTTGCTCCCTCACATTTTAGGAAACACTGATCACTTAAGGCAGAACAATTATGTCAAGCCACTAACTGCAAAATGGACAATATATTTCTTGAGAGATTGTAAGGGCTGTCTAACAGATGCTTTGGGAACAATAGCAGTTATTTGTAACGCCCTGACATCAGGACTAATTGTACGATGTCAAAACTGACAGAAAAGCAGCTTTTACAATTAACACAGAAGTTGCTCCTTCCTGATGTGAACCAATATACATTTAGCAACATCCAGAGACATCTGAATTTCAGTCAACTCAATCTAAAACTCTGTTTCTCAGCCAGTCAGCAGCTTTCACCCCATCACTTCATACTTTCAGTTCTTTTACTATCTTAGGTAAAACAACATATAACACAAGTATTTTAATTAAATTTTCACTTATACTGGAGATTACTGATGAAACATTCCTTCAAGACCATTGAGCTACAATTGCTGGCTTTCTTAGACCTACATCACTTAGTTAAAAATTCCCTAATCTCACCCTGTAAGAGAGTCATTACAGCCTTAAGAACAAATGCTGAAAAGCAATTCTATTGTGATGAACAAACACAGAAGCGAAAAGGCCTCCAGAAAAGAAAAAAAGCTTTAAATGTTTTGCCCAAGTAACCAAAGAGAAGTGAAATCAGTCTTCCTTAATACTTAGTTTATCTTCAAAATTCCCCTGTGAGAACAAGATAAATACAGGGAATGAAGTTCCATTAGCACAAACAGCAGCTACTCCACTTAATCCTTCAGATTTAACTCAGGGAGAATCGTCTCTGCAACAGCAAAGACGTGTCCAAGCACAGCAGCTGCACAACAGTAAGTCTTTCTTGGTATTTTTATGTTAAACACGTTCAAGATATTTTGCTTTATAGCTGATTTCATTGATGGAGATCAAAGAATAAATAAAACTCTAAAGCCTCTTCCATACCTTCAGGTCTCTAGGCTTGCTTAGACCTTTTAAAACATAATAAAGAGCAACCTTGTGTATTTCTTTCTTTGTGTACCAAATCAAACAGTTTGATACAGTTAGATTATAGAATTGTTTAGGTTGGAAAAGACCTTTAAGATCACTGGGGCCAACCATTAATCCAACACTGCCAAACCCACTGCTGATCTATGGCTTTTTCCTCCACATCCCTAAGAATCTAGAGACTACTTAAGCAGAGCAAAAAACACCCTTGTTATAAACACTATTAAAAAAGAAAAGACGTGCAGAACTGGTAATTACCAGATTATGAGAGTGCTCACTATGCTGCCCAAATTTTAAACAGAGTAGCTGCTCTGTGGACTGAATTTGCATCATGCAATGCAATTATTCTTTTTAAAATACGGATGTTCTGCACAGAGATGCTCTTTTAATGTTAAGAACAAAAAACCCAAAACAAAATACAAAAAAATATCTGAGTGAGGAAAGAGCTACTGTGCTTTGTTCCCAGTAAATTACCAGTTATGGGGGAAATAGGGAGGTGAAAGCACTACTGAAAGTTAAAAGTACTTTCATTTCATATCTCACAGCAACACGTGCAATACTCCATAAATCTGAATTATCTCTGAAAACTTGAACAGTATTGTTCAGAAGGACCACTATTCTCCTTATGCTGTACTGCAACTCATATCATTCACCAAGTTTCATTTAACTATTTCAGGAAAACAGCAAAGAGTTATGCCTGACCTACGAACTGATGCAGGCAGAACATAAATGCTTTGTGATTGATGTAAAACAGTAATTTCTGAGGAATTCCACAGAATGTATCAGCCCAGTACAGAATAAGAAAGCACAAGCAAATGATGCCTAAGAATAAGAAGATAAACAATTTGAAACAGGCTTATTTTAATACTAAGCTCTTAACAATTATAAAGATAAATATTTCAAGGGTAGACTGAACTCTTATTCTGTATCACATCCAAGATCTAACAATGCAAAAGAGCATTTCCCTACTCCCTTCTGCTCAGATATCCTATTGATGTTTTAAAGATGACACTGAGCAAATCCTTGAATTTTAACTGAGAATCTCAGTGCAGAATGAAAGGATATTTTCTCCTGTTCATCCAGATTCACATGCACCATTTCCCTTCACAAAAACAGAGCGTACTGAAGAAGATTATCTCAACAGCAAAATATTAAGAAGGGTTCTCTTTTACTCAGGGAGCAGCTGAAAAGCACATAATCTTTCTTTCAATATCAAGGTGAAATCCAGGGAAGGGACTATTTGATTTGCACTAAAATACTTGTGATTAGTTAAAACACCTGAGTTGCTCACAGTAGTACACAACCCTAAATATATATTAGTTTCACTGTTATGTTTAACCTTCAAGAACAAATAAAGGTGGTTTTACTATTACAGACAAGGAGACAAAAGAGAAAGTTAATGGTGCAGCACTTTGCACATTTGTGCAACCGTCTGGCAGAGTTCCCTGCCTTCCTTCCTTCCTTCAGGTGTGCTCCTCAACAAAAGGTTTCCCAAAGCCGTGACTCAAACAGTGAACAGACAATTTCTGTGGCTTTCATTTCACAGTCTTAACACATCCATTCAGAGCCCCCTTGTTAAAAGTGTGAGTGACACGGTCAAGGACACACTTTCAGAACACTTATCCATCCTTGGTTACATTCTCAGCCTGATTTTTGAAGCTGCCACTTTGACTGTTTCCCAACTCTATCAACTTGTCAATTTTGCAGTTACATCAACCAGATAAAGGCTCTGAGGAAAGATTCATATGTAAAAATTCTCTGCCACAGCCCAGTGGATAAATGTCTCTGGAGGTTCCCTCAAGACTATCATCATTTTATTTCCACACATTTCTTACAATCTACTCTGCTGAACAGCCACATCTTGATGTCCTCTGATCACATATACAAAAGCAATTAAAATGAAGGATGAAACTCTGGGGCAGTCAGAGAATAAACATAAACCTGGAAAAATTTCTTAAGCATGACAAGAAAATATAAATCTTTTTTGTAGTCTAGTCAGTTTCAGAGACTCTTCCCACATGGCTGGAGTGCCATTATGGCAGCAAAGGAACCGCCGGTGACACTGTGGGTACATGATGACATTTGCCACATGGTTTACACCAAAGGCCAAGAGCTCCTTCTGACTTGGAGTTATTCTTGCTTCTATTACCATATGCACTCAAAGCATACAAAAAAAACCCCACATAACTTATCTAAAATGTTCTCTCACTCTCAGCATGGAGATGCAGCCCAGTGACACACTCTGATTTAATACTGTGCCAGAAGGAGACACAGGAAGACAAGCACATTATTTGTGCAGACATCTTTGCTACCCCACATATATACAATAAGGGTATACATTTAAATTAGCTTCAAGTTTCCTTAGCATAATAACCTACAGAAACAATTGCTCAATTTCATCTTTATCTTTAAAAAAAGCCATGAAAACATGTCTAAAACATCCATTTGACCTGACTCACCAACTCAAAGGTAAGAAAGCACTAACTTAGGAAAACACAATGAAATTAACTTAAGTCTGTCCTAAGCTGTCCAAGACGAAAAACTGCAATCTCAATAAATACTACTCAGGTCTGTCCAGTGAGACTGTCTTGAGTCTCTCATTGTGTGCGTTTTCTCTATCCAAGTGTCCTTTAAACACTAAGCAGAGTGTAAGCACCCAGGATCTGGTTTTCCACAGCAAGGCACAGCTCCCATCTGTAACGATCATCAGAGAGATCAGAACCTCTGACTTAACACTTCCTCATTTATGGAGCCTCACCTGACAACAGTTACAGCAGAAACCTAAGTAACAAACACGCAGCCGTGGCTGACAGACACACTGTTAAACAATGCAAGGAAGAATCATTTATTTCCCTGACCCCACAGAGGGATCCTCGTCTGCTGCTAAAGAGAACATGGCACTGCTCCTGCTCCAGGTCTTGGAAACCACGAGGGCACAGCAAGGGTTTGCAGATAAGCCAGACAGCATTACAGACAGTGCCACTTGCCTAAAGGGCTCTGACTACAAGTGACAGTGCCCTGCCTTCTTAATTTAATTTTCTCTCTGACTAAGATAGAAAGATGATAAGCAGAAACCTGAAGCAAAGGAACCACCCTTCTGTTCTGGACAGCCTGACAATGTAAAGCTGCATTTTAAACGCTGTTTGCCACCATGAAATGTTCAAATTTTTATCTGAAAACATTTAACTGCAGAAGATCCTTCCAGGCACAGTTGCAACACTCACCAGGAAAATTTTGCATTTACTCCCCTGAAGAAGGTATTTCAAACCCTAAACCTGGGTAAACTGATCACCAAATAGCAAAGGTGCATTCAAAGACATTAGCAGTTCGGGTGGGGTGGGTTTTTGTTTCAGTTCATTTATTGTTGGTTTGAAGGGGGGTTGTATATGGGTTGGGTTCCGTTTTTTTAAAGGAAAATGTCACATACAAAGATATTGCACATTTTTAAAAATTAAATCAAATTATTTTCTCCAATCTTTCCTATCTGGAGCTTAATTCTAAAATAATACATTCTACAAGAAACTGTAGCTTTTTATATTTAAAGATGCTTGAAGGCATTGCTGACTTGGTTGCTGGACAAAAAAAAAATCACTTGTAATTTCCATAAATCTGTGCTTATACATGAACATCCATCCCCTTAACTTCAATTCAGTCACTGACAGCAACTCTTTACACTTCACTTTTCATCTTTTCTTTTTCACACCCTAAACAGAACTTCTCTCTCATAAGAAAAAATAAAGATCCAAATACAGACAGTAATTACAAACAGCTTTTTAATTCATTCTGACTGTACATTTCACTCTTGTCCTCTCACATATTCCATGTTCTGTCTGGGTTGTCTGTTTTCAAGAACTGAAGGTGTTTCACTTTGTAAAGTAACCAGCCTAAAAGGGCTGCTAAAATAGCTGGTGTGTCAACGCTTCCTTAAGAAAAACAATTACTTCTTCTATAGCTTAATTTCTTCCTGTTTCTTTAAAACTGTTAACCAGAGAATAGACATTAAGCGCACACTTCATTCACAAGGTGACACCCAGTAATTGGTCTAAAAGAGGATACTCTATCAATAAAAGTCAGAAACCTTTACTCCCGTTATAGGTCAAGGGCACAAGATCTCCAAACGAGGGCACTGAAAGTTTAGGAAAAGCACGTCTTTTCTCACCTTTCCCTTCCCCTTAAGCTACTTTCTAATAACGAGAGAGGATTCGGTGATTTCAGGTCCAAAATTCTGGGTGTGCCAAGTACCACCATTCACAAACATTTTAAATAAATAACTTTTTGCACTGAAACTCGACTACAACCCAAATTACAACACTCTGCATAGCACAACACAGAGTACGTTCTGACAGAATGGAAATGGAAGTACCACAAGTGGCGTTTCATTCAGCTCAGGTTAAGCAGTCACAGCATAAACCGGGACATGCAGGTGGCTTTGAATTTTAATATGCTGCCAAATAGCGAAAGTTATTTCAGTGCTTTATAATAATAACCAATTTAAACGCACAACAGCGGCGATAAAGAACCCCACCTTTAGTGGGGAAAAAAAAGAACAAAAAACCAAAAAACCGCCACGCTCGTCCACAACGATTTAAAGACAGAAACGCAAAGATAAGTACAGAAGAGGTTGCACAATAACACATGATCTTCCCTATCACATGCTTGGCAGCGCGCTCGCTGCTCGGCCATCCCCCGTCCGACCCCGGGGCCGCTCGGCCGGCCCGGACACCCCCGAGCAGGGGCTGCGGCCGCAGGGTCGGGGCTGCCCCGGGCTCGGCGGGGCGGGAGCTGCGGTTCGGCGGGGCTGAGCCGCACCCCCATTCAATCCCTGCCTCCCTCCAGCTCTGCCCGGGCGGCAGCGACGGCACCGAGCGGGGCGAGGGGGCAGCCTCGGCCCCGGCTGCGCCCCGGGCGCGACCCCGACACTTACGCTCGAAGTCGGAGTCCGAGTCCTCGTCGCCGCGCTCGGGCTCCTCGTCCCCGTTGGACTCGGTCTGCATGGGCTCCCCGTCGAAACTGACCACCCTGCGGCCGCCGCCCGCCTCCTGGTCGCGGGCATCCCGCAGGCGGGCGAAGTACTCTGCGGCGAAGCCCAGCAGGTCGGCGGGCCGGTGCCGCAGCACCTCAACCGTGTAGCCCTGCAGCAGCTCGGTGAGGCCCGGCGGGATCTCGATGCTCATGGTGCCGGGCGCCCGGGGGGCCGCCTCGCCTCCCTCCTCCTGCTCCTCCCCGCCGTCGGCGGGCGGCGGTGCCGTTGCGGGCTCGGGGCCTCCCCGCGAGCAGGACCCGCTCCCGCCGCTCCGGTCACACGAGCCGCGGGCGCGGGCGGGAGGGGCGGGGCGGGAGCGGCCCCGCGGCGCAGGCGCGGAGCGGGCGCGGGAGCGGCGCGGGGCAGCGGCTGCGCGTGCGCGACGGGCGGGGGGGCGCGCGCGTCACGGTGGGAGCGGCGCCGGGAGCGGGACCGGGAATGGGAACGGGAGCGGCGGGAGGGCATTGGCAGGATGGCATTGGCGGGAGAGTGTTCTCGGGATGGCACCAGCGGGAAGGCGTTCCCGGGATGGCATTGGCGGGAGGGCGTTCTCAGGATGGCATTCCCGGGCCGGCGGCACGTGCACGTCCTGCAGCTCGTTGGGAAACAGCAGCGCCCGCACCGTTAACCCCCGGTGCCGGCGGGCCCGGCCGGGTGTGTGCGGGGCTGGGAAAGCCTCGGCCCGAGGCTGGCGGCGGGATGCGGGAAGGGATGGGGCCAGCGCGGGGGCCGTCGCTGCTGCCCTTTTGTTTGTCTTCTCTTGCATCGGTGACCCCGCGCGCTATGTTCTTCCCAGAGCCAGGGAATCCATGAGGTTGGAAAAGACCTCTGGGATCACCGAGTCCAGCCCCGAACGCCACACTGTCATCCCGACCATCACTCGGTGCCACAGCCGGTTTGCCTTAAACACCTCTGCGGGCAGTGACCCCACCGCCTCCCTGGGCAGCCCATTCCAGTGTCTAATCACCTTTTCTGTGAAGAATTTCTTCCTAATGTACAACCTAAACATCCCCTGACACAACTTGAGCCTGTGTCCTCATCCTGTTGCCAGTCGACTGGGAGAAAAGCCCCGCCTGGCTACAGCCTCCTCTCAGGTGGTTGTACAGAGTGAGAAGGTCCCCTCGGAGCCCCCTTTTCTCCAGGCTGAACATCCCCAGCTCCCTCAGCTGCTCCTCACAGGACTTGTGCTCCAGACCCTTCCCCAGCTCCGTTGCCCTTCTCTGGACTCTCTCCAGCCCCTTGATGTCCTTCCTCCAGTGAGAGGCCCAGAGCTGGACACAGGACTCCAGGTGTTGTCTCACCAGCACCAAGGATAAAGGTTCTCTTTCCCCACAGTGCCTGTCAGGCTGTTTCAAAGCTCCCCCAGGAGCGGGAGTTTTAATTTGACCTTGATCAGGTCTAATCTAAATCTCCATCTAATTCTTGGTTGCAGTTAGATTTAGGACCTCCAACCCCTCTAGTTTCTTGTCAGAATTAAGTTGTCCAAGAACAATTCTTAAAATAATTGCAAGAGGAGCAGCATGTGGGTTCTCACACCTTTTGGTAAATGCTGAGTAAAGCCATGACATGGTTTGTGAAATAGTGGCAATAGTTCCAATCTGCTTAGAATCATAGAATCATAGAATCGATTGGGTTGGAAAAGACCTCCAAGATCATCGAGTCCAACCCTTGGTCCAACTCTAGTCCATTTACTAGATCATGGCACCCAGCGCCACGTCCAATCTGCGTTTAAAAATCTCCAGGGATGGTGAATCCACCCCCTCTCTGGGCAGCCCATTCCAATGCCTGATTACTCTCTCTGTAAAGAATTTTTTTTCTGATATCCAACTTAAATTTCCCCTGGCAGAGCTTAAGCCTGTGCCCCCTTGTCCTATTGCTGAGTGCCTGAGAGAAGAGACCAGCCCCCACCTGGCTATAACTTCCCTTCAGGTAGTTCTAGACAGTGATGAGGTCACCTCTGAGCCTCCTCTTCTCCAGGCTAAACAACCCCAGCTCCCTCAGCCTCTCCCCATAGGGCTTGTGCTCCAGTCCCTTCAACAGCCTTGTTGCTCTTCTCTGGACTCGCTCCAGCACCTCAATATCCTTTCTGAACTGAGGAGCCCAGAACTGAACACAGTACTCAAGATGTGGCCTCACCAGCGCAGAGTACAGGGGAAGGATCACTGCCCTGGTCCTGCTGGCCACGCTATTTTTGATACAGGACAGGATCCCATTGGCCTTCTTGGCCACCTGGGCACACTGTTGGCTCATGTTGAGCTTCCTGTCAATTAGTACTCCAAGGTCCCTTTCTGCCTGGCTGCTCTCCAGCCACTCTGTGCCCAGCCTGGAGCGCTGCAGGGGGTTGTTGTGGCCAAAGTGCAGGACGCGGCACTTGGCCTTATTGAACTTCATCCCATTGGAATCAGCCCATCTCTCAAGTCTATCCAGATCCCTCTGCAGAGCCCTCCTGCCTTCCAGCAGGTCGACACTCCCTCCCAACTTAGTGTCATCAGCAAATTTGCTGATGATGGACTCAATCCCCTCATCTAAATCATCAATAAAGATGTTAAACAGGACTGGATCCAATACAGACCCCTGGGGAACACCACTGGTGACCGGCCGCCAGCTGGATGCAGCTCCATTCACCAGCACTCTCTGGGCCCGACGCTCCAGCCAGCTCCTAATCCAGGAGAGGGTACACTTGTCCAGGCCATGGGCTACCAGCTTTTCCAGGAGTATATTATGGGAGACAGTGTCAAAGGCCTTGCTGAAATAATAAAGCATTAATAATAATTGCATAATAATAAAGCATTAAAGATGAAGAATTTCAGAAAAATGAAACACAGAATTGTATCATGATTTGGGTTGGAAGGAACCCTAAAGATCATCTGGTTCCATGGGCAGGGACATCTCCCACTATCCCAGGTTGCTCCAAGCCCTATCCAGTGTGGCCTTGGACACTTCCAGGGATGTGGCATCCACAGCTTCTCTGGGCAGCCTGTTCAGGGCCTCACCACCCTCTCATGATTGTTTATATGTGTGAGATTTGGAGGTACCCCTTTGTGTGCTGTTAGATGTGCTTTATTTAGATTTTTCTTGTGTTCTCCCTGTGTTTGGCAGATGCCCAGGGGATGGTGACAGGCTGTGTGGCGTGGAGCCATCGGCCCTTAAGGTTTGACGTTGCTGAAAACCTCATCTTGGGAGAAAATAGTCCTGTGCAAACATGAGTCAAGGGGAATACGGATGTTGGCTTAGTGACGCTGCTGCGTGTTGTCAGTGTAAATATTTTTTATTTCATTTTTCTTTTGTTTCAACAATAAAAGCAGAAATCAACTTGTACTCAAAATACAAAATTTCACTTAGAAGCCCAGAACTGGCTGAACCAGTGTACTGTGTGTTGGTTTTGTTTGCTCATGTGCCAAAGAGTCCCCTGCTTATCCAGGTGGTTCTCACCACACTTCCATACAAAGATTTCCTGTTCATGGCTCTGCACGGAGGGCACAGCAGTGCATCCCAGAACACCCCAACCAGAGCTTTTACTTTAACCTCAGCAAGGGGAGCTAGTTGGAAATCTCTTAAAAGGTGTTCTCTGTAATACAGCTCCCATATTTTTGAGTGGAATCAGATTGCATCTTGTATCCACACAAAATGAATTAATTTTAAAAAAGCACAGGAGGTAGATTGGCCACATCTCGCCAGTTTATCCAAATATTTTGTATAAAGCTGTTTCTCTTCATTTTTGTTCTTTTCTGTAGCAGGAATAACAGTTGCTGTATCCCCTTTTTCAAAGGATAATTGATACTGATTTTTCTTTTACCACTCCTACCATGTCATCTGTCTGATGGTCTCAAACAATACAAGAGCACATTTCACTGCTCAATGTACATTCTTTAACTACTGACAGAACTGATACAGGAAAGAGGTTCTAATCAACAAGAAAACTCTATTTAGTTAGTCCCCCACATAATTAAGGTTTCTGATGAGCTCTTTCCTTTGCCAGTTGGATGCTGAAGACGCTGGTCATGAAGAGGTAAAACTGAAATGTAAAAAATGCTTTAAAAATGGAAAACCAAAATACTAATAAAACCCACCGGCAAGTAGGGTCAGAGGAAGAAAGGGAAAGTCTGATTCTGTGGGAATACACTTATTTTTCTTTCCCACCCTCTTTCACAACATGACAGTTGCCTTCTTCTGGCATTAGTCAGCTCTTATATTAGATTTTAACACTTGTTGGCAATTTTCTCTCATTTGTGCCTGTGGATATAAATCTGGTTATTTATCTGAGAAAATGTGTTGCCAGTAAATATTGTTAAGTCTCTGAAGAGCTGCATTGTATTGGCCTTCTGATATTTATATATCCACACACGGTTAATCGGCTTCAGAGGAAAGTAAAGAGCGGAGCTGTGTTTATCCTTCTCTGAAGGTCAACGGACAAAATCAAAAGCATCCAAGGTCACATGAAGCACATTTTCAAGTTGATTTACACCATAGTTTATCCTGTTTCTTTATATACTTTTTTTTTTGTGAGCATCAGAATTGATGGCTCAAATATACAAGAAAGTTGCTGGCAATCAAATTAATTGTAATACTGCCTGCTGTGCATACATAGAGCTCATCTTACACTTTCTTTCACCCTGAATTTGCATAACTTTTTTAATTATTACTATAATAAGCATTCACATTAAAAGAATGGTGGAAAATAAATTAGGAAATGCACTTGCAGCCTTAATTTGATCCCCTTTATAATAACGTTTTTAATTCAAGCAGCATGACCAATGTAATTTCTTTCCACTGGCTTCATGGCATGTTCAGCACACACTGTGGACTTGATAAGACTCGTGTAGCTGATGAAACTGGTTCCCCACAGTATTCCTATCAATGTATATACTTCAGCATCACATTTTCTCCTAATAATTTCTTAGTGTTTGAAAGCCATTCCCATATTTATAGCATGTCTGTGCCCCAAAATGCTGAGGTCTCTTCCCTTCACTCTGCCTGTCCTACCCAGTGCTACGTGACTTCGATGCACCCTTAGTGAAACTGTGATGGAGCTTCAGTGCCTGTCCTGCTGGCAGAAGCAGCCAAATTGCAAGCAGAAAAAGCAAAATAATCTGTGTAGTCTTGCACTGGGAAAAAATAATCAGATTAAACCTCCAGACTGGCTCCTTACAAAGTAAAATAAATCCTTTTATAACAAGTAATAATTCACTTCTCATAAACCTGTCAGCACCAGCCAGAGCTCAGACACTCTATAAACATACATACATCTTGGATTAATTACACTTGCCTTCAAATTCCATAGAAGGATAATGTAAAGCACTAAATATTCTGATGGTTGATATATGCAAACACGGTCTCTTGTTTGAAGGGAGTTGGGTTAGTTACCTGGAGTAGAGCTGTTGCATGTTGTTGTAGGGGACACACAAACCCCCTCAAGCCAGGCATGTCCCAGACCATTCCTCCCCACAGCCAGGTTCAGAGCCTTCTGCAAACCAGGGGGAATCCTGCCCCTGCCCCACTGCATCCTGGAGGTCAGTGGAGGGGGATGCTTCTGGCACAAAGTATGAACTGATAAAGAGTAAATTCAGCGGTGGTTTTGCAATCCAATTGTTGCTTTAGGTTCGAGTTATCTCACAGCTCCAGCCATTTCTCTGTGTTTCCTGCCTGGTAACAGTTCCCTGCATGTTGTTAAAGTTCTCTGTCCAATATCACAGAGCCATAGATTTAAGGACAAACAAGAACTCTTTGATAATATTATATGAAACACTGTAAACCACAGGATATCATGTTTTTCACAACCCCTTGGGTGCTGAAGACAGTGACCAAGGTCTGCCATGGCAGCAAGTTCCAGCAGTTGAATTCACTAATAAAGCAGCACTTCTCTTCCCTCAGTTTTGGAGCACTCTTCCCACATTTACCAAATGCCCCTTACTCCTGGATTTGGCAAATGATGGTTCTGCCTGTGAACCATGAAAAGTAGGTTTACTCGCTACTTTGTGATTTGCAAACCTTGATCTTATCTTGTTCCAGCCTCCTCAAAATTAAGGCATTATAGTCCTACCAGTCTCTCTTCCAAAAGAAGCTGCTTCATCCCTTGGATCACATTAAATCCTCCTTTCTGTACCTGCTCAACTTTGCTGTGCCTTTTGAGCACTGTGTGCAGGTTGGTCTCCACATCCCAAAATGGGGGCTCACCTTAGTTTTACACAGCAGCAAAATGATGCTGACTATTTTGTTCTCTGACACTTTTCCTTGGGCTTTTTTGGCTGCCACATCATTATGAACTGAAGGTATCCAGTCTTCATTTTAAGATGCAAAGGGATGAAAAAATTCTCACTTCCCTGGCTCTGTTTCTCCAGTGGCTGACCACCCTCATTGTAAAAAAACATGCAGTTTCACATTTTATGTGCTCTGTATTTGACATTCAAAGTTTGTTTTTCTACCCACTGCTTGTTCCTGTCGCTGTAAATGTCCATAAACATCACATAAGTTTGTGCATAATGTACACAAACTTTCTGAGTTTTTGTTTTACCAGAAGTAATAGTAACAAAAGACAGAGGGATCCTGGACTTCACTACAAGGACGCAGAGATGCTTCAACACAGTGGGAAAGATGAAACTGCTTCTCATGCATCTCTTTGGTTTTCTTCTTAGGAAAGTGCTAAACCTCAGAAACCAAACTTTGGTACTCTAACCAGTCAGTTTGATTGTGACAGTAAGTGAGATTTAATATGTAATTTTGTTAGCCTTTAGAGGGAGTAGCTTGAGTTCTGTATTCTTCAATAAATCATATGGGACTGTCTATCAAAAATACAAAGACCAAAGGAAAAAAATGGCCTTTTGAATAAATATATAAAAATACTTTCAGCTGAAATAGGTTACCTTGACACAAGGTAACTTAGTCCATCAAAAATAATTTGGGTAATTCTTGGAAAGATACTTTGCTGCATGTGTTAATAAATTTCTAAGTACTGAGGTGGCAGAAATATAAGTGTCTGGATTTTCATTGGCATAATTTAGTTTATGAACACAGAAAATACTGATTCTGTTGGTAACAATTACAATTTTTCCAGCAGTGGGAAACCTCAATTTTAAAATACCTGATTTATAAAACATTTGTCCTAGCTGTGATCAAGATGTCAGATAGACATCTCTGACTGTCATGTCATACTTATGACGTGAAGTGGTACATGTTTGAATCTAGATAAAAGTAGGATCTGTGAGATAAGATGTGTGGGATGACAAGGTTGTTTAAACTTCCCTGGAGCAACACTACATAGCAGATGTAGAGTTTGTGGTTCCCACGTCAGAGGAGCCCTAAGCAACAGCACTCTGCTGTGTAAACAGGGGATATTCAAATAAGGACTTGCATACAAAGCAGAAGCTGTACCCATTTTGGTTGCACTTTAGTTTCTGTCCATAGCAATGCAAATGTTACATGAAGGGCTTCTCCACTGAGGTTGGTATGAATTCTGGGCAGAGGGAGCTGGTGGGAACAGACCTTGGTGCACATCTGGTGGTAGCCAGTCAGTCACTGGATAACCCTGATCCTGCTGGAACACACAGACATTGCTGCTAAAGAAAGGCAGAAGATTTTTAGATTGTTTTGTTCTATGGGGAGAAAGAAAATTAACTTCCCTGTGAGTCGTTCAAAGACTAATCTGAATCCAAAATATCAATTACTATCTGTGTTTTCCAGCAGAACCTGTTCAAACACAAGTTTATTGAAGTTAAGGGGTTTGTCACTCAAAAAGCTCTGACATTTATTTCTTCCTTGAGCCTTTGCTTCCAAATCTGGAATTGTCTTCTGCTCTGTGTACATACTTGTCCCCTCCCCATCTTCTCACATTTCCACCTGACACAGTTCAGGTTACCAACATTTCTCTGCTGGGTCCCAACCTACCACTCCCTAGACAGATACCACTCTGTCACTGTTGCTACAGCTCCTATTTTCACATCCTCTGTTGTCACCTTTGTCATTGCCTGTTATTAACCACTTCTCACATTTGACGTTTGTCCATTTGTCATATGTCCTCACTAGCTGCTTGTCAATCAACCATTGCTCTTCGCAAAACTTCACCTCTGAGGTGTAACCCCAAATCCATGATCTAACCCTGATCCATCTCACCCAGGGACACCTTAAGCCTCCTTCCAGACTAAGCCTCAATCTCTCCCTTCTCTTGCAGTGCCTGATCTCTCACCAAGGCAGGAGTCACAGCATCTTTACTCTTTGGCCCGCTTTTATGGTGATCACAAGAAGCCATTAACACACTTCCCTCTGTGGTCCCAGTGTTTGTGTCCTGCCCTTTGGTGCCCACAGATTCACCCCATGCACCAAAGTGCTGTACACAACCAAGGGGCAGTACTACAGTACATGAAGGACTCATCTACCAGCTTAGCATGGTCTATTAACTAATTTCAAGAGTTTAAATTGCAGTATTAAATGTAAATTGCAACAGTAATAAAGGAGCTTTATTCACCAAATTCCCAAATCTTTATATTTCCCTCTGAAAACCCTTTTATGAGCTCTATTACAGCTGTTAGCACCTGTTTTAATTAAACTCATGATGCAGCATGAAACTCTGTTAACCAGTTTTCAGAGAAAATCAGTGAGCAGTTCCTATTGCATTTTTCTGCCATGCTTCACATCCTGTGCTTTGGCATGCATTATAAAAATGTTGATAGAGGATTCTGTATCTCAGGGGACAATAATAGGGATGTGAAACTTCTTATTCTGACTAGTTTTTTCCAATTCAGTTTAGGTTCTTAAGTTTTATAAAAGTATATGATGTTTGACTGCAGCTTGGATGTCTTCATTCAAGGAAACTGGTGGTCTCAGTATCGAAGGCAGAGGATTATAAGGCCCCCTCACTATGTTTAGATCCCTCTTTGCCAGTCTCAGCAAAAAAATGATTGGTTATGGAGCTGAAAAATGCTTGCTACCTTCAACCAGGACTTAAATCACATCTGCATCAGAAAGTAATTGGATGGGTGTTCCGTGTACATGCTGCTTCTGAGGGGTTTTTGTGACTTTAATTCCCAAAGCTAACAGCACAGGAGAGTTGCATTAGAAAAAGGGGGAAAGAAGAAGCTGGTTTCAGGGAATGCAGCAGCACTGCCTTTTGTTGCAACTGCTTTGAAGTGTCTCTCCATTGACATCTAGTGTCCGTACAGAAAGATCTTCAGATTCCTCACGGCCGTGCTGGCAATATTTATCTCTACATCTTTAAAGATTTTTTTTCTTGTGTAGTTATTAGAGCTCTTATTGATCGAACCAGGTCAGCCAGTAGCTGAGACTGATGGTGCAAATGCAGCCATTTTCCTACTCCTGACAGTGATATCAATGACATCCATGCATGACTGTGTTCTGAATGGCTCCAGAAACCCTTTCATTGCTTTGCAGTGCAAAAATCCTTATGAAATCCTTCTATGAGTTGTCATGTAAATACCTGTAAAATGCTTTCAGTCTCTCGCTCTCTCCTCAGAGCATACATTGTGAACCAATGAATATTCAATGCAAATTTTATGAAGTACAGTACTTTGTAGTCAGGCATTATTCTAATTATCTCTAATTAAAGAAGAGCCTTTTTCAATGATAGCAATCTCTTCATTAGGCTCCATTTTATCATTAAAAGCCATTTAATAAAGTGTCTTTATTTTTACAATAAGAGTTATTTTCATACTTGTTTATTTATACTGTAGATTCCAAGTGTTTACAAAAGGATTTGTTGTTCTGCTTTTGAAAAATCTTGAACAGTGAGCAATTAATCATGTTGTTACTGTACACTTTGCTCCATGAGTAACTCTGCCTCTGCAGCACTTCCTCCTGCTCCTTCAGTCAGCCTGCAGTGCTTATGTTGGGCTGTGCACACAGGAGCTGTGCCAGGATCACAGCCAAACCCTGCCTGGTCCTAGACTGATCTGTAAAAGTCCTTCCCTTCACTGAATACTCTCTGTACATTCATACTTTGATCATTTCCATTGTTATCTGTTTACAAAGGCAGTTATTCAAAATAAATTTTGTTATGAAAGCTTAACAGATATGGTGTCCTAATATTTGCATTGCAGTCTCAGGAAAACATGACTGGATGAAGGGTGCACAGCTTCTGTCCACCACTGACTATCTGTCTCCAAGGGGCTTGTGGACTCCATCATTCCTTGGCAGTGTTTTATGATTCATCCCTTTCCAGTCTTTCCTCAATATCTCTCAAGCTCTAGAAGAGCTCTCTCTTAAACTGGTGACACCTGACATAGCAGGGTCCTGTTCTTGCTGGCTGGTGGAAGCTACTAATGTGCAAATAGCAGATCTTTACTTTGGAACAGCAAGAAACCGGCTGAAATAGAGCTAGAACAGCCTTAAACTTCTTCTGTGAAGGTCAGTGGAGAGTGAATCAATATTTCCCAACAGTTCTGGAGAAGGAGCTGTCGTCAGTTTTTATGGACAGTCACATATTTTCCATCTTTCTCCTTTCAATGTTCTGTTATTTTAAAATACTCAACACTCAGAGAGTCTGCGTTGAAAGAACTTGCTGAATCAATACATCCAGAATAGGAGTGACAGCATCACTAAGATGTGTCCTGCTTAGATTATTCATAGTTTAACTATAAAGCAAAACATGTGATAATGAGCAATAAAGGAATGTGACATAAATAATTTCATTCCGGGCAGTGCATTAGTGGGGGCACTGGCAAAGCTGCACCAGCAGCCAGAGCCTTTATTTGCAACTGCTTATAATTAGGGTTACAAAGTGCCTGCCACAATCCTTCAGCCACCCTGACTTTTCATCTTCGGTAGGACACAGTGCTTCCAGCAACCCCAAATTTTCCCTCCATGGCATCAATGGAAGGAAGCAGCAGGCGAGAGCATCGCGTTGCTATGGCAACACAACCCACTTCCCCGGGGACCGCGTTGCCTCGGCGACATCGGGCGGGCAACGCCGATGGATTAAATCGACCCAAAGCAGCTGCCCCCTGAAAAGCAGGGCAGCCCTGGCCTCGGGGAGCGTGGGAACCCAAAGGTTCCTGGCCCGGTGAGTAGGACTCACCCTGCACTCACAGCGGGGTCTGGTCTGGAGAGGCTGACTTGGTGTGTGTGGTTCTTCACAGGCAGTGAGACGAGGCTACAGCCCAAAGGAGCTTCCCATCACCATTTAGTGTGTTGAAATAAGATGGCAGGAAAGACAATGTCAGTGGGAGGGGATTAGCTGAAGGGAGCAAGTGCTGAGGCCTCTGTCCTTGGTTTGTATAATCAGGACCTGCAAACATACACAACATCAGAAGTCATTGCCTCTTGTTACACAAGAAGGGAGGTAAGGTTGTACATGGATTTTAGGGTAGTCCAGTGTAGCAGAGGATTAAAGATCCATTCACATAGGCCAATGCCTGCGTTAAGGATGTGAGCACAGTGCCTCCTACCTATGTGCCTGCAGGCAGTCCAGCGACCAGCCTCAACCCACAGGAAAGCACTGACACGATCTTAAGAGCCCACAGACCCTCCATCACAATGGTGTTCACAGATATCGGCACCAAACACCTTCTGTGGACTTCAGCAGAGCCATCTGTGTAACCACCCCTAAGATCAGAGTATTCAGAGTTTGATAAATGGATATCAGTTATCCAGAGCACTTGAGGAGTAATTTGAGAAGTAGGGAGGTGGTAAAGGACAGAAGAATTTGTACAAGACAGGTAAATTCCTTGTGATTTGTTTGTTCCTGTAGGAATCTTTTCTCCCTTTTACACTGTTACATTAAGAAAACTCTTGCCTACTGTAATTAGCCCTTGAATAAACAGCACCTCTGGAACACAAGCCTCTGTGTCCTGATTTTGTGTGTTAGCAGAGCTTTGCTCTTTTTTGCAGACTTACACTAATCGTTACAGAAGAGCAGAGCCTGCTCTAGGGGCTCTGGCATTATGTTTTGCCTCTGGAAATATTACCATATGCTGCAGTGCCATATCTCAATAATGTTAACATACTAACTTTAAGTAGTCATTGCCTGTACTTGCAGTTACAGCCCTACTCTTTCTCTATCCTTGTATTTTTTATGTTGGCCTTACTCTTTCTGAGCCATTCTGTGTGCATTTTCCACATGACATTAACTGTCTTTCTTCTCACAGTTAGAGCTGTGGTTAATTGTGTTTACAAAGGATTCCTGAACTGTGGGAAATGTTTCTCAGAATTTGTGGTTTTGCATCACTTAGCCTTGAAAGGATGATGCTTCCCCTGACCTCTTGCTGTTTTTTTCCTCAATGACTGTGATAATTGCATTAGTAGCCTTGGGAGTCATTTTTTCCTTTCATAACTAGGAAAGATCCAACCTTTCCATAGCCTTTCCCAGCTGAATCACATATCCAGCCTCTCCTGTTTTCTGTTGTTCAACCATACCAGCTCCTTTTCTGCCTTCTGTGGGTGCAGCCTTGTTTCATTCTTGTCCAGAATAAACTCTGCCACATTTCAGGATCATCATTTCCATGACTCTGCTTTTCTATGATGTTCTCAGTCAGTCTTCCTTCTCCTCTCCTGTATCAAACACATTTCTTCCTTCTTCATCAGCATCCTTTACAACCCATGCTCAGTCGAGGCCATCAGCATTCATTCCAACAGCAAAATGCCCAAAATTCTGACAGCATTTTGACACCATATCAAACAGACATGTTAGTGGTTTTTCCACACCTCCCCACCACAGTTGGGCAATGCTCTCCAGAAACATTTGCAAAGGGAGTTTGGGGCACAGAGACTGTCATGGTACCATGTGCTCCCTCCAGTTGAGAGGATTCATCTGCCATGTTTCACTTTATACTTAGAAGCAAACTGCCTTGAGGAAGACCTTTTTTGGCTTCAGCACATTAAGAAAATAAAAAATGACAGCCAGGAATACATCCCAAATCCACACATTTCAGATTCTGATGTCACCTCAAAGCCACTGGGTCTCCACATTGATGCTCCACATTATCTGCATTTACGTGGGGAGGTTCCCTTCCAAACGCACGTCAGTGATCTCAGTTCCTTCAGGTTAATGTCAAGTAAGATATTGAAGGCAACACGTAATAAAAACCCTGTTTCCTTTCTCTCTTCACACCTCTTTAAAGAGGAATGGTTTTTCTGAGTCACAGCTAACGCAAACCCGTTGGAAAAGATTCAGCCTAGATTTATTCTACGGCTTAGAGAAACATGAAAGACCATTTAGTGTTCAAAGTTTTATTTTGAATTATTAATCAAGCCCCTTCTCTGGCTTAGCTCAGCCAGATCCTTCTTCAGATTTTGTGGAGTTTGTTTCTCTTGTCATCCTGAACAATCTTTGACGTGCAGAGCACAGACTTGTTGATGAAACGAGAAGATTGCTGGCAAAGTTCAGCTCTGTTTGTGCCTTGCAGAGAGATCTCAGTGCTGGGGATATGCAGTGCAGTTGTTCTTTTGTTCATATTTAATCATACGAGAAAGAAGAATGTAATTAAGGCCTGTCTTCCTCAATCTCCTCCTTGCCTCAGAGTATTTGAACCCTCGGACATAAAGGGAATGTAGCTTTTTCTGACAGCAAAGTGCATCCCAGAGCACACTGGGAGTGATCCTGCCCCCATCACTCCATGCTTTCCATCTGACAATGTTTTCCTGCTGAGCCATTTCCTGTGCAAAGGAACATGGCCATTACAAACAGCATTGCAAGTATCAAAATCTGATCAGAGCTGGAAGCACCGTGTTTGCCCTTGTTTTTCTTTGCACATTCGACAACCCAGTCAGATTGTGATTGCTTGACTAACCCCCTCAAAAGCTGGATGATTTCTCTTTATCTGAAAACACCCTTAGGCAGTTACTAGATTCGAGGATGCAGCATCAAAATGGTGCTTGGCTCAGAAACAGACTTTTTTTTTCCTATTTAGCTATTTTAGCTGTTTATTGTCTGTTTGGCTTTGTATCTCAAGGTAAATTCACTTCATTTACATTCTAAACCTACCAACCCCTTTAAGGTACAGGGTTACAAAGGATTTGCTCCTAAAGAATCCTGAAAATTGGAAATGTCTCATTTGAGGCTTGCAATTTCGATCGGCCTTGGGCTGAAATGAAACCATAACATCAAAGACGAGGACTGGAAGGGGCAGAGAAGGATGAGTCGACCCACCTGACCCCAGGACAAGGGCTGTGTGGGGAGGAGGCTCAGGGTACTGACAGTGAGGGATGGTGTTCGACCAGACCAAGGAGAGACATCCTGAGCCTCAGCAGTGCCAGAGAGCTGCAAAAAAACAGTCAATGAGAAGACAGTTGATTGATGAAATTGCCTGAAATGAGGAAGGAGGGAGGAGGCTGTAAATACATAAACACTTTAATTGCAAAGTTGTTTAATCTGAGCAGTCCAAGGAGCTGACAGGATAAGTGTTATTGCTGCTTCCCAGGCTGTGTAACCGGCACAGAAACTGACAGGGAAATTTTCCATTCACTGGCAGGGATATTAAATTATAAAAAAGATAAGAGTTTATCGCAGAAGCAATAAGCTGCTATTCTCCCAACACCTTGCAGCCGAACTTTAGAAGAAATGCAGTGGAAATCAAAGCAGAGCTCAAAAGGAAGAAATCTGCTACAGAAAAATTGCTGATTTAAATCTTCTTTCAATTTGCAAAATTGTTTTTGCCTACAGAGAGGCTTTATGCAAGGGGAAAATGTATTCCAGTTGCTTGGGATCAAAATCCAAGTCTCAGACACACAAAGAATAGTCCAGAGGGAGAAGTCAATAATTAGCTGCTGGAAAAACACCATGGCAAATGAGGAACTCAATAGGGGTAGAAAGTGAAAGGGAAAAAGGGACAAAAGAATAGAAAATGTTCTTGCAGTAGCAAAAGTATAGCTAAACAGAGGATTTGACTATGTGGGGAATAAGCAAAAGGTTATATGAGGGGATTTCTTGAGAGTTAGCGAGTCTGAAGGTTCCACAGTGACAGTGCTGGTGCTTAGAAGGAAAGCTGCAGGGAGGGGAGTTTAACTGGGAAGACCCTATTCCCATGGTGGAAAAGTACAGAGATTATGAGCTCAGGAAAGAAGAGGTTAAATAAAATGTAAAGGATGAAATAAAATGGAAATAGAGGCCCGTGCTGGGTGCTCACAGTGGGAGTGTGTCCAGCTGCATCGAGGGCCGGCATATCCCCCAGGGAAGAGGAGCTGGGAGCTGCCAGGAATGGTAGCCAAACATGAGCCAAGAGCCTGGCCGTGGTCAGGGGCTGGCTGGAAGGCAGGGGGACCACAGCCTGGCACAGCAGGAATGCAGAGGGAGCTGCTCCAGGCTCTGCTGCTCAGCATCCCACTGCTCCCTGTCTGCTGGGGACCTCCTTGGCCACCCACCCCGGGGTCAGGGCAGTCCCTTGTCTTGCAGGGATTATCTCTATCCAAAGCAGCACACATGAAGCTTTAACAAACCCCTAAATCATTATTAGTTCCCTTTAAACTGGGATATTTGAAGATCAAAGACATTAACAATGAAGACAAAAATGACAAAACTAAAAATCTCTTATCCTAATCCAGGAAATTATTTGATCACTTGCCAGACATGTAAAGGTCTGCTCCAGCTGCTGTTTCCTGCAAAGGGAAGCCATGCACTCTACCTGTGGCTTTCAGACTGTATATAAAAATAAGAAGTGATTATATCTCATATTAAAGGACTCAGTTCCTTGCCCAGTTATCCCTATCACCAGATTCAGATTCTGCCCACAGTCAAAAGCAAATAGTTTGAAATACACTTTAAAATAGTCCAGTACTTTGGGAAAGGTCAAGTTTTTGCTGGAATTTTGAGCAGTATATATTTTTACTGGAAAAGACCCAGTAAAGAAGGTAAAATAGAGGAGACAGCAAGCACTCACTGTATCAGCAATTCAGGCTCCCAGACTGCTGAGGCAAACTGTCCTCAGGGAAATGAGATTCTACTTTACCTCTGACATCTATAGAATAACAGATTTCTTGTCCATCTCTAAATTCATACTGAAAAGGATTAGGCAAAAACTACTGGAACAGAAGGAAAATCATGACCAAACCTTAGAAGTATTTGTCCACCAGGTAACGTCTCAGGGAACACTCTTTTGGAACAGTGACTCCAGTCACTGGGAGAAGTTAGAGACATTAAGGTTGCCTGTTCCATGCTTTCAGTAAATGGAAACCTATTGATTGATTGATTGATTGATTGATTGATTTATGAATGAATGAATGAATGAATGAATGAATGAATGAATGAATGAATGAAAATAAGTTGCTTAAGCAATATTTAGGGCAAAGAATGTCCTAGAAAAAAAAAAAAGAGTCGTCAAGAATAAGTCAAATGTTAAATAGTAAATAAATTCTCAATATTAGAAATTTTTTAAAAACAGTACATTTAGAATAAGTTGAAAGTCATGGCATATGAGAGGAAAAGCTAATATCTTATGAAAATGAAAATCAAATGGTAAGGATCAGTATTTTTAATATACAAGAATTCAGGACCACCAGTGTTTTCAGTAAGGTACCTACATATTGTAGCAAAATGTGTCCTAGTGCTGCTTACTTACTTAAAAAGGCTTTTATGCTTGAGATATTCTGAAGTAAACAAAGAAGACATGTAACAATTTATCAACTGTTACACTAATTACATGTATAAAGAATAGCAAAATTAGAAATCACAAAGAAAAATAAGAAAAAGCAGAATGTAGAACCTTGCAAGAGCACAAGTATTTGAAATTTTGAGAGGCACTTGAATTTGCCTGTTACGTGTAACAGCTTACATGTGGAAATGAGGGGTTTTTCCCAAAAATATGTCACCTGGCCTTTTCATTTGTAGCCATTTATGGTGTCTTAACATGTGCCGTGTTCGCCTGAGCTCCTGAATACTGAGGGGGTCACATCTCTGCCCACATGAGTGGGTGATGGCACTTTGGCCATATGTTCCTTGGATCTAAGAGTTTATGAATCTCAGAATTATTCTTCATGCCCCACTGTAAGCCCCTATGTACATAACAAAGCTGGATTTCCCATTTTCATCACCAGGTCCCCCAGGTGAGGTTGGCAGCACAGTTAGCCATTCCAGAACACATACATCCCAGGAAACCAGTGATATCAGAAACATCCTCCCCTTCAATGCTGAATTGTAGCAAATTTCAGAAATGTCACAGTTGCCAAAGATCTTCCTTCAGGCAATACTTGTGGGCAAACATTTAACAGATTTCAGGGTTCCTAGCAATTAATTTTCAAGGAGTGTAGAAGAGCCAACGTGATAAGCAACTCTGCTAGCCAGAAAAATAGACAGGAAATCAACATGAGCCTCTTCCATGGACACCTCACTTCCAGATCTTAACATTTTTCCAAGAAAAGCTTTAGCAGGTCAGCTGAAGTTTGAATAAAAGGGACACAAAGCAAGATGACAACCTAAGTGCAGCAGGCTGGGCACTGTCAGATTTGCCATCATTACCAACAGAGTCAGGATGGAGAAAGGGCCTTGTGGTCTTTTGTTTAGAAAAACAGTACTTGTTTATTCACGGTGTAAATGTTGCTAGGCTACATGGATTAAATTAAACCCCCCATCCTTTCCCAATGTGTACACCACCTGCAGCAAAGAATGATCTGTGAATATAATAAAAGTTGGGGGTTTTTTCCAGATCATTCAAATTTAATTATGGAAGAACCTATAGAAGACAGATTATCAGCCAGCTACTCAATAAAGAAACTTTTAAGCATATTGACTAATCAATACTCATTTTATTAATCAGCTGTGCCAGTACTCAGAGCAAAATAATAGAGAACAAAATAGAAAATGTCAATATGGCTGATAGAAATGGCATATGGAACTGGGAAAAGTACAAAACGGGGAAAGAAGGATCGTGACTTTGTACAAGCAGAGATTAAACAAGACATCAGCTTGGAAAAGGACCCAAAGGAGAAGGACCCAGAAAGTTACAAATTGTTTCAGGAAAGTTGAAGAGCAACAATTTGCTGTTATTTTGCATAAGACAAGATTTAAGTGACACTAGTGGAACCATCAATCAGCCAATCTGAAACAAAGCAGTGAATAATTAAACAGTGCCATTGGATACCACAGAGGCCAAACCCAGGAAGGTGTCTGGAAGGTGATGTATGGAAAACCAAGTCTAGAGCTCTGGCTGTGGATACAGTCTCCAGCCTAGTAAACACATTGTGTGGCTTTGGATGGCAGAACTGGTGGTGGCACCCTGGGAAGACTCAGCTGAGTGCTTTGTGGCCCCTGTTCTCATTGGGAGCAGAGCTTTGGGCTGAGAGATCCATGATCTGAGGCCCAAAGGCCATTCCTAGTGACACATCCTTCTTTTATCTTTCCCAGAGAGAGTAACCTTCACTGTAATAAATTCTGGTTACTGAGGGAGTGAGGCAGAGGAGTTGTGCTTCACAATCCAGTTCCCTTTGGGACATTTCCCTGCAGACCTTCTCCATCTGCCCCTCTGCCTGGAGTGGGAGCACAGCATGAAGCAGGAGGAGAGGTCAGGACAGACCCATCTTCGGGAAGCGCTGCTGTCCTGGGAAGGGCAGCTCTCACAAACCAGCAAGCAGCTCTGGCGCCTCTGAACATGCCCACAATGGTGAGCAGGACAGCTGTACATTGTGATTTGTGAGTATTACTGAGAGAGAAAAGCCAGGAACAATCTGTGCTTTGGGGGGAAATGGTGTGTGGTTGCTTCATCCCCTGAGCTGTACCCATGGGGAAAAGAAGGGGGAAACCCCAACAAATTGTCATAAGGCAATGTCATAAAAGAACCCATTCACGTCAAGAGGGATTGCTCATCAGACATTTCACACCGGCTCTGTGTCACTGTGCCTCATCCATGATCCTCTGGCAGACACAGACCCACCCCAGACACCTCCCCCGCCCAGGGAAAACTGAATTTGGCAGGCCCGATGGAGCTTTCGCTGCATGGAGAGTGGGCAGGGGTCTGGGACAGCCCAGCTGCCTCCACCTGGAGCCGACGGGGCCGTGGGGAAGGACAGGCATGAGGGAGGTGCGCAGGGCTCTCTGCCCACACACATTCCCTGTCTCAGCAGCGCCAGATGCCGGCCCGTTGCTGGGTGCTGGCAAAGCAGGAGCCCCTGCTCCGGCCCCTGCCCGTCTCCAGGCGGAGCTGCTGCCGGAGCCGCGATCCCACCCGCAGGGACCGGCCGTGCCCGGCAAGGAGCGCGCCCGCTCCCATGGGAAACGGGTGGTCGGGCTGGGAGAACAGAGAGTTCCCTCCGCCGAGTGATCTCCTGCCATCGACTGCCAGATCCTGAACTTTGGCTCCGGCCAGGAGGCAGTAAACGGAGCAAATAATTGCCTGGCAGTGAGTGATAGGGAGTCAAGGGTGAGGGGCAGGGAGGGGCGGGGGATGAGCGGCAGGATTATGTTTCAGAGGGAAGTATTTTTTTAGGATTTGTCTGTGCAGGCAGTCAGGAGCTTTCCTGAATCACATGGGCTTAGCCCCAGGAGGAGGAGGAGGAGGACTCGCTGTAATTTTACACCTTTTTAGCATTTCGGCTGGTTCTGCTGAAATCGTGGGGATTAAAGATGTGAAAAGACAGAGAATTGGTTTCCCTGCCTTTGGTCTGCCGGGACAAGCATTCAAGGCTAAATCACAGTTTAGAATATTTTGATGGCATGAGTGGTGAGAGGAAGGACCCAGCAGCTGACAGTAATAAATAACTATTAGGAAACAGTATTAGGAAATAGTACCAAGGAGAAATGTTGCTGCTGGGATATGCTTTCAGCCTTGGGAAATCCATACCCAGGCAGGTCAACATTTGCTTTGATATCCAGAGCTTGTGTGCAACTCCTCTCAGACCCCGCACAGCAGCAGTGCTGGGGGAGAAGCCGCAGCTCAGGTCCCCAGTGAAGAGAAGTCAGCTCATTGCACTGATAAACATCCCAGGCTTCCACTCTCCGTGCCAAGGGTTAGCAACAGTGTCGTGTCCTTCAGCAAATCGACACTCAAACTGTCACCTGCAAAGGGAAGTGAAGCTTATCTGTGGTCTATTGCTGTAACTTTGATACTGATCTTTATGGCCAGGCCTCTAGTAAGCCTAGGGAGAACCTGTGCACCATAAACTATTTAACTGAACCGAGCTTCAACTAAAGCATCTGAATTCAAAGACAGATGTTAGCAAAAATCCTGTCCAATGTCTACTTAACGTTTACATTTTTACCGGGTTTGAGATACACTTGCAGAACTATTCTAACAGATTGAGGTAATGGAAAATGTCCTCAGTTTTATACACAAATCTCCCTAATTTATAAATAGTTTTCTATTTCAAGTGTCCAGCACCAGGCAGCCCATTCCTCCCCTTCGCTGGGCAGCTTTCTCAGGGCAGGGTGTGCCGACAAAAACACAAAGTGTGGTGTAAAATGGGGTCAGAGAGAGCCACGCCTGGAGCTGTGGTGCAGGCGATGAGCCCGATGCTGTGAATGAGCACAGCCACCCGTGAATCAATCACCCCACAGGCATCCTGGAGAGCAGAGAAGAGGCAGGAATCCCAGCAATCCCTACACCCACCCTCCTGGGAAGTCCCCGGCTGCAAGGCAGGCATCTGCCTGCTATCCTCTGTGTCAGGAGCAGAAGTGCCCAGGACGCAGCTGCCAGGGCAGCCGGATCTGTTTTCAGCCAGGACAGTTGGGCAGTGCTGTCGAAGCCCTTTGGTGCAGGGCATGTGTCATTGCACCAGCACAGCACCACAACGTACGTGGCCTCAAACCACTGACTCTGCAGGCATTTCAGTCCATGGCCTGTACAAGCCAGCAGTGTGGTCACACACTGTGGTTGGAAGCAGGATATTGTGAGGAACATGGGCCACGAACATGCCCTTGTGCCAAAGAAGGCCACCAGCCTGCAAAGGAAGTGCTTTAGGAAGAGCATTGCCAGCAGGCCAGGGTAGATGGTCCTTCCCTGCACTCAGCACTGGGGAGGGCACACCTGGAGTGCTGAGTCCAGTTCTGGTCCCCTGGGCTTCCCAGTACATAAGAGTCATACTGGAGCAGCCCAGTGAAACACCACAGAGATGAGGAAGGGACTGGAACATTTGCAAAATGAGGAGACCAAGAGAGATGGAATTGTTCAGCCTGGAGGAGACTCCATGAGGGTCTTATCAATGTGTATAGATACCCGATGGGAGGAAGTTTAGAAGGAGATAGAGCCCAGACTCTTCTCTGTGGCATCCAGTGACCTGAAATACATTAAAATCTACTTAGATATAAGAGGGAACTGGTTTTCTGTGAAGTTGATTGCACACCAGAGCAGGCTGCCCTAAGAGGCTGTGGAGTTTCTGTCCTTGGAGATATTGAAAACACAATTGGACACAGTCCTGGACAACCTACTCTAGTGGGCCCTGCTCTAAGCAGGAGGGCGGGACTGGACCATCTCCAGAGATGACTTTCAGCCTCAGCTTCTCTGTCATCCTGTGGACTTCATAGTGGTGGAAACCACTTTGCTGAGGCTTTGCACAATGCTGGTCTCTCACCTGCACAAACAGGTTGTTGTTATAGGATTCCTCTTACCTAAGAGGGAGCATATAGTAAGAACAATGTAAAAATGGAAAACTGAACCATTAAAGGCCAATTAGGCATGTGCAAAACTGTAAGCAGTGCTATGTCCTAGTGTACATTGTTATTGGGAAGGTACAGGGCCAAGGCAATCCTCCTCCATGCAGACCCCACAGAACTAGTCAGGGTTTGCCCACTATTTCATAAAAAGAACACCAGTCAAACTGTCAGAGGTCAAACTGGAGATGTCTATTTCTCTGCCCAAGAGTGTCCAGCAGCAGATGCTTATAGGAAGAACACAAGAAATAAAACACTCCTTATGCCTTCCCTAATACACTCTCCCAGCTCCCATCAACCAGCAATTCAGGAACATCTTGTGCCAAGGCTTTGCAGCCCTATCAGTTTTCACTAGTTCTTAAGCTGCTCTTCTATAATTATTTTTTATTACATTCAGTTGCAGTAACCTATATAGCTTAATTGTACACAAGATATAAAATGTACTTCTAAATAATGCTTGATGTCCTCACTGATCACACTGTATGTCTTGTCCTGTGAGAAATACGAGTAAATGCACCCTCTTCGCATTACTCACCATTTGTAAGATATACCTTGCAATGTCCTTTCCAAACTAGAGAATCTGTACTGTGTGTGCCTCCCACAGGCAGCTTCTGTTAATTAGCCAAATTTGATCAAGACTGACTTGCCAGGAGTACTCCAAGGACCTTTCTGTCACTATAGTAATGCTGAATGTGCACAAAAGCCACTTGCACACAATGGGCAGAGAAATGCAAGCACAGAAAATTTACCTATCATTAATTTGTTCTGGAATACTTCCAGGCACCTTGAATCACTGCTGAAAAAATCATTCACATTGAAACAGAATGGGCCAGGAGATGTACAGCACAAGAGTCTTGTGGAACTCTACACTGATTTTGATATAGCAAAACCAGATGCTATGAGCACAAGCAGCATGAAGGCAAATATTAGTGGTATCCTTGGCTGGTACCCAGTGTACCAGCTCTTACTGTGTGTCCTTATACTGCCAATGCACTCCCTGAATTCCCACAACAACCTGGGCAATCAGAAAATAACATCTGAATGCAAATCTGGGCTTCTGAAAGCAGAAAGAGTCCTCAGGGTGCATGAAACTGTACCTGTGTTAAAATCCCTCTCTCTTTCTGAAAATGCATATACCAGGGGCAAAGAAATGGCCAATTCTGTATGGCAGAATCTTTAAAGACATAAGCAGAACTTAAAACATTTTCAGGATGCCTTGGCTTCAGTTTTAGAACAAGCAAGCGAATGTGTTTGATGAGCCTTTACAAAGCTCTTCTCCTGCCACTGCTGTTGGAAAGCAGCCCCTCACCCCTGATTGTCTCCTGCCATATTTTACTGAGCTAAAAGCACCAAGTGAAATCGAGCATGTTAAACAACTGAATGTTATCATGCAAAATGCAAAGCCCTGCAAAAACCGTGGAGTGGGGAGAAACATAATTAGGATAAGTCAAATTGGAAAAGAGATCTGAAATGTTTGGGGTTTTTTAAATATATTAAAAGAGAGAGTTTGGCAGAAGGAATAGAGTGTATAGTTACTAGGAACAACAAAAGTATTAGAGAGGGTAGGAAATATTTCAGTCTTTCAGAGCAAGTGCTGCTGGGAAGTCCTGGGCACTGAGCAAGCAGCTGAATCCTGGGCATTACTAGTCCCTGATTTGGTCTTCAAGAATTATATGCTTTTCAGAGCCTGATAGGACAGGGATGAGAGGGAGCACTAACCACATTGCACAGCTCATCACCAGGCCTGAGGAATCCAGGCAGGCCAGATGGGGAGGAGAGGCTCCTGCCTTCCAGCTGCCTGTCTGTACTGAAAGAGATGTAAAACCTTTGCAGCCCAACTTGGAAAGTTGCAACTGGCCCAAGTGAACCAGTGGCCTGCCAGCAGGAGCTGCTGGGCTGCCTTCCCAACCTGTGACCTGCCTTTGGCCCTGCTGACCGCTCATCCCACTGGCAGCCCCCACAGGCACCTGCGTCAGGAACCAGCCTGGAGCAGTGCTGACAACTGGGATTCTGCTTCACTCTTCCCAGCCTCCAGGGAAGATAGCAGCTCAGCAGGATGCCTTTGATAGGGCAGCCAGAAGGGACAGCTTCAAGCATCAGTGTCTGGAATTGCAAGACAGAAGATGCACATCTGTCCTCTCAAGAAGTGTCAGTATTTTTGACACATGTAAGTAAAACGGAAGGATAAAAAATACAGCTTTATACAAATTCTTAAGGCTGGAAGTTGCTTCTGGGCAACACAGCCCCAGCACAGAAATCAGAAAGGGGCCAAAGCAGCCACCAAAGCAGTACAGGGTAGCATTTGCTGGTGAGTAGCACAGAGCCATTAATGCAGACCTGATCCACTTGAAACTAGCCTGGATTTAGATTCAGTAAACCCAAAACTGTGATTAAAACCATTTAAGGGGTTCATGTCCTTTAATCACCACTTTTCTGAACCGGTATTAAATCTGTGTTCATGCTTTAAGTATTCCATTCATCCATAGCTGTGATGACTCTGAGGAGGAGCTGCAGCTGCTCCTGAACTCCTCAGCAGTGAGGAATGGGAAGGGCCGTGGTGGCTGTGGCAGCAGCAGGAATGTGGAGAAAGCTCCAAGTGACTAAGATTTTCTCACACCTGGGGCCACCCCATTGATTTCACACCCCTGCCCTCCGCCCTGTAAAACACAACAGGTGGCTCTGGGGAAGGCAGGTTCCTATCTGGTCCTTCCCAAGAATTGGGAACAAAAGTGACATTCAAGGTTTCCCAGCAGAACTGGGAGGGAAGTTTTCAGGGCTGACCCTGCCTGTGGAAGCCAAGGTGAAAACTGTGTCCTTATGGTACAGGCTGACAGACTATGCCAAGTACTTTCCACAAAGTGTGTGTTATTTGTTCCAAGATGTGTTATTTAATGTGTTGCTTTATAATTAAAAACTTGCACCCACAGCACAGCACCTAATGGGACCCCTATGACAAACATGCCAAGTGCGGAACATTTCAGGGCTCATCCGAAAGCTAAAAGGCCAGGGGTTAACAACCAAAGACAGCACAGCACAACTTCTTTCCCAGTCACATCTCAGGATTAAGAATTGGAAAACTTTTGCACAACTAAGCATGCATGACCATGCAAAAAGTAAATGAACCAAAGCACACATTCTACACAAGCAGCAGCTGGCTTTATTGAGTTCCAATAACACTGCATCACAACCAAAAGAAATTAGAAGTTTTTTGCTTCTTAGTATTAGTAATTTCTCAAATGAAAACATGATTATGTTTAATAATATTAAGAGAAAACCAAGGAACAGGAGCAAGAATAAAGTTAGACAAGACTGCAGAGCCAACATCCCCTTCATGTGTTCCCTTCATGTCAGAGAAGTTCAGCTGTTGGAATTTTCAGCTCTGTTAAAATTTTCTCAGGTCAATGTGAAGGATTGAATCCCAGAACACAGTACCTGATTGATTAAACATATCACAGGTTGCTCTGAACTGTGCTGTACTTTTGAAATCACATTTGACCTATTCTCAGTGAGACAGAAAGGGATATCAAAGAAAAGTTCAGGTTAATCAAACACGTTTCCCTCCTGGCTGCCTCAGTAAAGCTCAGTACAAATGTTAAACAAGATGCATTTTGTGTCCTAGTTCCATAGAAAAGATCAGTGTGCAAGACCAGGTATGGTACCTGCAACACCCCTCAACCCACTGAAATGTAGCTCTGGCCTTCCCTGCTGAGTTCTGTTTGTTGCTGTACATGCACAGAAGATTAAAACCACTGTCAACAGAGAAACAGCCACAGCCACAACTGAAAAACTACAGGAGATGAGAACAGTCTGACATTGCTTGCAGACACCAGTATGTGCAGCTGCTCACTTCTGCCCTGAGAGTAAGTACATGCTGCCAAACAATTATTTCAAGTAAGTTTTTCAGCACTAATAGCTACATTTTTCTTCAGTAAATAAAGAATTACATTTTAAGATGTGTCCTCTTCTTCCATGAGGAAGTACTTAAGGTAGTGTGTGTGACAGTGACAGCTGTTTGTTATCAGTGTTACTGCTGTGGCACATTGGCTCAGAAGATGGTCTATCACCTCTAACTCCTCCCCAACTCTGTTTCAGAGCTACAGCCTGCATTTCTGAACGGCACATAGCACCACCTAAAGAATATGAGGAAGGCAAAACGGTATTAGGCAAACAATCATTCCTGAAACGTTAAGTGATCATTCATTTATTCTTTTGAGGAAGATTTGTACTCTCTTCCTTCTCTCTCAATTCCAGACTTTCTAGTCTTCATAGATTGGGTGCAATCCAATTAAGAAACTTCATAGCAACTTCAAAACCAAGGAAACATGCCTGGAAAGAGAATACAACAAGTAAGGGTTCTAAAAATCTATTCCAAACAAGGTTTTAGAAATGCAGCACTATGAACACCTGACATGGCTGATACAGAAGGAGGAATTGAACAAAAAAAAAGGTCTTGGACCAGAGGCAAGAGTTCTACTATATCCCTCCACACAAAGGCAGAACCTTGACTCTGTTAGGTTCATCATTTACAGAAGGGGAAGCCAGTCCAAACTTATTCCATCTTCTACAGGAGGATGTAAAATCAGTAGAGAAAAACCATCAGAGAAAGTCAACAAAGGACTTCCATGTAAAGCTTTGGAGAAAGGTTTACTTGTTGTTCCTCCTAGACTAAAGTACATTTTTAGAACCTGGACACCAACGGCCAAAAATACCTGCAGTGAAAAGAACCTCACTGAAACAATACAGGAGTAAACAGCCAGTCATGTCCTTTACAGATTGCAAACATTCCCTGTGAGCAGCCCAGTCCCCAAAACCCAACAGGAATCACAACACACTTACCGCGTTGGCAGGAAATGCCCTGATCATCACAGCTGTGAAGCCCTTGTACAGGGATGCAACTCCTTCCTCTCTGATAAGTTCCCTCAGCACATCTCTGAAGCCATTTGGGTATTTTCCTGCAGGAGCTTGAAAGGGACACACAATTCATTAGCCAAGCTGTGTGGCTGAAGGATGAGCCCTACGCAACAGCCCAGGATTTCCAACAGGCTCACAGTGTTATAGCAAAGAAACAAAGAGACAGCTCAGTCAAGGCTCAGTGAATAGAAGAAAGGTGCTTACCATTACCAAAGAATTTACATCATCAGGTCATTGGGGGAGGAAAGAAAGGAGCATAACTTTTGCCGGGGTTGGAAGTCTGAGCTGTTACTTGCACTGCTGATCACAGCTCTTCCAAGAGCTGCAGTCAGGTGATAGGAATGTCAGATATAAAAACTGATGAAGCTGGTTTATAAGAAACAGAAAATGATCCTATTACATGTCCCAGCCAAGGACAGCAACAGACTTCAAGTGACAAGCACAGGCTGTTTTTAATGCTGATGTTACACGGATTTGCTGAGGTGTTTTTTAAAAATTACTCTGCTCAAAGAACAATGTCTTCTTCCTCCTGACATGGCTCTGGGATGTTCTGCCTCTGCCAGGGCCCTGAACAGAGTCCACAAACCAATGCAGTTAAACAGAACCACCATGAACCCTCATCATCCACAGAGCAGCACTGGGGACTGGCTCAGCAGAACAAGGATCAACACTGAGATGTGTTTAGCTGTCACCTCTTGGTGCAGGACCAGACCAGCACAGCAGCCATTGCTCAGAGAAAAAGAAATCAATTTCCCTGCACTAGATTACTGTCATTTGTGACTAAGTAGAAATGGTCACAGTCCAGGAGAGAGTTGAGTCCACAGAGACTATGGGGAGCCTTAACAAAACTATTCATTGACAAGACTCTCAGAGAAATCAAGGAAAATCTGTCAAACTTTGCTCAAGTGCAAGGCCTGGGGCCATCCTCACTATAATTAGGACACAGTCATTAAAGAACAGAACTGCCAGTCCAAAAACAATGCTCCCAACAAGCCACATCCTGTTACTATAAACTGCAAATAGCACAGGCTGCAGTTTATACAGCTATGTCTGAAGTGAAATAACAAAACCTCACAGAGAATTACATTTGTAAAAAACAGCCACGACAAGCGGCTCCATTATGAGTTCTGTGCTAAGGTTTCACACCAGGTATCTCAAACCAGGATCCCTGTATTATCAGGGAGGTAGAAACAGAGACGTGCAGCCTGATTTGCCAAAAATTTCTGAGGAAACCAACTAAAAACCTGGGAATACATTTGGGTTTTTCATGCACTTGTCTCAAGCAGCGCTCAAGACACACTATTTCCCAGATGGAATCTTCCATCACTGCCCAGCCGATTCCCTGGAGCACCACACTGTGACATGCTGGCATGGAACTCACCAGTCTGGAAACGGGATTTCAGCACGTCTGGTGGAATGGCAACTGCCCAGTTGAAGATGCCAGCCAGGCCCCCAGCAAAGAGGATCCTTGGCACACTGAGGTCACTCACACTGTGGCAGGATCGAGGTGGGAGGGAAAAGTAAAAAAAAAAATAAAAATGGTGAGGGAAAAAAAGTCAAACTCATGTGTTTTGACTAAGGTGACAATCAAAAAGGCAGCCTGGCTGGCAGCCAGAAGGCAGGCACGATGCTGCAGACAGAGTGCAGTATCTGAACAACATTTCCAAGATGGACTAACTCCACTCTTAAGGTTCAAATCTCTTCATTCAGCACCATCACAGATACTCTGGTGAAAAAAAACCAAACTAAAACCAATCAACCAAACCCTCCCCCAAAATTCAATAAAACCCTCCAGCAATTAGTGCACACACAAGGTTGAAAGTGAAGAGACCTACTTTAAGTATTCCTCACTTAGCTAACAAGATCCAAACTATAATCTGAGAGAAACTTGGAGTATTATTTTAATTGTCAGTTAACCCCAGACCAAAACAGCTCCACTCACAAGACGAGCAACTTTTTTTTTTTAAATTTGTTTTGATGATACTGCTCTAAATGCCTTTGTAACTGGGGAGATTAATCAGCAGAGTCTGGGAAGTCCATAAAGTGATGACTGTGAGATTTCACTGACCTCTTTCCCTCAGGGGTCAGAATGTTCTTCAGCCACTCATACGTCATGAAGTACATTCCACTGGCTGGGACGTCTGGTGGGTAAACAACAAAGGCTGTGAGGAGTGGGAAACCAAACGAAGCCCGGAGGCACAGCAGCCCCATGCCAGCCCAGCAACACCACTAAGTACATCCAAATTCCTTTTCTGAACCTCTTCTACAAACAAAATAAAATCTTCTGCTGCCCTAGAGAGAGGAGTCTGAACTTTCCCAGGAAGAGCAGGTGCTAAAGGCAAGAACTGGGAAAACATCTTGTATGTCAGCAGCCTTTCAAATCAGGCTGTAACCTGTCTGCTGGTTGTTAGACTAATGATGAGGCAGCTCTAAAATGTCCTAATTACTGAACAGCATATCAGAGTGTTCAAGAGTTTTGCACACTATTAGTTCTAATGATTCTATTTTAGGATTTTTATTTTTTTTTGCAGCTGATGGGGCTTGGTTTGGGTATTTTTAAGACACTCCTGCAGGCCATTCTTAGCTCATGCCTAAACTGGAGAACCAGCTTCTGGTTAGGGACACCCCCGGAGCTACACTGCAGGCTGCTACACTTCTGTGAGAAGCAGAGGATAGAACAAATTCCTAAACTACAATAACAAAGTACAAAAATTTCAGCTTTTCAAAGGAGGAATTAATGAAATACGTAAAGGATTCAGGGTCTGGCACAATTACTTTGTTGTTGTTGTATTTGAGAGAGGGGTCATGACATCCCAGTTCAAAATAACCCAGACTCAATTGGGCAGAAAGCATAACTGCTGCCATCATATCTTTTAAAGCAGCCAGCATTACATAGCAACAGTCACTGACAGGCACAATCCTTCTCTCAAGGAGAAAAAAAAAAGAAAATAAAAAAAGCCCACTTCTGTATTTTTCTCTTCTCTTTGTTCTCTCTGCTTCTCTCCTGAAGTCTCTCATTCATCTTGCCTTCTCAGATCTTAATTACCTCCTATATCCCTCTGATCCTTGTCATCTAATCTCTTCCTCACTCACTGAGAATCTCATGTTTATTTCTCAGGCCCTTTGAGGCATTGGAGTAGCTCTGCAGACTGCACAAAAAAAAAAGAAAAAAGGAGTGACATAGCCCCTCCAATTGGCCAAAGGGACAGTGAGAGATTAGCTCAGTTGGTTAAAACTTGGTTGTAATAATGCCAAGGTCATGTGTTCAATCCCCTATGTGGGCCATTGACTTAAGAGTTGGACTCAATGATCCTTATGGGTCCCTTCCAACTCAGAATAGTCTGTGATTCTGTGAGATCTACCATACTGTGTCAGGTTTCTTATCCTACAGTAGCCCCCCGCCGAAGGGATCTGGACACCTCTGTCTGTTACCTCTCATGAGGGTGAGCACCGTCCCCTTGTACACCCCACGAATCCCGGCCTCGCGGTACAGCTGCTTGGCACAGTCCAGAGAGCCGCTGTATTTGGTTTCACCTGTCGCTGCCTGGATCTGAAGGATTGAAGTGACAGTTCCTGTGACTACTGAAGGTTTCTGGCTGATGCACAATCATTCAGCTAAGAGCTAGAAAGCCACATGCATGTTTCCAGCGAGGAAGGAGCACATACTCATTCCACAGACACCTCTGTGAAACCTCTGCCCCACTCCCTTAAGCAGCTCCTTCACATTCAAGCTCAGGGTGTGTTCACTGTTCCATGCAGAGAATTGATTCTCCCTCATTTTTCCACAGTGTAAATCTGAAACAACTCGAGTCAGTTAGGTAATTCCACACTGACAAAAAGTAGTCTTCAAATAGTTCAGGGAAATTCAAACAATTTGTATGTGCATAAAAGCTTCCACGGTAATATCCTGTCTGTCAGAACTAGCATGTGACCACCCATCCCATATTAACAGAGTTCAGTATAGTCTGAAATAACCAAAGCTTCCCACATCTGCTAAAGTTGGCATTTCATTTGTTCAGGTTTACATTTTCCAACAATAGTTTAAAAATCTCGGAGGAGGTGCAGAACTAACAGCCAGAACACTGTCTTGAAATGCATTCCTTAGCTATGCATTTGGAACTGTCAAAGTAACAGAAAATCTTTACACCAGAAAGTCTTATGATTTAGAAGGTTTGCACAATTTTTAGGAAGAGTTTCATTCAGAAAAACTGGACTTTTCCATACTTTGCAATGGATTGAGGCATCTGCCAATGACTCATATAATGCCCCATGGCATAAGGTTTGTGCTCTGTAAAATGAATAGAGCAATGAATGTGTACTTAGACTGTCACAGTGAGTTTGTTTAATGCTTCTTTGTAACACAGATGCATTAAATGACAGTTGTCTCAGTCCTGCCAAAAACCAGAACAGAGTAAATGCACTAACCAAAGAAATTCCTGGTATGGAAAGACAAGACCCCTAAAATTAAATTCCCATCACCACCATCCAATACCTTACCTGTAAAAGGCACTTGATTCTCTCTCCTGGAGCCATGATTACTGTTGTGAACACTCCTGACAACATGCCAGCAGCAAACAGCTGAGGATATCTGCCCCGAGGAAACAGAAAAGACCCTAACACAACACAGTACACAGGAGACAAAGGGCAGAAAAACATCTGCATCACCAGATTATGCTGTTCCACATGAACCTGGCAGTGAAACTTGAAACACATCCACTGCTTTTGATCAGTGCAGAAGTGCCTCATCAATGCATAATTAGAGCTAAACATTTAAGATCTCTAGGAATCAAAGCTCTGGTTCCCACAGCAACCACAACTCAGCTCTTCCACTGTATTTGCTTATATTCCTTCTACTTGCACTTTTTGCTACAGCATTCCCCATTCATTTTTATTCCCAACAGTCTCTTCCTCCTCCAGTTTCCCGTACTCTTCCCAGCAACTCCAGATTCCATACATATTCCTCCTTGTGCAGCCAGGAGCCTCCTTTCTGTAACCTCTCACTCCTTCAGCTTCTGCCATTGTCGAGTCTGTCCTACCAATCTGCTGTTATCCCACACATTCTGCACCTGCATTCATGTGGCAAAGTCTCCATGGTAAACAGGCTGAGTTTCTCCATCACAAAATTATTTTTACATCCTGCCACCTTCCCTCGTAAGATGACCTAACATCTCACTTTAACTGAATTCCACAACTCCTGCTTCTCTCCACTTGCCCAAGAGATGGCATTCTATTCCAATTCTTACTTATTTAAGAGTAAAGACTCCTAAATTCCAGACCATTCAGACCTCCCTCACCTCCCCACATCCACCTCCCACTCCAACTAAGCCTGAGTTTTCTGTCTCACCTTGGGATTATTCAGCCCCAGAAAACTTCTCTTTAAAATCAGCATGGGGGAACCACAACAGACCTACCTCCAGACCTATAACCACATTGTTAAGAGTCTGTCCTTTATTTTTGGGTCTCATGTCCCAGGTCAACTGTTTTTTCACTGTGTCAAATCTCCACCCACAGTGCAGCACAGCTGGGCACAATGACAGTTCTACCCTCTATTTGCTCTTTCTCTCCTGCTGCTCTGCTTCAGAGGAATTCTACATAAAGAGACTCAAAAAAACCTATGCTGCCCTTCTCCAGCTTGCTCCTTAAAACTTCCCTTTGGTATCCTGTGTATAAAACACAAGGCACTGAGGTGATCAGGCTGTTGGCCCATTTGTTTCCTTGTATTGTCCACTCCTTACTGCTCCCCTGGCCTTACCCTTCAGCCCTGCCTGCATGAGGACACCACTGTGGTAAAACAGAGGGTAAGTGAGCAGTGCCCCAGAACCTCAGCACTGCTTTCCTCCAGCCACCCAGAGCAGAGGGAGCTTCATCCATGTGGGCAGCAGCTCAAGCCAGGTGTGCTCACACCACCTGGGCAACCCCAGTGCAGGCAGGGCTTCAACAGAAACCAAACCAGCCCTGCACACCCCACCACACCTGGCTCCACACAATGGACTCCTGCCTTCTGACAGAGTCCTACCTAGCACACAAATAATGGAATAAAATGTTGCTAAGCTACAGCCCAGTTCCTGTAGAGCTGTAAATCACAGCTCAGCAAAGACATTATGGGTGTATTTTATGGGTGGGGGGCTTTGGTCACACCCAAGTTGTCTTGTAGAAAGCCACACAAAGTTTTCTCAGCTTCCCATTGCTTTTCCAGAAGGTTACACATGCCTGAGAGGAGGGCTGCTCATAAACACCTCTTTCCAGAAATAATAACAAAACATTTCTATGGCTATTCTTACATCCTAATGCAGGGACACAGCAAGAGTCACAACTAACAGGGAAAAGAGAATCGGGGCTGTGAATGTTGCCAAGACTGCTTGACCATGAACTTATTTCTCCCATAGTTTCTGTTAATAGCAAGATTGTTGGCAGGCAATAATTATATAACTCTCACTGTACTCATCTAAAACAGAATTGTTCCTTAATGGCTCCTTCTTGCGTAGAAAGGGAATTGCATCGCACCTGCCCACACAGTGTCTGTTTTTAGCCTGTGCTACCAGTCCCACGCTTCCAGAACCATTAAAACATGAGGGGTTTATTTTTTAGAACTATATTTATAACCTAGGAGGAGAGACAAATTTACACAACTCGACATACGACAATACAGCAACAGCCTCAGGATGCCTTTCCCAAGAGTTGATTAACTCAGGAACTCACGTCAAAACATCATCAGGTTTTCTCTGTTGGAGTCTTTTTCCCAAGCCAAAACCAAAGAAGCACACAGCAAACATGGGTGTCACTCCAACAATAGGAGCTGCCATTCCTCTATATAAGCCTCGGATTCCCTGCAAGAAACATTATCACAAGAATTACTTGGTTTTCCATAAACTTTGCACACAGTTCAACTTGTTGAGAAGCAAAAGGTGACAATCCAGGATAGGACCAGTCAAATGGGTCAGAGGGATAATGGTGTTAATTGTTCATTTGCAGTTATACATATTTAGCTCAGGTTCAGGGCCTACTGCAGAGAGAAGTTATCCTTCCTGGGAAACACTGGCACCGCTGACACCCTTCTGTGGCTATATCTGTGTACCCTGTGTGTGCATCTCAAGTGAAGTTAAAAGCCACCTGAATAAAAGCCCTAATAGATTATGGCAAGAGAAAACACACTGTCTCTCAGCTACCTACAAAAATACATGTGTTTTATTGGTAAGTTGTTAAATGCAGTATGTAAAATCCTGACACTGAATCTGAGAACTCTTTAACTAAAGGAAGAGTCAGGGAGGGGAACCTGAACTCCTTCACACCTCATGTGAATTCAGTTTGGAAGGAGTTCAAGAGTAAATACTCTTTTCTTCCCTACCCTAAGCCAAAACTTTCACCACACACTGTATTTCTGATGTTTTCCTCCATAGACTACACACATGAAAAAATTCTAATGCAGATCCAGCTGCTGCATTTATTTCATTTCTCTTGCCTTTGAACTGAACTTTCTCTAATAAAAAGTAGATTTGCCTTCCTAATAAAGGCAAGATGCACAAATCAAATATTTGCTGGTCTTTGCATCCCTTTCTTCTCACTGCCTCAATAAGCCAGTGCACCCCAGTATGTGCACAACTGGCTCTGCAATAATTGCACCTGGCTGACAGAGACCAGTCACTGCTGCTCGGCCTCCCCAGGGGCAGTGGGAAGGAAATGGCAATGCCAGAGAGGTTTAATAGTTTTCCTCACAGAAATGGATGAGTATTGAGTAGGAGTAGAGAAGCAGCACTGCTTTTGAACTTCCCATCACAAGGCTATTATTATGGCTCAGCTCTGACGTCTGTGCTGCAGCAGGGGTGTTAAACACTGCCAGGGATTCAGGGCTGGCACAGCATTCCCGTCCTTTGTGGGAGAGACCAGGGAAGCAAGATTTGCTTTGGTTATATAACAACCTGTTAATACCACAATGAAAGTAGATTTCAGATATGAGGCAGATCTTTGATTTAACAGAGAGTTACCTAACAAGATCCAGCAGTTAGAAATTAGACTTTGGGCATATCCATTGTTTCCAAATGGTAAATAGCTTCTAGGAAAACTTGCAAAACAGAAAACTAGGCTCTGTGTCACTTCAAAACTTTAAATCAAGGCTGTGTGCCTTTCTAAAAACAGAACAGACTAGTTCAATCCCATGATATGAATGATTCAGGAGTAAAAACCACTTTCAGTATTGAGAAAGCTACTCTACTTGATCCTCTGCTCTCAAACAAAAAGGAAAAAAAATCTATTAATTAATGATCCTCTGCTTTCTCATAGATGGCATAATACATTATAGAAGTAGAAGCACTGCTTGCATCAACTAAAGTCATTACCTACTTTAGGATTTCCACAGATGACTCCAAATAACAAAGACTGCAAGATTCCATCAAACTCGATAAGGTCAAAAAACTGTCAACATTGACTCCAGTCTATATTGTGCTGTTTTGAACCAAAACCTTACTGAGCAACACAAAGAGACATGTACCTGGAGCACGTGGATGCTAAATACTCCCTGAGTTTTGTAATCTGCTTAAAAAATTTTAACTAGACTCAGTCCAACTGACAACCCAGGAATTGTGTGGTCTCTGGGGGGCAACATTCCCACACAATTCCATTCCTGTGGTATTTTTGGCAGGTGTCACAGTACCTCTCCAACAAGAGTCTTTCTGAGGCAGTCGAAGGTCCCAGAATAGAGCGGGGGCTGCCCAGGCTGGGGCTTGGGCTGGGTTTGCAGCCGGACCTGTGAGAGGGGAGGAAAACATCGTTTTATTAAATATTAATAACCAAAATTTGGTTCAGAGAACACCTCTGGCTATTACAGAGTAAGTTCTGAAAATACCAATAGAGAAACTGACACCATTTTAGCCCTTCGCAGAAGGGAAGAGATTGAATTTTAATGTAATGAATAGTTAATGTATTTAACTAATAAATTGCTGGGATGATGTCAGGGTGACAAACCCACCTCTCCTGGCCCCCGAGTTGTGCCCCTGCAGGGTCACTCCCGGCCTGCCCCTGGCCCAGGGGCGCTGGGCCCCTCCACATCACGGGGCTGGCGGGACATCCCCGCTCCCAGTCCCGGGAACACGACGCGCTTTTCCCGATGTTTCCCGACAAACCGGGGCCGAGGGGACCCCGGTGCGACGCGCCGCCAGGGGGCGCCCTGCCGCGCCAGCCCCGCCCCCCGCGGTGCCTGCCGGGAGTTGTAGTCCCGCCGCAGGCGCCGCACCCGCCCCAGCCCTGCGCGGTGCCTGCCGGGAGCTGTAGTCCGCCCGCGGCCGCCCCGTGTGGCACCGAGCGCCGTCCGCGCCGCCTCACCTTGATGGTGTCCAGCGGGTGCCCCACGAACACCAGGCAGACGCCCCCGAAGCCGCCGGCGAAGAAGTTCTTCAGGGGGCTGATGGGCTGCGGCTGCTCCGCCATGGCGGCGGCGGGTGAGGGCGAGGGCCCGGGTGAGAGCGAGGGCTCGGGTGAGGGCCGGGGCGGGGGCCGGGAGCGGGAGCGGGGCCGGGGCGCTGCGTCCCCGCCGAGCCAGTGCCGCCCCTCGGCGCCGCGACCTTTACCCCAGTGCGGGGCACGCCGGGAGGCGGGCGGGACCGCGGCCGTGCGAAGGGTCGTCCCCGGCGCTGCCCGCGGGCGCGGCCACCGGGTGCTGTCACCGCCGAGCCCGGGCCGGGGCCGCGGCCGCTCCCGGGGCGCGGGGCCTGTTCCCCCCGCCCTCCGCAGTGGTTCGGCCGCTCCCCCCTCCCGGCCCCGCGCGGTGGCCCGGCCCGGCCTCGCCCCGCCCGGCGGAGGTGACGCACCGGGCCGGCGGTTCCGGCGCGCAGGAGGAGCCCGGGGCCGCTCCCGCCGCCCGCCGGTAAGTGCGGGGCCGAGCCGGGGGTTCCGCGGGGCCGAGCCGGGGCCGGCACCGAGCCCGGAGGGTGGGACGCCCCCCCGCCGCTCCGTGCCCGGCTCTGAGCTCCGCGCTCCGCCCGGAGGAGTCGCAGCCGCGGCGCTCTCGGTCTCCCGGGGGCTGTGCAGGGCTTTCCCCCGCCCGGTGTCCTGCGCTGCTCTCCCGCCCGCCTGCAGCGCGCTGGGCAGGCGCAGGGTCCGGGCTCGCCCGCATTCCCAAGGAATGAAGCCCAGGTAATTTCCATGGGCTGGGCACCGCTCTGGCCGAGCCCGGAGTGCCGGGGGGGACAGAGGTGCGTAAAACAGCTGATTAAAACCGGTGGTAGGTTATAAAGGGTTGGGATGAAATGGATCAGATGAGTTGGGAAGGACAAGGGACTTGTGGTAGTGTGAACGGAGACTGGAGAAGCGGGAGGAGAGCGTGGATGTTCACGGGGGAGTGTGATTCTTCTGCAGAGAAGTCCCTGCAGAGTCATCTGTGCTGAAAAGGATGGGGGATCTTCTGGTTCTCGGTCTTGGGATGACAAAAAATGCTCTCTGAAAACTCAGTGGAGAAGGAACAGAGAGGTTTGCACTGCGTGTGTGAGGAGGCAGCTGAGGATGATCCACAGATTATGGATTTGGGTGACATAGGTGAAAATGCAATTAGCATTGATAGCCAGCATAGAGCTGGGGTTGATTCCAGGGAAAAGGGAGAGCATCAGCCCTTTTAAAGGTTATGTGGGTAAGTAGTTCAGGAGGCAGAGTTGAGCTACACTTCCTTTGTTTCAGATAAATAAAGAGGTGAAAGAAGAAAAAGCCATCTTAAATAGCTGCAAAATATCAACAGAAAAAGAGGAGGACCATCCTCCAAAAGACTTACCTGAGGAATCCCACAACGGTAGGGACAGATGGAAAGGAACCCAAAAAGAGAGATGTTGTGGGACAAGGTATGAGGTGGTGGGATATTTGAAGGCTTTTTGTTGCAAAAGGCCTTGTTAAGAATTGTGTTGCAAAGCAGGAGTCAGGGCGAGGGCAACTGTTGGAGGTGATGGAGAGCAGAGTAGGGGTGAGTGTGTTCAGGTGCTCCTGCAAGAGGGAACTAAATTATATCAGTGTTAGTGAAGATGCAGAAGTGTCTTGGATAAAGCTGGAAGTGAAGGGCCTCATCCTCCTTTGGGTAGAAAAGCTATCTAAATATGGTTTAAAATTTTCTGGTCTGGTCTTGGGGGTTATGGTGGTTATTTAATCTAAATACTCTTTGCTTTTTTTGTTCCTTTTTCTTTGAGCTTAACATCTTTATTGTCTTAAAAACTAGTGCTATCAAGTATTAGCTGTATCTTGTCTTTGTACTCAGAGTTTGTGATGTGAGCATTGGGCTGAGTGTAGGTGAGGTGAGTTCTGTTCCTGGTTTTCCTGGTGTCCTCCTTTGTGTCTGCCTCAGCCTTCCTCTCCCTTCAGTGTGTCCAGGTGATGTTCAGCTGTGCTGGAAGTGAGCTCTTCCCTAGAGTGCTGGGAAAGGAAGCATGGAAGTCACACAGTCTGCAGACTGTTTTATGCTTGGCATGTCCATATCCCCTTTTGCCCGTGCAAACCATTCCTCTGTTCCCATAACTGTCCTGGTGGCGCAGAGAGATGTCTCTGCTCTCCTCCAAGCTCTCCCCAGGGAGTGGTGTGTCACTGGGAGGTGCTGGGCAGGCCCATTATTCTACCTGGTTATTCACAAACATCTCACTGCAGGGATGTGACTCGCCTCGTGCTGGGATAGGAAATGGACCCAGTGTTTTGGTGTGGTTTTTTTTTGTCTCCAGAGTATGGGATGGTCTGAGTGAGTTTGGGAAGTTCACTGACCTGTGACATTTGCTCAGGCTTTGCCATGCTCTGGGTTGGCTGACAAAGCTGTGGCACACTGGGCTGTTCATGGCATGTTCACAATGGGTTCAGTCTCAGATAAGTTATTCCTTTCAGCAGGTAAAGATCCATTTCTTCTTTTATGCAAGAGATCAGTGTCAGTGCAGATTAAGCCCAGAAGTGATGCATTAACTTTAAGCAGGGTAAAGGGTGGGACAATACAGGTTTGCCCTGTCTGCCAAATCAGATTTCACATCTGTGTTCTCCCAATATGGAGAGACTGTGTGTCTGTTTCTCTGAAGTTCTATGGAAGGCACTTCTATAAATTATTTGTGTGCCACATTTGTTGTGGACCGCTAAGGAATAACAAGGCAAATGAAAGGAATGAAGACCAAAATTCAGGGGATAATATCACTGGCTGCCAGCCTTCATCCCCTCTCACTGGGGGATTGCGTCTGCTGAAATCACTGCAGCCCCTCAAATTAATTGGACATCACATCTCTTCCTGGTTATTCTCTGCTACTTTGTCAGGTTACTCGAAAGAGAAAACAAATTAGTTGAGGAAAAATAATGAAAATTTATGATTGAGTTTTCCTGTGCTCCAAAGTCAGGATTCTCAAAGCTCAATTATGGTTTCCCCAGCAGATACAAATTGCAGTACTGAGGGATTGTATTTGAGTAGCAGAGCTAAGAACATTGTAATGCAAAATGGAAACATGTGTAACAAACCAAATACATGCTCCTTGTGGAAAACAGGGCTTTGATTTCATGTATGTTTTTATATGTAAAATTTGGTTGCAGCATTGTTTTAAGTTTTTCATATTGTCTCTCTAAACTAAATAATTTGGATACAAAACATGAGAGGACCAAAATTCAGGGTTGATTCGTGCTTTGCTGCTGAACCTTTTTGAACTCAAATTCACAGGGTTTAGTTACACAAGCAGGTGATTTGTAGTTCAGATAAGTATCAGGTATGTGAATTTTCCAATATAAGGGAGCATCTAAAAAAAAGTTATCTATTCTGATTCTCCTTGAATAGCAGCTGTCAGCACTTAAACATAGTTTTCTGCATTCAGAAGGTAATAGGTCTATATCAAGAAGTTAATAAAATGAGAGAGTTAATTTTATTTCCCCATCCAGTGTAAGGCCCAAGCCTTCTCACATCCCACAGAACCTACTGAAAGGGATGAACTAATTTCACCATTTCTTTTGAGGTGGTGTTGAAGACTCTTACACTGTGTGTGTGAGAGATCTGTTTGCTTGTCTTATTTTCTGAAGTCCCACTGAATGGCTGTGGTACTGAAGCAATGTGGACTTGTACAAGGTATCACAGGTTGCCTTTTTGCTCCTGTGGTCATAGTCAGGGGGTTTGTGGTTTTCCTGTTAATGAAATGGAGAGGATGCTGTTCTGCAGCTCTTCAGGCTGTTGATAAAAAACTTTGTCCTAAAGTCATATCTCTGAAAAGATCTACAGAGAAGGTTATGGAGTCCAAGTGTCAAGAAGTCTCAGGGCCAGCACTGGGGATTAGGATGCAGTTTAATAACCCAGTTTCCAAGGATTTGGACGTTGCCTGTAAGACCAGCCTTGGTGTTGAAGGTGCAAGAGTCGTGATGGATCCAAACCAGGGACGTGCACAGTGGAATCTTCCTCACCTGGGCCACGGGGTCGGTCCTTTCCTGGCTGTTTGATCACCTGTATGATGTTGACGTGGCCTCTCTTACAATTTCTTAGGCACAGAAAAAAATTGTTTTTCCTCCCTTAGGAAACAGAGCTCAGATGAAATCAAAAGAACGATAAAGTTTGGAGGCAAAACAAGAAGCTGCGGTTGCTTCCCTGGTCTGCAGTTTGGCAGGGCATTAAGATGTCCGTGGACATGAACAGCCAGGGCTCTGACAGCAATGAAGAGGATTATGACCCTAATTGCGAGGAGGAGGAAGAGGATGAGGATCCTGGGGATATTGAGGATTATTATGATGGGGTAGCTAACGACGTGGAGCAGCAGGGAGCAGATGCCTTTGATCCAGAGGAGTATCAGTTCACCTGCTTGACTTACAAGGAGTCGGAGAGCACTCTGAATGAACACATGGCCAGCTTGGCTGCCACGTTAAAGGTGAGGAAAGGTTTCTGCACTAACACAGGTGTAAAACAAGCCTGTGATGGAACAGGCAAGTACTGAGAATACAGTTTGTAAAAAAGCTCTGACAATGTTACTGTTACAGGGGGTTGGAGGAGCATTGTTGAAGGTCCCTTCTTTACAACTGACTCAAAGGTTTACAATTGTTACAAACTGGTTGTGGGGCCTGAAAAACCTTCCTTAATGAATATTGATTCCTTTTTTTTTTACAGAGCTGAGCTTCGTGACTAAAAATTCCTGAGTTGTAACTCTTTGCATTAACACCTTTCTTGGTTGATTCTGAGAGAATAATTGCAGACTTTCAAAGGCAGATCAGCTGTCATGCTTGGTATTAACCCATTGCAGTGACAGCAGTGCAAGTACAGTGAACTTGTCACCTCCTGTAGTGACTGATTCATCACAGAAGTGTCACACTGAGTCGGCTCTGTGGTGTTTTACTTGATCAGACTTTTGTGAAGTTTTCTCTCTCTCTCTGTAGCTGAGCACTGAACTGCACAGCAGCCACAAGAGGAGGTTCCCTCTGCCCTGTGTGCTTTGCTCCAGCTGCTGGTCTGAGAGGAAAGGAGAGTTTTATAAGCTCTAGATGTTGACACTGTGTCGAAATTGCTGCTGCATCTACTTTGTAACAACTCTCCTAGTGCTTTTTCTTCACTGGAAGGACACCTGAAAGCAGGACAGGTGACTGCAGCATGTGAAAAAAACATGTTGGATAGGTTTTGATTCCAATTCATTTGGTCTGAATCAAACTTATATAAAAATTAGAGGAATTTCTTGGTCTTTATTTGCACATCAGTGTCCTGAAGAACCAGTATAACCATAAAGCCTGAGGACTGTGAACCATAAACAATGGGCTCTAAAGGACACCCATAATTTGCTGATTTTGCTGCCTGTTCTGCTTGTTTGCATCATTTACCACCTCAGAAAATTAAGTTTTACTTTTCTTGCTGTAAAACCTGTGTCTGTAATTACTTCAAAATGTGCAGTTTGAGCTCTGAATACCTGGAGTTCCTTACAGATTGTCAGAAAAGGGAGACAACAGGAAAGTACAAATGAGAGTTGTTGGTCAGCACTTCTGATCCAGCTGCCAGTTGCTCTTGGTGATTAAGTAAAGATTTAGAACAGCTTTTCTGCTCCTGTTTGCTTTCAAATGGAGCTCCCTTCAAAAAGGTGACCCCTGCCATATTGTTCTCTTGAATTAAACTACCAAAAGCAATACTTTTAGTCTTTAAAATCAGGCTTCCAGAGCTAAAATAAATTTTCCAAGAGTTCTGAAGGTCTCACTGAGCAAATATGGCTGCCCAGATAATGCCAACCTGCTCGCTCACACCTCACCCCTAATACAACCTAAGGAGAGAATATTTTAGATTCCCTTTATATCAAGAATATTCCTGCATATTTATTCTATAAATGAAGTGCTATACATTTTGCTTTGTGCATGAGGAGATGAAATTAAATTTGGGTAGAAAGGCTGTGATCTTGTAACCCACACACAAAGGCTTTTTAGCTCCCCAAGTGCCACATTAACTCTGTTCTCTACCAACAGCAGTGCAATCATTGCACTTTTCTTGGAAATTTGTTGTGTATCTGCAGCATGTACTTTTTGTTTCCTGGCATACTTTCTTAAAATACTTCAGCCACCCCATCTCTTCCTTCCCTTCTTTACCCCCAAGGAAACTGTGGATTTTGTTACTTTTCTGAGTAGAGAGAATTAGTGTTGAATTAGCAAGCACAGAGGAGAAGGAAATGGGACAGAGCATGTTGAGCTATTTGTTATTATTTTCCATGGACTTAATGGATACGATTAAACAGGGGTAGACTTTTCTAAGAACTATATATTTACTTAATTTGCTTGAGCTCTAAAAACTACTTTTTCTTTTCAGCCTACCTTTCACAATGTCTTAGGTTTTCTTAGATAGTGGCGATTGTTCTTTTGGAGCACCTGGTTAATTTTGTTTATTTCATCTCGTTTACCTTGTGATAGATACTCTGATTATGTGGTGCTTCTCAGAATTCGCTCCTATTTCAGGCAAGTGGTTGCCCTGACAGGGAAAGGGAAAGGGAATTACAGACAGTCTTCAGGAGTTACAATGTTGAAGGCAACAGATGACAAGGTATCCAAGTGATTTGCTATTGCAAGAAACAAATAGATTAGTACTCTTCCCTAAAGCAAAGAAAGCAGCATGCAATAAATGGGCTCAAAGCCATGTTTGAATGTTCTGCCACTGTATTGTCATTAGGTGATTCACGTTCTGAAGGTTAAACTGGGTTGGAGGGTGTATTGAGTGTATTTTTGCTCTGTAATATATTGTCTACAGGCTTTAAAGGCCAGAAACAGAATTTCAGAGCTCTAAGTCTTCATACAATCTGTGCTGTTCTTGGCTAACAACAATCTAAATAAATAGTATTTTATTTGCTCTGTGGTTAACCCTCAATGTTAGTTTTCCAAGCTGTTTTGTTCAGCTATTTCAGACTGATTGTTGGATTCCTATTTTTTTTAAAGCAATGAGGTAATGTGTGATCCTTCTTGGGAACCTTGGCTACCTGTTTGCACTCACTGTGAGTCACAGCTGACCTTGTTCTCACTCCTGCTGAAGGTGAAGAACTGAACAAACCTTGCACTGGCCAGTTAACCTCAGGTCAGGTGCGAACACCTCGTGAATGTGAAAAGTTTATGTGCAACATCGAAAGAGAAACACTGTTCAGCAGAATAAAACTTGTGCTTTATCTACTCCAACTGGAGGCAAAATTCAGTTAAAACCTGAAGTCTGATAAAAGCATGAGACCCTGCGTGTAGGCAGACATATGTTCTTGTATCTCTTACTGCCATAGGAAACTTTACACTGAATTCTTCTAACTTGCTTTCTATCAGGTGGGAAATGTTGAATAGGAAAATTGGTGCAAGCAAGGCAGCAGTGGACTCACCCAGCTGTGCTGTGGGGCTGGCCTGCAACTGCAATACTGATTATCCCAGAACCAGAGAGAAGCTGGAGGGACTTGGTGTTACTCTGACCAAACTGATCTCAAGCCAATACTCAGAGCTGTGGTTTGCTGACCCAAAGCCTGTAAATTGAAGTAGATCACTTTTAATTCCTCAAAAAGTCTCTTGACTACAGTCAACACTTGTGAAGGGCAATGCCCTTGAAAGCAGAGTGGCCTGTATTGCCTGCAGACCAGCAAAAGAATTCACAACAGTTCTTTTTAAAAAATAGATACAAGATACAGTAGCTTTCAAAATTAATGAATTAAAATTGTGTAGCAATTAGTTCATTTTCAAGATAACTGTCAGTTGTCATTGAGTGATTGTGGGTCCTGGAGTGGCATATCAGGCCATGCAAACAGTGCAATACTCAGCAGTTGTACAAACAAAGTTGACCCTGTCACTGACAAGCAATTAAGTGTGTGATGAGGTCATTTTGTTTTTGTTTGTGATGGCACTTCCTGGCTCTGCTGAGGGTCTCCATGCCAGTCTACAATATCTGTGATGTTTCAGATAAGTGGCAGTAGTTTGTTTGTTTACCTTTTTTTTACTAGTGATATAAACCACCAGATTAAAAATTTGCAATTAGAACTTATGACAAAAATGTTACCTTAATTTTAGTTTAAGCTGATTGTCAGTCATGAGAAAGCTGTGATGTTTCTGCATATTTAGCAAGGATAGATAATTGTGTTGTTTTACAGACAATTGATGCTGATGTTGTCTTTTCACTAAAACCAAGGGGATTGTAAGAATGAAGAATTTATAATTTTCACTTGACTAATGTGGGTAATCTGCTAATATTTACCAGACAGTAACAAGCTCACTTCCTTTGCTTCTTGAAATAACAGCTTCTGATGTGGGTTATTTTTAGCTCTGTCTCTTGAATAATAAGTCTTGGTAGATGCAAAAAATACTTGCAATTATGACATAATTCTGAATCTATTAATCCATGTTATCACTACTGATCTGTCAGAGATAAACCAGTTTTTCCCATACTCTTGCTCACTATACTGACATTGCATCTTCTTCCAGTGAAACCAGATTAGTGTTGGCTCATAAAAGCAGAGCCCTCAGAGGCTGCTCCACACACTCAAATTGCGCTGACACAGAACAGCGAGTTTGCAGAGCTGCTGGTGAATGCTGGCAGTGCTCCTTTTCAAATACCATCTTCAGCAGATCCAGAGTCATGTGTGTGGGGACTGGCAGCCTGTGGGAGCAGCAATTCCCAAGGGAGCCAGCGCTGGCTGAACACCCTTTCCATGATGTGAGGACCCCCAGGGTGTGTGAGCCTCACTGTATCAGAGAATCATAGAATCAGTTGGGTTGGAAAAGACCTCCAAGATCATCAAGTCCAACCCTTGGTCCAGCTCCAGTCCCTTTACCAGATCATGGCACTCAGTGCCACATCCAATCTCAGTTTAAAAACCTCCAGGGATGGTGAATCCACCCCCTCTCTGGGCAGCCCATTCCAATGCCTGAGCACTCTCTCTGGGAAGAATTTTTTTCTGATCTCCAACTTCAATTTCCCCTGGCAGAGCTTGAGCCCATGCCCCCTTGTCCTATTGCTGAGTGCCTGGGAGAAGAGACCAACCCCCACCTGGCCAGAACTTCCCTTCAGGTAGTTCTAGACAGTGCTGAGGTCACCTCTGAGCCTCCTCTTCTCCAGGCTAAACACCCCCAGCTCCCTCAGCCTCTCCCCACAGCACTTGTGCTCCAGTCCCTTCTCCAGCCTTGTGCAAACCATCACCCGGAGTGTGATCTGTGGTGCTGCTTATCTGAACAAACCTGCAGTGGTGCGTAGTCATCCCTTAGGATGCTGCAATGACTTCAGGAAACATTGTGTCACATAAAATGGCAGTATTGCAACCCAGCTGTGCCCAAGTACCTCAGGTACAGCAGAGAGGGTAAAGCCCCTTTAAATATTAACATGCATGTACGTAAGAACAGGGTTTCAAAAGTTTGTGTTCAAAGTTAAAAGTCCGTGAGAACCAACATTGGTAAGTATTAGTAAGCAGTAAATGTTTAAATATCATATATTATAAATGGTAGAACCTGATAGGCAAATTTGACTTCTCCACAGAACCCCTGTGGTGCTGTTTGGCAATGATAACACTGTTTCAGAGTACCCTTAAGCCCTAAATTAGTCAGGACTTGCAGGTTTGTATCTACACTGTGTTCTGTGTTTTAATACCAACCAACATTATGTGGGACTTCCAGCCTGAAGCTGTAACTCTTAGGAACACTCATGTCTGAGACATATCTTTGTCCTTTAGCCATTTTTTGTTCCCAAACAAAAGAATCCTGGAAGTTCTGCTGTGATAAACCTGCATTGTTGCCTATCGTATCCATAATGCCTATATCAAGTAGTGTCAAGAGGACATGAATGTGTCTGTAACTCTCTGCAGTGTGGGGTTTTTTTGGCTTATGAAGGTCCTTCTCTCTTTTTAAAAGTAACTTTGTAAACTTGGTGAACAGGATGAGTGATGTCTGGAGAGTCCAAACCTTGCAATCTTGTGACAACTTCACCTAGTCGTTAGAGGAGAGAGATCACTTTTGTTACTTACTGTCCAGGACTGCTGAAATTCTCAACTTGATTGGTAAAATGAGCCACAAATGTGGAGGGTGACTATAGACCACCCACTTCTTTGTGGTTCACACCTTAGGTGTATCTTACAGCCACTATGACTCTGCAGTGAGCAAAACAAATCTGTTTGCAGCTGTTGATGGGTGTGATCTTGGTGGGAGACAGAGGCAAGACCCAAGTCATTAAAAATGCCAAAACAATCTTTCAGTAACTGTTTCATGTTGCAGGCTTGCAGCTGGACAACGAGATCAGAGGAGCAGCGTGAAGCAGCTGAACACATTGCCAAGTGTCTGCTGTGCCTGTTAAGGACAGTGCAGCAGGAACGAGCTGTGTTGTGCACTGTCAAACACTGCTTTACAAAGCAGGTGTTCCTCCTCTTCATCTTTTATAACGTGCCCTTAGAAGTTTAGGTTGTCAAGTAAAGGACTGTGTAATTTGGGCCTGAACATGGATTGCTCACTGCAGAGCTGCCCAAGCCCTGCCCTCTGTGGCTGTGAGCACTCACCAGTGCTTCCCAGTTTGGGGTGGCTGCCCAGCGTTCTAAGCCACTGGTCATGTGTATGGATTCAGGTTGTTACCTGACCTTCACTTCCTCCCTGTGCATCCTCCGCATCATCCTTTGTCAGCCAGAAGGGACATTCCATTCTCCTGTGTTTTGTTGGGAAGGCACCTCCGCAGGGTCTGTGCGGTGGAGTCTGGCGGCGTTCAGGGTGCACAGGGCAGCGTGAGCTGGACACTGATGCTCTCACACTGTGTTACACTAGAAAAACAACTGCAGTGAGGACAGCCAGGGAGTCTCATGTCAGTGTTATATCTGTGTGCTGTCTTACAGCTTTCTTGCTCCATTTCTTTTCGCTCTAAATCTTTCAAAGAAGGAATCTCATAGTTGGTTTGTAATAATGCCTTCTGGCATACCAGCTTGCTTAAGTGTATCTTTTCTTCTAATATTTGTTTCTGAATTTCCCCAGGAAGAATAGCCTAACAGCTTGAGAAATACGTATGTTGAGATTTCCTAGCTGAGTCCTCCTGATCCTGTTTGTTGACAGCTGCAGCTGAAATTGTTGCTGTCCTGTGTAGGAGAGCAGATGGATTAAAGCAATGTGTAAGTGTGGAGAGGGAGCCAGAATTTAGCCCCAGATCCCCTTTCTTCAGTATGTGGCCAACTGGGTTATGCACTGTCAGCTTCACAATCGTGGTGTAACACCAGCAGTATTTGTCATTTCCAAACTGCACTCTGCCTCCTAAATATCCATCTAGTCTTGCAGGCTGATACCAGGTCTCTGCATGCCAGAAGGTGAGTGACAGGGAACAGATTAAAATCCTGATGGAGCAGAGCTCGTGTAGTGCTGTTTGTCACGGCCTTCCCATGGTGCTGAGAGTGCAGCTACAGACTCTGAATTTCCCTGGTGCATCCTGCAGTCTGTAATCAGGAGAGGGCCTGAAATGTCAGACAAATTGTACTCAATCCTGTGTGTGAAACCTAAAGGTGGAGGGGGTTTTTTCACTTTTTTTTTTTAATTTGACTGAACCCAGGGAAAAAAAAACAGGGATACGATTTTGTATTAACTTTGTCAGTTTTTCCTGATAAATGCAATTAATTTGTGTTCAAGTTTGAAAACAACCTTCTTATGCTTAGAAACCAGTAACAGATATGGAGCACTTTGCTGTAAGACTTTGAACACTTGGGGTGTTTATGGCAGGTGATGTGAATCACTTCTCAAGCCCCTGCAACCTCCTGAGCTTTCTACTAGGATTCCATATTGGAAGTCTGCTTAAAAGAGAGGTAGGTCAAAGCGAAGGAGAAAATGTGGTCCAAAAAAAAGCTTTTTGTTGCCCTTTTATTTCTGATTAGTTCCTGATATTTTTGCAATTTTTCTGAGAAATCCTCCAGTAAAAACAGGGCAGTCACATAGTTTTTCCAACAGGACATGGAGGGAGTCAGATCTACTTTCCACAAGAGAAATGAGTGTAAAATAGAATTTTTTCCATTTTTAGGTCACTTTTCTTACCTCAGTATCCTGAAGGCAAACATGACTGAAAGGATTATTTTCTTCAGTGAAGTTACTCAATAGAAATTATGGTTTCTTTCTAAGGTGTTGCTCTACTGCTAGCTCAGTTGAGTCTCTATTTTGCCAGTTTCTCACCAACAGAAACTATTTAAGAGGCTTTTGCTCTGTGTGTTTTTACTGTTATAAAGAATTTTAGTGTGTTTTTAGAGGTTTTGAAGCAGCACACAAACTAATAACTTTTGAAGTTCATCCTTTCATTTTAGAACTAACAAAAGCTATTCATGGTTAAAACAAATGCTTCTCAAGATTAATCCTATTTGCTTAAAGCTATTTGTATAAAAACCTTTGATTAGGCAAAATGGAAGAAATGGAAGCTGCATTTCTTTGTGCCAGGTTTGTGTTCCTCTCGGCCAGACATCTCAGTGCAACCCTCATCTAACAGGAATTGTCAGCTTGGTGCAAAGCCATGGAATGTCAGCTCCAACCAGATCCTATCATCTCCAACTCGTTCTGAGTTGAATCTCTTTGAGAATCACCTGATGATCATTGTTTCAAATTTCTGATGCCGCATCTCTGCAAAGGGAAGTTTGAAACACACCTTCAAAAAATAGGCCATCCCTTGGAGAAAAGTGAAATGAACTCCTGAGATATGCATGCAACATAAATATGCATGAGCAATTTCTGTAGAAAATAAGCTCTACAAAAGACGGTGTTTTTTGAGCTTTTAGGAAACATTTCTGTGTCAATTAGCAACTGTCAGAGTGGCACAGTTGAGAAGATTTTTCTGCTGTAGAGAAATGAAGCATCAGCTCTTCAAACAACTTGGCTTATCTAGGGAAGCAAGTTGAGACGTAGTTGTTTTAGAGCCCTCTAAACACAGTGAGGTTCCTGCAGAGATTCTTTGCAAATTCTTTTGATATTGTCTTGTCTTAAAGAGTGCCAGACTCTCTCACACTTCAGAACTGTGAGTAGTTTGCTTATCTTGGAGAGTAAAGAATGCAGGAGTTAAACACAGATAGAAATAATAAAGAAAAAAAATTACTGTATGCTCTTCCAGAAAATGGATAGATGTGTGTTTAATGCAGTGGCATTACTACTTTAGTCTACTTTCAGAATCTGATTTTGTCCAGCACTGTGTAAAATTTTCAGGCTTTTCTTACAACTCCTGTAGAGCCTTTCCCTTATGCAGAGCAGCTTCCTCTTGGCACCCTGGCTGTGTGCATGGGCACTGTGCCCCTTTTCCAGTGCACTGATCAACATTAATGTTTGGTGCCTATTTCTGGCAATCAACAGCCCTTTATCACTGGTAAGAGTTATCCTGGTGGAGGTTTGGAAGAGGCTGCTGAGGTGATCACTTCCGTGTTTTAAAACAAAGCTGGAAGTTGCAGATTGGATCAGATTCTCTCTGTTCACCTTTGCTGCCTCATCATGAAGAAAGAAGCCTGGTCTTCAGTTGGAAATTTTCCAGATTCATATTTGGACTGAGCTGTTCTTTAATAGCAAAGTTTTGAGCTGGTGGTGGGGAAATGAAAATGAGGGAAAGAAAAAATTTTTAGCATGACTGTAGCTTTCAGCTTCTAAACTTTAATAAATCTGATCCCAGATAGAGGAGTTCTGGAGAAGTCACCCTATGTAGAAGCATTGACACAATTGGTCAGTTGGAGGCAAAAACTGAAATAGAAGTGCAACATCTCAAATGTGCATTCCCCTCTGTGCTGGGGTCTGCAGAAAAATTTACTGAAGGGACGTGCTGTCAGCAAGACACCAGGTCGGATTCGTTGCTACATTTTTTGGTTCTCAGCATTCTGAAAAGCGAGTAGGAAAGTTTAAACAAAGCAGACAATTTATCAGAGGCATAATTTTTAAATTTGTGTTCAGTTTGTTCCTATTCATTTGTTCGTGGATCAGCTGAGATTCTTGTGGCTCCTGGTGACTGATAGGGGACTGACTTGGAGCTCTTTCTGAGATGTTTCTTAAGTTTGAGGTCTTTTCACTGTGTGACACTTCTGACTGTCCAGGAAATGTCTTACTGGACAATGTCCCAGCAGTATCAGCTTCTGTACATTGTTTCTTCTTGCTGTGAGGTAATGGATTTTGTACATATGGACCCAACTACTGGTTGTAGTGGTGTTTTTCTGTGCTTAGCACGTTTTAGCTCCTGCTTACAAAGAAATCCTTGAACTATTCGAGGATGTTACTGTGGAAGAACTGCCTGACTTGGTACAGTCATTCAGTCATTATGAATGTGCAGTCATTGAAGAGGCTGGGGAGTGCTTCTAATCAATAGAAACAGGCTTTTGTTAAACACTTATTTTTCTTACACTTGTTTTCTGGAATCTCCTCAGTAGTCAGAGGTATTCACATTTCTTCTGAATTCCCAGCCTTGCTGTTTTTGAGTAGGATGTAGAACGTGGTGAGACTCCACTCTGCAGGCACAGCCCCAGTATCTTTAGTTTCTGCTCTTCTCCCATCCCTCTTTCTTCAGTTTCAGTGTTACTTATTTTAACATGTAAGAACCAGGACTTCCATGCCAAGGAGACTGTGGGGATGTTGCTACAACTGTCTGACTCTGGAACTTCTGTTCTGCAAGATCACATGTGCTGCAATCAGGTAGTACCATAATCTTCTCTGCTTCAGAGCTTTCATTAAAGTAGTCTCATATTATGAACTGGGCTTTATGAATTGAAAATGTTATATTCTTGTGTGCTTTTATGGTGAAATTAGTACAATTAGCACTACAGCTGATCCAGTCAGTGCTTGCAGCTGGAGCAAAATAGGAACAGTCACAGAAGCTTTGTTATTCTTCTAGATCTGTTAATCTGACATCTTTCTGGAGCATTAATTCCACATTTTGCCTGACATAATTTGGCTCAAAAGCATTTGATTGTGTTAGCAGAGTTTGTTAGATTTCAGAAATGTGTGCTGGTACTTGTATTTTTCTTTCTCCTACAACTTCATTCTTGAATGTGCTTAGTTCCTCCTCAGGGGACAAGTAGCTTCATGGAATCATGATGCTGCAGTGAGTTCTCTATCCCAGGCTCTGAAAATCCAACTGAAAAACAGTAATTTTCATATGTTACAGATCAATTTTCATTCAAGTCCAGCAGTTTGTTTTCTTTTGTCAGGATGGTAGTTCTTCCTTACTGCTACTGAGAAGTAGCTTCACTGCTGTTAGAGAATGATTCATTACCATGTGGTTTGCATTTGTAGGAAGCCAGTCTTGTAGAGACCACATTCCTGATGCTTGTTTGTTTTACAGACTCAAATGCAGATGTTTTCCTTGTACAAACAAGTCAGAGGTGTCTGTCTGGGTCTGCCAGGCTGGGGGCTTAAGATAACAACCCATCCTGGGCTGGCAGTGGCACTTGATCCGTGCAGGCTGTGTGTGTTGGCAGCAGCAACTCTGTGTGCTGTGCTCCATCTAATCACAGGGTCTGGGCAGGGAGGGAGGGAGGGAGGGCGGGCAGCGCTGCCTGGAGCCTTTGTTTCCAGGGGACCTCATCACAGCACTGGTCAAGTTGAGGAAGGTAACATGGCAGATCTTGCGCAGCATGAGCTAATGCTGTGGTTCTTCTAGAGAAAGGATTGTTTGTACATTAAAAATTACTCTTTTATTACTGGGATTTCTTAATGGCCAGCAAAGTGGGCACATCAGAATGTAGAGATGCATAAGAGTTGATTAAACACCCTGTCTGCACCGTGTGTTGGTGCTGCAGTGGTTTAGTTTGCTGAATCAACAGTGGTTTAGTTTGCTGACAACGTCCAGCGCTGACAAACGCCAGTGCAGGACCGGGGCAGTATCAAGTGGCAGCAATAGGTCAGTTGTGTTGTGAAACTGCACCTCTTCAGCAGGGTGAACTCTTAAGAGTAATGACTATGCTACCCTCAGGTTTGCAGAGCCTGAGGGTTTTGTAGGAGTGACCATTGCTTGTTTTTCCTTCCAGAACTGTGTTGGTGCTGCTGTGTACTGTAGTACAAGTGCATCAGATCCTGCAATTCACCTGTAGCAGCCTTCAAGAAGGCTTATGGCACTTCAGCTGATGATTGGGACTGACAGTTTCTCTAGGGAAAGAGAAAAGCAACTCTTCTGCAGCTAGGACAGTAGAAGTGTTTTCTATCTGCATATTAGAGAGGTGGCTTGGTGATAGAGCATGAGGCAGAGCCCTTTAATGTCAGATGGTGTTTGAATGCACTGTGTGGACACTGAGCTTGCCCAGCTGCTTTCTAGCGTGGAGAGAAATGAGGAGACACAGGTCGTGAGCCTTTTGAATTCCCCTGAAAGAGGTGTGTTGTTTGCAGGACATGTGCTTTGTTTGAACTCCAAGGCCTGATAAAGGCATGAAGAGGCCGAGAGGCATGTTGGAGGTCCAGCAGCTCAACAGATGTCTGTGGTCTTGTTGGGTATGAGCCTTTTTGTGCAAGCAGACAAGTCTATTTTCTTCCGAAATAAACTAATACACAGAAGTGAAGGAGAACTTGTTTGCTTGTGCCCTTGTAGCCTGACTTTAAATGTCATGTTGCAGTATTCTGGAGCGTGCTCGGGCTAGTGTGGATTGTGGTGGTGCTTGCCAAGAGTCCACGTAATGCAAGCAGCTCTGCATGGAAACAGTCCCTGTCCCAGTACCTTTCTGTCTTCCAGTCCAGTCTGTAACCCTCTTCTCTGCAGTGAAGGGTTGGGGAAATGGTTTGTGTTTTCCCCATAACCTTTGCTGTCACAGCATCCCTGCATTTGCAGCCTGTTGCTGCTTCTCCAGCTGAGTAAGTAGTATTTGCCTGCCCTGGGATTCCTACTTTGCACATTAAATGAGGATCCTGATCCCAGTCTGGTCTGGGCCTTCCAGGTGGTGACCACAGTCAGATCTGGATGTGGGGCTTCCATGGGCAGTTAAGCTAATCCACTGAATTCTTTATTCCTTCCTCTCTGTGCTGTTGTAACTAAGTGTGTGAGCTTGGGTACATCCATGCTTCATTCCAAGTTTTGTATTGCAAATATCCTGGCTGTGAGCCTTGTACTTGGCAGTTTAATGTGAATTGAGTGTCACTAGGATATTGTACTGAATTGGTACAGCTTAGTTTTATAAGAAAATCATAGTCCTAAGCAAGGTGTGGCTTCAAAATGTGCCAAACTTGACTTTTAACTTTTTTCTTTTATTTTCCACTTAGGTATCACATGCTGTTGCAAAGCTAGTATTAGTTAGTTTCCACTGGCAAATCTCAGAGATTTTGGAAAGGTAAGTGTGAATAGTCTTGCCTCTTTTGTGCTCAATGCTTTTTTCCTCCCAGCTTTGCAGAAATGCTCAGGGTGCTCCATAGGTGTGTTTTTGACAAGTGTCTTTGGACCTGAAAGCAGGACACGTGGTCCACTCCAGGGAGCAGAGGAAAACCCCTGGTTTGTTGAGGCTACATTGTCTGTAAGAAATTTGTAAACAGGAAGAGGGGAGTGGTGGTGAATGTCCTTCAGTTTGAGGAATTACTGTTATGCTTGGAACCTTATAGATGCATTTATCTTACATTTTGAGATAACAGCTGGAGAGTACTGCATCTCTATTTATTTGTTTTAACAAATGGAAAGATAACATATGTTCTGCTTTGAACAGAGGGGCCACAAGTCACAAAGGAGCACTGAGCCTATGCTGGTGTGGTCTTTAGTGGTACATTCACATTGAAGTTTTCGGTCCTTATGACATAAGTTTTTTCCTAGATGACCAGATTTGGAGAGCAGGGGAAGACAGTGTGACAGAACTGAGAACTGCAGTCCCCTTGCTTGGTCAGTGTCACCGTAACAAAGTCCTCCTACTGATTTCAGAAGGAGGGTTCAGACTGTGCCCAAACATGCAGGGAGTATATCAGGAGGCACTGCTGGCTGGCAGCCCCTCCACAAAGTACTGGCTCAGAACTAAACATTGTCTGAAAATAGAGAGAACATCAGCCTGACTCATCCTGCCATGCCATTTTTGGCCCTGTAGCCCGCAACTTCATCCAGAGAATGTATGGAAAATGCATCTTGTGTGTGAATGTTGTTGTGGCATCTTTGGTAACTGGCTTGCTGGTTGCCTGAAAGCTTTTTGCTGGAGGAGGAAGAGGGTGAGATTCCTGCATAGAAGCTCAGGGTGATCCTGCAGGTTAACTGATGAGATTTAAAGAAGAGGAAATTTGGGGAAGAATTTATTTCCAAACTATGACTTTGCAAGTTATTCGTCGTTCATCTAGTCCTCAAACTTCTGTTTTGGTGCTAAGTGACATTATCAAATGAAAGCTTGTTAGTACAACTAAGAAGTGCTAATGGGGAGGGAGGACTTACAGCATGGTCACTATAGTGATGCTGCTATTTCTGAATTCATTGATATTAACATTCCTCTGCAAGGGAAATCACAAACAGCAAAATGTGTTTAATTCCAAGGCTGGTGACAGACAGCTTCAAATGCCTGAGGGGTGATAATCTGCCACTGAGGAAATACTTAACTAGATAATAGACTGGAGTTAAAGTGAGACTTAACCAGGCAAGCTTGATTTTACCAAGCAATATTAGACAGACAGGACCCTGACTGGAGTGTGTTGTTGTAGACAGTGGATTAGAAATGCTTCAGCATTGTGGATAGAAAATCTTAGGTTCAAAAATAATTTTTCAGGGGGAGGGAGATAGTTGTAGAAAAATAATCATCAAGAAGTATAAGGAAAAATGTTAATCCATTGCCAGGAGAAGTATTAATCCTGTTTTTGAAGAAACTGTCATAAAGTTTTGTTGATGAGAGCTCAGCTCTATATGAAGGAGCCCCACACAGGACACGTTTCAACTTTCCCTTGTTGAAACCTACCCTACCATTTTCCCAGAGCCAATTATTTATCCAGGCGAGAAGGATCAATTTGGTAATGCAAAATATATTCAGAACAGAAATTGATTTGATCATTGTTCAATTGCCTTTTCAGGCACAAGTCTAACGCTGCCCAGTTGCTAGTAGAAGCACGAGTTCAGCCCACCTCATCCAAACATGTAAGTATAATAACTATCCCTGACTGTTCCCTTGGCAGACACCTCTGACCCCCTCACGGGGGATTGCACTACTGATGGCTTAGTCTGTCCCATGTTAACCCTTTGCAAACTCAGGTCTGACACCCTAATTCAGTGCTGGGTGTACTTTTAAATGAGAATGCATTCAAGAGGTGTTTGGTATTTAAATAGATGCTTTGCTATTGGCTTGCAGGTAGTGTTCAAGAATTACTTTCTTCAAGAAAATTAGCATTTTTTGGCATGAGTGATGGTACACAATGGAAGGAGCAGAGTGTGCAGACTTGGCTGCCTTTTTCAATTCTGTTCTCTGTAAAAGACACTCAAGGGAAGTTTTGGCTGCACAGAGTGAGCAGAGCTTGTCAGTGGCTGAAACAGAGAGTTGTTTTTTGCTGTTTTTTATTTTTTTTTATTTACCTAGGATAACTGCACTGCTCAACTCAGGGCTGCTTAAACCAAATCTCCCAGTGAGTAGTGTTGGCTGCTGAGCTAGTCAGTAGTGATATGTGACCAACAACTTGTGTTTTGCAGCCAGGCTTACACAGCTCTTGAGATACTTCCCCCCACCCCCTTTAAATAGAAACTTCAAGTTGCATGTTTACAGATTTCATTCACAGTGGGTGTCTTGGTACAATGGATTTACCCCAAGAACACGTTGCCATGTGTCAGATTTTGAGTGATAAAATACTATGTCTGGGAAACACTCATTGGGTTGGCAGGGAGGGAAGATTTTAAAAGCCTGATCTGACATCTGAGCTGTCTTGTCTGAGCAGACAGTGAAAATGCCAAAGGAGGTGACAGGTGTGGAAGCTTCATGGACTCAAATTTTTATCTGCCTAGAGCCCAGAAAAAAATAATCTTTGTTATTTGACATACCTGTAAATTAGTCCATATATTGTAAGATTTGTCTGAACCTTTTATCAGCTGTCAATTAAGTACCCTCCACTGCAATGGTGATTTCATTTGGGGCAGAAAGATATTATGGTTAAAAGGTTAATTTAAGTCTGACAAACTTGGTTTGTTAGGTAATTCATTACTGTCTGTTTGTGTGTGCTAGGGCAAGCTTTGGCTTCTAGTGCAGAATAATGATATTTTGGGTGCAGATGCTCATCCTGAGTGTCTGCAGAGGGGCTGACTCCACAGGGAGAAGCTTTGGTGAGCTCAGAGGCAGCTTGTGAGAGTTTGAGGTATCACATGTGCTGGTCAGGTTGAGCATCTGATCCAGCCAATCAGTGCAGTTTCAGACTCAGTGAATCTTGTTCTGATCTGTGAGGCCACTTAGAACAGTCATATTCCTTTTTCATGTGGTCGTGCCATAAATCAGGCTCTGTCAGTCATGTGGCCGTGTGTTGTGCTGCTGCTCCTCCGTGTCTCTGGTGTGCAGAGCTTGGCATGGAAACTGAGGGCAGCCTCGCACCAGCTTCTCAACAAGGGGAAAAGGATTCAGTGGACAAAAAGTGATTATAGGACTTCTCTTGGAAAGGAGAAATTGAAATATAAACTCCTGCTAACAGCTTTGTAGAGCCTTGTTTTTGATGATAGACCCAGTTCTGCAGGTCCCAGGGGTGAGATGTATTGAAGGCTGGATCTGTTGTCTGGGGATTAGCTCTGCACTGCCCAGGGGGAGACCAGACTGTTTCTCAGTGGTTTGGTGAAGCAATAGCAGAATTATGCCTGATTTGAAACAAACCCTCTTAATCCTTTTCATCTGAAGGGATGATGCCTGCTTTGCCAAGTGTAGCATAGGCAAATGGTAAGAGATGGGTAGTCTGTGAATTCCCATTCCTCTCTGTATGAACACTTTACATGCTGCACTTTCAATTGCCTCTCCTGTTACCCAAAATTATTGTCTAGTAAAAAGGCATTGCTAAGCCTGCTTCCAGCTGTAGCTGTTCTCCAGACTGGCCCAGTTAACAAAGAATATCAGTAAATCCAGGGAATGCCTAATAAAATGATGTATTTCTTAATTTTTCAAACAAGACAAGAGTAAGAACCAGAAAAGTAAAGGTGAGTTCTGGATACTGCTAGATGAGAGGCAAGAACTGTTCAGAGACTGTCAACCTGTTGTGCTCTGTGAGATTAAAGAGGATTTCAAGAAGGACTATCTGGGGCAGGGCAGCACCTCAGCACATCAGCCACTTACAAACCTGTTCTGTCCTGGAGCAGCCCTGAGGGGGCTGTCACAGGGAAGGTGATGCAGGTGCTGTGGATGAGGTGACAACACTCTGGGAGAGCTGGGATGCTTTCACTGTGATGCTGATTCGTGTCTCTCCCAGGCAATGGTACATTCCTCCCACCACTGCGCGGTGTGCATGCAGTTTGTCCGGAAGGAGAACTTGCTCTCTCTGGCTTGTCAGCACCAGTTCTGTCGCAGCTGCTGGGAGCAGCACTGTACAGTGCTCGTCAAGGATGGTGTTGGAGTCGGTGAGTTCAAGGTGGACACAGTGCTGGGTCCATATTTGCCACATTGGCTGTTCTGATGCGTCAAGAGCGTGACTGTAACAAGTTAGAAACTGTGAATCTGCTGCACCTTGAGTTTGCATCTCTGATGATGTACTGTTGCAATGCCCCTGGAGTGCCTGTGGATGCAAACATCTGTTCCCTTTGTGTTGGGTAGAAGCCAGTAATTGCCAGAGTTGCTTTGGGCTTTTGCTAGCCTGCCTTTCATGCTGGTCTGGCAGTAGCTTCCAATTTTCTAATTTAAGTATCTGACCTGGTGAATACTGGTTGAAGCACTTACTGTTCCTGGGTGCACATGCACCCTGTCATCTTTTAGTGCAGTGCAGACAGTTGGGCTTCAGCTTTTCAGCAGCCCTGATTTGTTTCACAGTTGTGTCCCTCTTGCCACAACAACAGATGGCACCTAGGAAACCGTGTTGAATGCTCTCTGTGCATTCACTCCTTAGGATAAACTGCTCTGTGCTAAAATGATGCCTTCTCTTCTCAGGGGTCTCCTGCATGGCTCAGGACTGCCTACTTCGCACACCAGAAGACTTTGTGTTTCCATTGCTGCCTAGTGAAGAGTTGAAAGACAAATACAGGCGCTACCTCTTCAGGGACTATGTGGAGGTAGTGGGTTTTTTCATTTTTAAAATACCCTGGGTTAAGTCACCAATGACTTGCAGAAATTTTACTTCAAGTGTCTTGCATTTTTGATTAGAACTGCAGTAACTGCAGCAAAATTGTCCTCAGCAGACATGATGTGGCAACTCCTGTAGGACAGCCTCACTGGCAAGATAATCTAGCAGGTTGCCAAGATAAATTCTGCTGTAAGGTCACCCAGTAGCTCCTTGGCTGGTGCTTCAGAATTCTCAGAGTGTTGCAGCTGAGAATTTCAAAACTTCAGTTTGATTTTTCAAGTCCTTCCTGCTCTTACATAAATGTTTTTAAGTTCTGAAAATCAGGTCCGTCCTGAGTGTAGCCCAGCTGAATTGGCTTGCTCAATTACATTCAATGTGAGATTTTTTGAAACTAAAGCAGCAGTTGTTAAGGCAAAATGTGCAGGAGTATTCTGGTGACTGGGAACACTCAAGAAGTGAAACACTATGAAAGAGTGGTGTCACCTCTCCTCAATAAAGACACCCTTTGGGAAGAACAGCCACCACAGAAGAGCAACTGAATAACTTCTGGGAGATAAGGGACAGAAAAAGAGCTCAACTGGAGTAAAATTGTTTGTTTCTGTTGACTGTTAGTAGGGTCTTAATGGTTGTGTTGCTGTGCTGAGTTGGTCTGTAACCCTCCATTTGAATTCCCTGTTCTAGAGAAGTTGTAAGTAACTAATAAACCTCTTCAACATTAGGAAAGGGAGGATCTGCTCTGTTAGCCAAGACCTGGTGACAGTTGTCAATCTTTTTCAACATGAAATAACCAACTTGTATGTTTTTGAGGATAAGAGTGGCTAAAATTGAACAGATTTCTTTTGCACCCACTGCTGATCTTACCCCCTTGTTGTGCCCACAGAGCCATTACCAGCTGCAGCTGTGTCCTGGTGCAGATTGCCCTATGGTCATACAGGTACAAGAGCCAAAAGCCCGGCGAGTGCAGTGCAATCGTTGCAATGAGGTCTTCTGGTAAGGAACAGAGAAGGTTAAAAATCACGGGGGAATGTGTGCTGTCCTCAGAGCTTCTCCTTTTGCTTGCCAACAGTTTTGCTGTGTAGAAAAACTTCAATGCTTTGCTAGAGTTGTTTGTTACTTGAGTTAGCTTGAGTAATTGGACACTTAGGGTCTGACTTCTGCAGGTGGTCAGCTGTCCCCTTCTTCCCTAAACTCCTTGGGATTTGGGTGTTCTGACAACCAGGGAATGCAGGGCTACAGTAATCAAGAGGTTACAAATCTGGCATTTTCACATCTTGGCTAGGTTACAAATTTTCCTATAGACATAGTGACTGATACAAATTCCTGTGGTGAACATAGAGTCCTTCTGGCTACCTGCTGGTAGTAGGTTTGTAAGTTTATTACAAGTGTTCAACTCCCAGAGTGTCTGGAAGATGTCTTTTGATACTTACGTGAGAATACATTTCTGCTGAACAGGAACACTGATGTTCCTTATCTGACTTGAGTGGATACAGGACCAGAGAAAAAGAGATAGTTTGCAGTGCTGCTGAAGTATCTTCTGCTCTTGGGTCTCCAGAATCACTGCTGTTGAGAATGCCTGTGGAGCACGGTGCAGTTTAGAGAACCAGCTTACTGGTATCTCAGTGCAAATGGTCCTTACTCACCTGGGGCTGTCAGGTCATGTTAATGCGGGTGCCTGATACCTGCTACTGGTGTCAAGCTACATGTAAGTCACTGGTCTGCCCCAGACCTCTGCAGTCATGTTAGAGAATACATAGGTGGGCTCTAGGGAGGGACATGTCAGCCCTCAAACACATGATGTGTCAGAGAAGGCCTCAGTTCATATTCGTCTTACCTGGTTTCTGCACAGGAGGGTGGGGGAGCTGGACTTCAGCTTTGGTCTTTGCACTCCAGTGATACACAAGAGCATTCGCATCCCTTTACTGGGCCTCCTAAATTTTAGTCAGGAAAACCTCAATCCTTGAGTCACTTCCTTGGAAATCGATGTTTCTTTTTCTTTTCTTCTCCCCCCATCAAGCTTTAAGTGTCGGCAGATGTACCACGCGCCCACGGACTGCGCTACCATCCGGAAATGGCTCACCAAGTGTGCAGATGACTCTGAAACAGCCAACTACATCAGTGCTCACACTAAAGATGTAAGGGCAAGCACCTGCCTGTTATTTCTTGTCCTCTAATCCTGCCTGGGAAGCAGGATACAATTCTATGCACATATAGCATTGTGTTCTGCTTTTTCACAGACTGCAAATTCTCACAGCCCCCTAGGGACTGTCAAGAAGCTTCTGTCAGAAGCTACTGTCATATGTGAACTAATTGTGTCCCTATGCCGGTGATATAACAACTGAATGCTTTGGGAATGCCTTGTGTGGGAAGCCCAGGCCTTCTGCAGTAAGGACCTGGTGGTCCTTATTCCACACCTGGTGTGAATGTCTTTGGCAGCCAGGTTTGCTGTCTTCCTGTGGGCAAAAAACTTGTGGCTGCTTTAGAATGATCAGTGGAAATGTATTTAAAATGGAAGGAGAAGCTGTAGTAAGTGTGAAGTCAGTATCAAATAAGGCACCAGTGGTGGTTAAGCCTGAATAACTCTGTGGAGAAGTCTTTTGGGATTTTGTGGCCTGACTTCAAAACAGTTCTTAACGGGCATTTGTGCTACCATGGCCAGTGACAATTCTGACAGTGCCAATTAGCCACAAGCTTCAATTGTGTTAGGAGAGGGGAGTACTTGAATAGACCAGAGATTTCAGCTTCCCTTCCTTCTCTGGAGAAGATGTCAGCATGTGCTGGCATTGTTTCTGGTATGCTCGTTTGTAGAAATCAAGTTCTATTATAGTGAGCATTGTCCTGGCACACATTTTGCCTGATGTGAAAATTTACAAAAAGTAGCAAAAGTTGCTTCTTTGTGTGTGTGCAGCCCAAAAAATGTAACTGGACACTCCAGGGTATCTGTGGGGTGAGGATGTGTGCATCTCTCTCTGTGGTCAAGTAGAGTCTCTGCCCCAGCTGAGTTGTCATCCGTTAGTGGCTGCTGAAGGCAGGATATAGTGTTGATCACCTGTAGTCTAATTAGCTGTGGAATCTACTGTAATACATGAACTAATTATGTCCTTGTGCCTGAGCAACTGATAAGTGGTAACTCAGCAAAAGCTTCAGTCTTACAAGGAGTAACAACAGCAGATTTGTTTTCCTGAGCAAACAGTCCAGTGCTGCAGTGTAACTTCCCTGGCTTTGCCTTTCTGTCTTCTTTTAAATGGAGCTATCAGGAACAGGTGGGAGGCAGGGTGTAAATGTTAATATTCTCATATACATGTATGCATATTTATAAAAAAAAGGCAGAGAGGAATAATCACACAAGTGCTGTCATTCTTCAGAAGGCTGCTAGAGACAGAGTTGAATCTAACAATTGCTTCTGTTTCTTCAGTGTCCCAAGTGCAATATCTGTATTGAAAAGAATGGAGGCTGCAATCACATGGTGAGCAAGTCCCTGAACACATCAAACCTCCCTGTTCCAAGCGGAATTTTTTCCCCCTATTTTCCACTAACTGGTGCTTCTTGTCTCTTCTCTTTCAGCAATGTTCCAAATGCAAGCATGGTAAGTTGGATTTGGAGGCAGTTTCTTCTGCAGTGTTTTTCAGTGGTGACGGTCTCTTCCCTTTTTTTGTGATATGAGGACAAATTGTGAACATTCACTGAAATATTTCCCTCTTAGTAAAAGGTGAACAGAGCAACAGTTACAGACTTTTGTGTGATAGTTTTTTTCCCACTGGCTATTATCTCAGCTGAGTTTTGATTCAGTGTTGGTTTGGCTCCTGCCCTGACACGTCCATTGTATGGAGAAGTCTCCAGAATATTAACAGTGGAATCCATCTCAGAAGAGAGAATTAAATGCTTTTGTTGGAATTTTATTTGTCATCAGCTGAAAATACTGTCAGAACTGAGCCATTTACTCAGATGAGCGTAAGTTCTTCTGCTTAGTGATGGAAATAATGAGCTTCAATTCTGATGAAACCACAGGAGTTGTGAATTGTTATATGTAACAGTAGCTGTTGGACTTCTCAGTCCACTCCTGTGCAATTAGCAGCCTGAGTGTCTTTGGCCCGTTGTATGGTCCTACAAAATGACAGCCTGTTCTGGCACTTATTTTCATGGCAGAATTAATTTCTGTTGCCCTGTAGAGAGACAGTTGCATTCAGCCCTCTGAGTTAAGCGTGCCACCAGAAACTGTTACAGTGTCCCTTACTGGGGAGATGATTAAAGATTGCTGTCCTCTCTCATTTCCTTTGCTTTGGGGTTCTCGGCAGCACTGGACATGCTTTGATGGAGCTCTGTGACAAGGGTGAGCAGGCAAGTGCCACGAGGACTAGCACTCAAGAAAGCTGATGAACTCTGGAAATACAGATTTCGGTCTCTTTACTGTGAATAACACAGAAGTGATTTTTATTGTAGCAATTTAACTTCCCATCTTTTTTCCTTCCCAGTAGAACACTCACAGCCTCGCTCTGAAATCAGAAAATTGTCACGTGGGTTTTGCTATTGCTCTTCACTTTCTTTCCTATTCACCAGTTCATGGCTTTGTGCCATAAACCCCTGACATCTGACATTACCTGAGTAGTACCTGGTAGTTCCCAGAGAAGAATTCCTTTTGCATGAATTAGTTCACTTTTGGATGTGACTGTTGATGTTTTGTTTAGCCAGAGGTTTGTATGGGGCAGTATCCTATGGTGGGGGGGAGGCAACTCCAAAAAGACTGCAGCCTGTCTTTTCTTTAACCTGAAGTGACAGCCTGTGCAGGGTGCAAGTATAGTTCTGCCCAGTGGTCTTGGTGTACAGGATGCAGAATTTCAGGATTTACTTTCCATAGTTACATGGAAGGACATACAATTAAAATTTTCAAGACATACTGGTATTTTTGGCTCACTGTTGAGTTCTGTTATGCAAGATGATACCAAATGTATGTTTCTTGGCTTAGCAGAAATATCTGAAAACAGATGGGCTGTGTCTCCTGAAAGTTTTCTTTCTCAGAGGTTTTTTTTCTGTTCATCACAGTGGGTTTTTTTGCTGTTTTCTGCAGACTTCTGCTGGATGTGTCTGGGAGACTGGAAGACTCACGGCAGCGAGTACTACGAATGCAGTCGGTACAAAGAGAATCCTGATATTGTAAACCAGAGTCAGCAAGCACAGGCCAGGGAGGCCCTTAAGAAGTACTTGTTCTATTTTGAGAGGGTAGGAGACATCTCCTTGGCCAGAGCTGCTGTAGCCTTTTAATGCTCCCTGCCTGGTGCAAAGGTCATTGCCAGCAATCTCCGTGCAAGAAACTTCCCAAAGAGAACCTGTGCACAATTTTCAGGCCCTGTTCTTCACTCAAAATCCTGCCCTGTGAATCCCATTCAAACCAGTAATGTCATACCCAAAGCAAATCACATTCAGTCCTATATTCCCTTGTGCTAGAGATAATCAGTATTAGTTGTGTGCCACTGTACCATAACCTGCAGGCTGAGTACTGCTGCAGTAGATAGATATTGCTCCAATCATTTCCTTCCAGGACTGGGTAATTTCAGTTCCTTGCAGTCTGTCTTTATACAGACAAAGAACTAAATAAACTCTGCCATGTTCGAAGCTCCCATTGGCTCTTGCAAAGCTTTACTTAAATTTCATGTAATCACATTTTTAAAAGTTGCAGTCAGATCATCTCTGTCCACACAGCAGGCTCCATGCACCTGGCCTTGCAGAGCAACTCTACAGCAGCATCTGTAGAAGAGAGTGTGGTAGAGGTTAAATACTGCTCCATTTAATTTTCCCCTTGAGTTTATTCTTCACAGCATGAGCCTAGTCCTGTGGTAATATTAATATGTTCATTCCTGGCTCTCCAGAACAACAGGCTTTGGGAAATAGCCATGTTTACAATGTGCACATGGATGCTGGGGTTCACTGAGCCCATGTTAAATGTTAATTTAAACTCTTGGCCTTCCTATAGAAATCCTTTAAGTTGGAGAATTGCCATGTCTTTCCATCTTGTTAGGCACAAGGTCGCTGTGTGACCGGAGGGCATTCCCACTCAGAGAAGCTGGGTTTGCTCCCTGCTTTTTGCTGCTGTCAGTCTGTTTACAGCCTCAGCCACTTGCTACTGGAGGTGCTGCCTTGCCATTCTTTCCCACAGCATGTCTTGCCTTGCTGGACTCCTGCCCCACTCCAATTTCTGCTTGCTAGAGCTTGTGCTTTACAGTAGTAGTACTCTGGTCTCATGCCATTTCTTCTTTCCCTGTCTCCCCACCCTTTGCAGTGGGAGAATCACAATAAAAGCCTACAGCTGGAGGCACAGACATACCAACGAATCCAGGAGAAAATCCAAGAAAGGGTTATGAACAACTTGGGAACATGGATAGACTGGCAATATCTACAAAATGCTGCAAAACTACTTGCAAAGGTGGGTAATTATGTCTTGTTTGGCACAGGGAAAATACAGGCCAGAATGCTAAATTCATAGCACCAAAGTAAGGAAGAAAATTTAAAGCTTGTAGGTGTGTTGGACATGCCTCTGGTTTAGGACATGAACTAGCCAAAAATCATCTGGAAGCAACTTCTGTGAAGTTATACTTCACAGTACACAGAACTGCTCAATTTCTTCCAAGGAAGGTGTAGAAAATTCCACCATGAAGTGTCCAGTTGTCCTTATCAGGCAGTATCTTCTTAGCCTGTCGTGATCACACAAGTATGACTTTGCTGACTTCCAAGACTGAGACTCTTGTCCTTTTTTCTCTCTTCCTTCCACTCCTGGGCAGTGTCGTTACACCCTGCAGTACACATATCCATATGCCTACTACATGGAGTCTGGTCCCAGAAAGAAGCTGGTAAGATGTTTTGCCCTTTTTTTGCTAATAATTTTTGGGATGTAGCTGGCAGCATACTGGGCTGAATTCCAGAGCTTGGCAGTGTCTGAAATGCTTGTCCTGAGTTTGAGGTAAGAACAGTACAAATAAGCAGTTTGGCACCTTCCTCTTCACGCCAAGTTGACCAGCAACTCTGTCATCTGATGCATTACATTATTTTCTCAGGGAACTTCACTGCACTTTCACTAACAAGCCATTTATCCAGAATGTTTTGAGGCTGAAAGTGTGCATTTGTTCCTTGGTAAGATTTATCACAGTGATGTGGGCCATGTTTCATGTGAAGAGCTGCTGGAGGAGAGGAGCTTTTCCAGCCTTGGATCAGGGTGTAGCTTTGCTTTATTCCTGCTTTAACTCCCTTGCTGGCTTCGTGCATCTCATAGGCTGGACATGTACAAAAGTAACCCTGAATTCATGCAAGATTTTTTTCTTTGACTCAGTTGTCCTGTAAAACCTGTTACAGAATCACATATGGCATCATGTGTTCTCTGAGGCTGTGGACAGATGTTCTCTTCTGGATCCAACTCTGCCAGTGGAACAAGTTGCTGCTCCCAGCAGTGGTTAACAATCCCTCAATTCTGCCTGCAGAGCTGTGCTCATGAGTGCAATTTCTGACCTGTTTATGACAAAATAAGATGAGCTAGGAGATAATTCGTCACTTGCAGTGTTTTTAGGCTGACTGTGTTAATTTTTAGTGGTGCAGGTTGGGGAGTGCTTACACAAGAAACTCCCAGAAGGAGTGATGCTGTCTAGCTGAAGGTGCATAAGGAGAAGACACAAACCTGCTCTGCCAGCACAGCTGTCAGCAAAACACATTTATCTGCTCCTCAGGTGTAGTGTGGTATGAAACTGCTCCACTAAACTAGTTTCTTGTTGCTGCCTCTAATTTTACTCTTTGCAGTTTGAATACCAGCAGGCCCAGCTGGAAGCTGAAATTGAAAATCTCTCATGGAAGGTGGAGCGAGCAGACAGCTATGACAGAGGGGTGAGTGTTCTGCTTGCATGAGCCTGTTGGCCAGATTTTGTCTGTTGGGCTGTAACACTTCTGCAGGAGCACTGAGGCAGTCAAGTGAGGGTTCTCAGAAACTGGATCCAGAAACCTTTAGACAGCAGATGTTCTAGAACCAGAGTGCTCACTGCCTATGGAAGAGGAGGGAGGGCTGCAGGGAGTCCTGGATACTGAAATGGGACATGTGGAGCTCTGAAGGAGGCTGCAGGTATCCCTCTGGTAAAGAGCAGATACCTTAGGTGTGTAGCGGTTTAGGCAGAACAGGAGCCAGGCAGCCACAGAGGGAGCCCATGTCAAAAGGAAAAGGATCTGGGGATCTCGTGATCCAAAGTGTGTGTGAAGTGTGACAGCTGGTGCTTCTCACGCTGGAGCTTAGTGTCTCCCTAAGGAAAATGAGCTCTTCCCTGGAAAATGCGTGCTAACAGTTTGTACCTTCTGTTTTACCAGGACTTAGAGAACCAGATGCACATAGCAGAGCAGAGACGGAGGACCCTGCTGAAAGACTTCCACGACACATAAGACAGAAGGAAGTGACGAAGTGCAGGGGTGAGAGCAGCGAGTGAAGTGATGGCAGCTTCACTGGGACAAGCAGGCACTGCCTCTGGGAGAACACAGCCAAGGACAAAGCCACCCCTCCCCTTGCAAGTCAGACACATGCAAACACCACATCTTAGTCCAGTTTGTTCTCTTATCTTTCTGTTTCTGTCAGGCTCGAGGCCAGAGCTCAGATTGGCGTATTTCCTGGGCCATTTCCCTCCTGCCTTTGATGGTTTCAGAAGGGGAGGGAGTTTTTCTCCGAATGGCTGTTAATAGTATTAGATCATTACAGTTTATGTAATTTTCAACGGTTGTACAATTATACAGACAAACCTTAGAGTAACACACAACCCTTTTTAAAAATAAATTGGCAGTGGAGTGTTTTTCCTTAATCTGCTTGTAAATTTAATGGGCTTTTTCCCCCTCTCCCTCTCCCTTCCTCTGGCCCAAAATCCTCCTAGGCACTGGAGGAGGTTACAGAATATCTCAGCTAGATTTCCCGATGCTCCTTTAACCAGGGCATTGTAGCATTGGCATTGCATGAGGAGGAGAGTGGCTGGTGTTAAGGGTGGCTGCTGCTGTGTCTGGCCTGACAGTACCAGCAGTGGCTGTTACTCAGTGTGATTACATGGCATCTCTTTCCTTGTAAATCAGCTGTGCAAAATCCAGCTACACAAACAGAAGTAAACAGAGGAATTTCAAGGGACAGACCAGGTTAACACTGGGGAATATGCCTTGAGTTTGAGAGAAATTGAGAGAAATCAGATTCTGCGTTTGATGAATTTTAGGTCTTCCATGTAGATTTTTGCTTTACTTGTTTTTGTGGGGAGGATGTTGTATTGCCAAAGTGAGTGATGAGGGAGTAGTAGCATACAGTTGTTAATCAAGGTTTGGGGCTTTTGCAGTGAAAGAATCCATGTTATAACAGTGCCATGCAGCCTGGTAAAGATTATTTGTGCCTCCTGGGTAGCATGGCTGAGAAAATTTGATTTTGTTCATCAGAGTGAGACTAAACACCACTACATTACGAAGAGGAAAGATTATGTACAGCACACTCCCTGGCACGTGTTGGCAACGTGGACAGGCACTCAAATACAGGTGCACTGCTTGGGCAGAGCCTGTACAAAGCCAGGCAGAAAATTAACTAGCAAAATTAATTTATTTGTATATTAGTATTGATGCTGGTGGGGGCTTATCAGAAAATTGATTGTTAGGAGCATGTGGAGCTTTTTTATTAACATTCTTTTTTCTAATGTAAAACATACACTAAAATAAAAATATGAAAACCTAGTTCATACTAGTAGGGGTTAACATGAAAAGGATTGCTTAAATGCTGATTCTTGCCTGTTTGCTACGGGAAGCAGGCCACATGTTAGGATTTCACAGGCATGTGTGTAACCTGCACCAGGTTGTTGTTTACAGCCAGTGAGGTGCAGCTGGAGTCTGATCTGAGGAAATCCTCACCTCTGTGGGGAACTCATGGGATTCTCTTCCATGCTGTATGTGGAAGTGTTGCCTTTGATGCATCCTTGTATTGTTCTTATGAAATGTCACTTGATAAAGATTAAACTGGAGGGGGGGAAAGTGCTAAATTCCTGTGTGTCAGAATAATTTAACTCTGCTGTTGGAGCCTCTTTCATGTACCTGAAACATGGAATCCAGGTATTTGCAGCAGGTATGATTGGGCTGTTGGGTTTTATCAAGAGCGATGCATCAGTGTAAAAAAGGAGTAGCTGTCAAAGGAGCTAATCCTGTAGCCATTCTTGTACACAGCAGAAGAGTTCAAATTGTGAAGCCTTTTCCTTCCTCCCTCACTTCCCTGGTGTGGGATGTGTCCTCAGGGAACAGGGGAATGTACTGCGAGGAGCTACTGGCCTTGGAGTGGGGCTACAACAGAAGGAGCTGAGGGTAGGGAAGGGTTATGGAGAGATGGCTGGAGCCAGGAAGTGGGGCAGGGAGGAAGTCGGTGGTTTCTGGGAGCAGCACTGCTTGCTGTGCAAGAGATCTCCATAGCTCCTTGTGTTCCTTCACTGTCCTGTTCTGGCTCCCCTCAAGGCTGGAGCTATAAAGGTAGATACATCCTTGCTCCAGCCACTGTCTCCTGACTTCATTTCCTCTGCTCCCAGCAGCAGCTTCTTTATGTGCTCCTCATGATGTGCTGTAGGAGTCAATCTCTTCCTTCCTCTCCCAAATAATTGTCAGAGCCTGGGCAAGCTGGAAGGAATAGCCTGGCGGGGGAGAGTTTGCTGAGACCCCAGCAGTTTGCAGTGCTTAGAACCAGTGTCTAAACTGTTCTTTAAAAATGTAATGTACGAAGTACTGATAAGGATAAAAGCTGGTGTTCTTGTTGTCTAAAAGTAACTATTTTAACGCCTAATCTCTTTGCAGAACAACAACTATGTGGAGTTTCCTAATCCCAAAGAATTACCACTTTGTTACATAATTGTCCAGTTTTGAGCTAGATGAGAATGGGGTTTTGTCTCACTCCTCCTTCCCTCCCTCCCTCTCTCATGCCCCCACAAAATGCTTTGCTATGAATTGTTGTTTGTAAAGAAGCAAGACCATAGAGCTGTGGCCAGATTTACTGAACAGGTTGCCGAGATGCTTGGCTGAGGAACAGTCACAGGGATTGCACAGTGCATCCCCTAATTCCTTCAAATTTTCTGAAACCAGAACTTTGTCAACAGTTCCATTTATTTTTAAATAACAAAACAAAATACCCTTTCTGAAAGTGGTGAAAGTCCTGGGTTGCACACGCAGATCCTGTTGCTGTACTCTGGGAAAACAACGGGACTTGCTTTTGCAGGCCAGGCAGGGTGACTGCTGTCGTGGCGTCACACAGAAACAAACAGGACAAAAGCTGCTCCGTGTGTCAGGTGGCTGACACAGCTCTAGAGGCAGGTGACAGGAAGGAAACATGTTCTCAATGCCCAAAGACAAGGCCAGTTTTTTTCCCCTCTAATAGGTACACGGCCCTCTTTTGATTCAGCAAGGTTACATAGATGTGAATAGAAAGTGGCTCAGAAGCCATTAATTCTGAGGTACAAATTTCCCTTTGATGCATTACTGCTACAGACATGGAATGTTTGCTCTCTTTTCTTTTTTGCACTTGTTACCAGCTCCTGTGCCAGCCCAACGCCTCTCCATCCTTGTATCCGGCACTATTTTATTTCGGCTTTGCTTGTGTTGGTGCATTGGCTGCCTCATCTCTAATAGTCCTCAGGCTTCCCAGACTGTACCAGAACGTTTTATACTGAACCACAAACTGCATGACTGCTGCCCTGGGCGCGGCAAAGGCGCTGTGCCCACCCGCGGACGGGGCAGCAGGAGGTTTCTGTACTATAGTCTTGCACTCTAAATTTTAGACTTTTTAAGCAGGTGAAAAAAAAATAGAACTTTATTTTTAAATGAGGCACTTGTTCTGGGAATTCCTTTCCTGGCCCCTGTCCGGCGGGGGTCGTGGGCTGTGTGTGTGTGTGTATGGGGTGCTCAGCGCTGCTGCCACCCCTCGCTTTCCTCCGCAGGCACCGGCGCGGGACAGGGGCGGCGGAGCCCGCCCGGGAGATGGTTGCCAGAGCCGTGCCCGTGGTTTATTTGAAATAAATTGTGACTTTCTAACTTGGGCGGTGTCCTGGCAGTTCTTGGCGGGGCCGGGCCGGGCGGGGGCGGCTCCGCGGCTGTGCCCGCCCCCCGTGACGCAGCGCGGGCCGTTGCCGGGTGACGCGGGGCGGGTGACGCGGGGCCGGTGACGGCGGGCCGGGGCCATGGCGGCGGCGGCGGAGGTGCCGGCCGAGGGGCCGCCGCTGCCCGGCCCGCCGGGGGGCCGCCCGCGGCCCGTGTGCTCCCGCCCCTATTTCCTCGTCCTCATGGTCTTCGCGCACCTCTACGTGCTCAACGTGCTGGGGCTGCTGCTCTTCGTGCACCTCAGCGCCGGCGAGCCCGGCGGGCCGCCCGCCGCCCCCGCTTCGCCGCCGCCGCCGCCGCCCGCCCGAGCCCTGCCGCGCCTCGAGGGCATCAAGGCAAGGCCGCCACCCGCGGGCCGGGGCCGGGGCTGGGGCCGGGGCCGCCGCTGACCACTGCTCTCCCCGCAGGTGGGCCACACGCAGCGGGTGGAGCTGGTGCCCGGCAGGGCCCACGCCGTGCGCACCCTCAGCCTCAAGCCGCTGCTCTTCGGTGAGTACCGGCCCGGCGGGGTGTCAGCCTGTCTGTCTGTGTCTGTCTGTCTGTGCGTGTCTGTCTGTGGGTGTCTGTCTGTCTATCTGTGTGAGCCTGTCTGTGTGTGCCTGTCTGTATGTCTGTCTGTCCGTGTGTGCCTGTCTGTCTGTCTGTCTGACACCCGCTGCTGCCTCGCACCCACTCGCAGGAAGTGACTCCTCCTCCCCGCCCCCCGCCCCGTGCTCTGCCCTTGGGGGCTGCGGTGAAAAGAGCGTTGGTTTCGTTTAAGGCATTTTGATACTTGTTCGCAGAGGTTACTTGGTTATGGATGGCCCACTCTGAAGAATTTGGAAGATTAACCTTTCCAGGATTTTCAGATTCCATTTAAAAATACCCAGAATAGACAGCAGGTCACTGGTGAGGGCCTCAAAGAAGCTGCACAGTATTAGGAAGGGGCAAGTGATCCCCAAACTTTTGCTAATAAATTATGAGAAAGCAATTTAGCGTTGGTGCTTCAACGCTGAGGAAATGAGTAACAGGAGAATTGATAGATTACATGTCTTCCACCATTTTCCATACTGTTCTAGATTTGTCTTTATTTTTGGCTACTCTCATACACAACCACATAACATCCATCTCTCATATTTTAGAACCTTCTTTACCTTTCTGTGATTTTTTTGCTATAACTGGTAAAGTCTCATTAATTGAACTCTGTGTTCTGGAAATCCACTGAGAATATTCAAATTAATTTGGTGGAGGACAGGTCATTACAAAATTCCTACTACTTCAAAGTCAGAGAAAACCTGTTGTCTCTGAAAATACAGTGTAGAGAATCTTTCAAATGCTTTCTTAATAATATAAATAGAGGGTTCTTTTCTGATTCTAAATAGATTATATGCACCAAAAGCCTGAGCATACATGTCTTATTAAACTTCATTAAATATCTGGAAGAAATATACATACAAAGTCCCTTTGTCATTTCTACATGTCTGATACTCATGGCTTGCACATTTCTTGGTGGATTTCTGTTTGTCATGAAACAGATACTGGAACTCCACATACCCCACAGCATCACAAAACTGATGTCAGTTCCAGAACTATGATCTGGGGAAATCACTCTGGTTTTCACTCAGGAAAACTCCTGTTTCCACCTTCCCAGCCCTACCAGTACCACAGAAGTGAAAGAGTTGATCCTGGACTGCAAGGAAGGTGCTGACGGTGATATAAGGCAGGTTGGTCCTGGCAGCAGCGATCCCCAAATTTTTAGCTTGTTCCAGCACCTCCGTTGGTTCTGAGAGAAGCTTTGCTCCCTGAGGATGCCATCACACAGTGACAGACATTCCCCATTTGAGATGCCAGAGGAGCCTGTTCTCCTTTGTCATCCGATAAGGACTCCCTTATTTAGAAACTGCAAGTTGCAAGACAGCTCTTATCTCCTGAATGAACCTGCCAGGAGCCAGCTCTGACTTTAAAAGACTTTCAGAGACTTCTCTATCTATGCAAACAGTACCAATCTAATTCAGATGGTTTTAAAACCTTAATTTATTGTATCTCTGTTGTCTAAATTAGTGGAAGTGTGTATTTAACTTGGTTGTGTTTGATAAACACGGAAGTTCTTAGCAAAGACTCTTGTGTTTCTGGGCATTTAACACAAAGTGCTGTGGCACATGAGAGCCAATTTAGAGAAGCAGTGACTGGTCTGTGATCTTACTTTCAGCAGAGACCACAGCAGACACTCATGAATGACTTAATGTGAGCTCTGGGCTTTGGAGCATGGGCTGAGCACCGTAGGGGAACTTGTGGTTTGTTTTTTAAATGTGAGTAAATCACATCTGCATCAAACCCAAGCTTTCATTTCATGAAGCTATGAAAAAATCCCTGCCCTATTTTTTCCCCCCTCTGGCTACAAGGCATCATTTCTAAAGCTTGTAAGTCAGACCATCTGTGCACTTTTGAGTTGGGAAACACTAGTAATCAAATAACCCTATTAATGGAAAACAAATCAGACAAAGCCTTTTCAACCTCCAGAGCTTTTATGTTCAGTTGTGTTTTCCAAACGTCTGTTCAGAAGATGCTGCCATTGCAGGGACCACCTGACAGCAGATTCTGTGGATTGGGCAGCAGTGGGGAGGAATAAAATTAGGAGATTTCTCTGGTTTACTTCTGAGCCTCAGGGAAGAGAAGTAATCACTGCACGAATGTCAGGGCACAGCTGAGTTCCAGTGTGAGTGTGTAAGCGCTCACTCAGCCCACACTGGCGTGAGGAGGAGCCCACGCCGTGGGTTGTTGCTGAGCTGTACGAGCACAGGGCGGCGATGTGTCTCCATCAAACCGGGCGGCGGCCACAGCCGAGGCTGCAGGCGGCACCAACCAACCTGCCAAAGGCTGGTTTTCCCCCTTACTGGTTTTTATTTAAGCCCCAGGTTTAAGCGACTGTTGGAAACTTTCCATGGACAGTGCTTTGTTAGGCAGTAGAAATCCAACTCGTTTTCTCATTTGGGGATTTGCTGTTTTCTGCTCTGTGGTTGAGTGCCAGAGCTATGGCTGTGTGTTCCCCTGCAGGGACTGACAGCCCTGCTTGGATGAGAGTGAGCTGCAGAGGACTTGGTGAGGCTGTTTTCCCATCTCTTCTGTTTTCCTTGTGTGCAGGTGGAAGGCCAGGCAGCTGTGCAACGTTTCTCCCCTGCAAGTATCTCCTCCTCTGCTGTGTCTGGGCTCACCTCCCAGTCCTGAGCAAAGCTGCCTCTCACACCAAAGCAGAGCTTTGGACAGCTGATTTTTCACTCACACTCTGCTCTTTCTCAAGGCTCTTGTAATATCCCCATTACCAGAATCTTATGGTCCAAACTGAATTTTTGATGTTGGAAAATGGTTTTCCCTCAGAAACCCTCAGCTGTCTTTGCTCTGTGCCTTTCCTGCTTGAGAATGGCTGTTTTCTTTTACTTGTGCAGATGCTCTGCAGCTCTCAGTGCAGGAAGCTGAAGGGACAGCCTGAGAGACTGCTCAAGAGCAGGAGTTTAGTATGCATTTTTTAAGTGGCTAGGCATTGCCAGAGTGGGTTCCTCACCCCCATAATTTACCTTTGTTCAAGAGCTTTTTAAAGTATTTGCTCAATTACATAAAAAGTACCAGCAGTCAGGAAGTCTCTCATGTGATCCCTGGGCAGAAAGCACTCAGGCACTTGAACAGCATCAATGTCTCAGGGTCAGGTAATGAAGCCGAAATACCAGCTCTGATGACAAGAACTAGAGGAACTGTTACTACAGCTCTTCTACTTTGTGCTCACCTGCAGAGTTTTGTTTTGTTGTAATGTTGGATCCTACACAAAGCTGTCCATCACATGTCCTGGATCTGCAGAGCCTTGTTAGAGGAACATGTTAAACCTGCATCCTTAAGCTCTGTCTCAGTAAAACAGGGATCTGTAGTGAGGCTCTATCTGTGGACTATGACTGCTTCAAATCACCTAGAAATATTGACTGTCCATCTCCAAAACACCACCTGCCAGGGAAAGGAGTATTCTAGCCATAGGGAAGGAGCAGTTTCTTATTGCTGGAACTGAGACTTTTCAGACCTTCCGTCCCGCCTGTTCGGGGCAGCGGTGATGTTTCCACCTCCGCACCGCCTGGTGCAGGTTCCTGTTCCTCTTCTGCCAGGCGTAGGCCTTGTTCACCACCACCTTGTCACTCTGCACCTCGCCGCTCACCACGAACACCCCGGCGTGAGTGCCTCGCATGATGTTGTGGGCGCAGGTGGCATCAATGTCCAGCCACTGCTGGAGCCTGGAGGGGATTTCAGTCCTGAGGAGCGGGCCGTGCTTCAGCACCTCCACCCTGGAGGGGTCCAGGTCAAAGTCTGAGATGGTGGTGGTCGTGTTCTTCCTCAGGATTCGGATTTTTACTGCTGCAGGGGTTGAAAAAAGAGCTGTTAGTTCTCTTTACTTTTCATAGCTCTCACCTACTTAAGCACAAAGAGCCAGCTCAAGGTTTCTCTGCTGTGTGTAATGTGGGGACACATCGGTCCAGGTTCTTGTAATTGCAGTGCACTTGTAAAAGTTCTCATCTGAGGTCAGTTTCCAGTACTGAACACTGTTCTTGGAGTCATAGAATCATTTAGGTTGGAAGAGACATCCAAGGTCTTTGAGTCCAGCCATTAATTCAGCGCTGCCCAGGCTACCACGAAACCACATCCCCAGGTGCCTCATCCACATGTCTGTTAAATACTTTCAGGAATGGTGACTCAACCACTTTCCTGGGCAGCCTGTTCCAGGGTCTGACAATCCTTTCAGTGACGATGTTTTTCCTAATACCCAATCTGAACCTCTCTAGTGCAGCTTGAAGCCTTTTCCTTTTGTCCTACTGCCTGTTACTTGGGAGAAGAGACTTCCTTCTCCTTCTCACTCCATTTTCCTCATGAAACTGGCAAAGGTGTATCAGCAGCACTGCATGGGCAGAAACCCTGTGGGAAGCACGGGCACAAGCAGGCAGATACATCAAAGTCTTGGTCTCATGCTAATTGACTTTTCTCTGAACTGGGATTTCAGGAGGTGACATGACTGACAGCTGCCTGGGATTTGTAACTTTTTTATTAAAAGATACTTTTATATGTTGGTCAGTATATTGAAAACTTCCAGGTAATTGAGCAGAGCCAGTGCTGCTGCCTGCTTGGGCTGGGAGAGGGACTTAAACAACCATGTTGAAGCTTGAAATAGCCAACATGGATTTTGCTAAAGGTTGATTGAAACGTTAGTCTCAAAGGCAAAACCAGAATAGGGCTTATTTTTGGCAGCCACAGGTGAAAACCAAATCAGAGCCCATGGAAATAAAGCAGGTCTTCACCTTTGGTGCTGCCTGGAGCTGGGCCCTCCTGCCCACAGGTAAGGTGAGACCTGAAAATATCTGGTATCTGCTGTAAAAGCTGTGATTGCTCCGACTCAGTATATTGTGACAAAGCTGTTTTCTGTCCATGCCACTGCTTGGCTGCTGGAGGGAACAGCAGCAATTGAGAGCAACACAGGGGTACTCACCAAAATCATTGGCACAGAGGCTTTCCAGGATCTCCCTGGCAGTGCTGGCCTCCTCAAGCTCACAGTCCTTGCAGCTGGCTCGAGGCACTGCTGCAACAGAAATTTCATTATAACACCCTTGTCAAGCTTCACTGGAAAAGACACAGTGAAATATTGAGATCTGCAAATGGTGCCTTGCTGCTTCCAAGTGATGCTTCTTCCTGAGCCACCCAGTCCCTGGAGGGACATGTGAAACTGCCAGGGTGGGAAGTGTCAAGCTCCCCTTCCAGTGGCTGGGGCAGGTCCTGCTTGTTGTGCTTTGTTCAGGCTTGTGTGTCTTGCTTCGTGTTAAAGCAGAGTGAAAATGCTTAGTGAAACTCTAGTTTGGATGAAACAGCAAAGCCAGTGCTGTGGCCACACTCCATCCAGTGATGCTGAAATGATGTTGAAATGTCTGTTCTCCCCTTAACTGCTCTTGAATCTCCCCCAGTGTTCATCAGTATCTGGGTGTTTAATTTAGTCTTTCAGACAGATTTTTTAATGCTGTAACTCATGTCTGCACAGGCTAACACCTCTGTGTGGTGTTTCCTAATGTTTAAAGGGAAGGCTTGCAAAACATTTCTTTTTGCATGTTCTTAAACCCCTGGACACAACTGAAAGATCAGAGCTGCAGCTCTGTAGCTCCACTGGAAGCACATCTCACTGCTGGGAGCCTGCACTCCATGAGCTCTCCTGCTGTGCCTGGGCTGGAGGCTTTACAGCCATTCCTTCCCTCTGCCCCAAACCCTGCGGGGCCTGATGGCGCCCAGGGAGCTCATGAATACAGCAGAGAGAGGAACAAGCCACAGTCAATGTTATGCTAATTTTCTAGAAACAGTTCTCAGAGAGAACAAAACTACAATTTATAACTTTTTTTTAAATACGGCTTAAACCCAGAAATATTCAGAATAGAAATAAGTCATAGGATTGTCCTTTTGAGCTTTCAGTGTTACACATTGGAAAATACATGAGAAAAAACTCCTTACTTCTCCTGGCAGAGGAATTTTCATCCATGGAGACTGCTGCAATGCACAGCTCGTGATCTGCAGGGAACTTGTTGCAGTTCAGGATTTCGGGCCAGGGGTAGCCGTAACAAGCCATGACGGGCGCGCAGCTCCTCTTGACGGCTTCGCAGAGGCTGCGGCAGGGGTAGATGAGCCTGGGGAGGGGATGGGGGTTCAGCACTGCCACACCCTTGCCAACAGGCTGAGGGTCAAGCCCTGGCACCACTGCTGCCCACAGGGCTGTGTTGCACACTGCAGTGCTTGCAGGAGATTTGAGGATCTTCGATTTTTTTGAACATTCATGTGCAGACAGCAAACAAATTTCTGAGGACAAGGAGGGATGAGGCTGTTTGAGGCTGCTGCCAGAAGCCCTTCACCCCCCACCAGGGATCTTGTCTAGTTGTGCAAAGGCTGCTTACCTTTACAGGTGCCTGATTAGATACCCCGTTTTCCTTAGCACCTCTGTACTTTAAGGGCTGCACCTCAGAACTGGGGATTTCTTTCGCTGCTGGAACTGTTGGGCTGAGAAACCCCTACATGTTCAGGGCAGGAGCTGGGGTGAGGAGCTGCACAGGAGGTGGGAGGTGAAGCTGGTGGGTGCCAGCAGCTACTGCAGCGTATGAGGGATGGCCAGGGGATGTGGCAGCAGTGCCTGGGGTGGGAGAGCAGGAGACTCTAAAGGAGGAAAGGTAATGTTGCTGCTCCTACAAGATGGAATGCTCATGTTTCCCTGTCAGACAGGTGTTCCCTGCTGGGTAATCCAATTGCCCCTCACCTCGTGAGGGGCAGCACAACTTCCTGGGGACTGCTCTGGTCACATCACATCCATTTTCTCTCCAGAGGCACATGTAGTTGTTCTCTTGGGGAAATGTAACTGTTACAGCTGAAATAACTTGTAAAAACATCTTACCTGTCCAAGCAGATTGGTGCAAAGAGGGAGCAGAGGAAAATCCTTGCATCTGGGTGGCACTCCCTGGCCAGCAAGGGCAGCCAGCTGGAAGACTGCTGGATGACTTCTGTCATGGTCTCATGCTCCAGCAGATTGGGGATCCTCATCTCAGAGTAGCCGATATCGTAGCACAAGGCCATGCGGTGTGGAATGGGCAGGCAGCTGGAGGATCTCCTCAGGTAGCTCGCCCAGGCTCCTGGAGAGCCCCAGGGCAGCAGCCACACCAAGAGTCCCAGCAGCCATGGGCCACCCGCCCTGGAGGGGAGCCTGTGGTGGGCTGTGACCATGCTCAGAGTGGGAGTATGGGCAGTGCACCCTGGACTGAGCTACTCCTGACTGTGGGACGCCTTTTATAGCCTACGAGCCACCTCTCTGTCAATCCATCCTCATTAAGTGCGGCCCTTTCAGAGCCCTCATGGGGAAGACAATGCTCCAATTTTCATTTGCCAGTGGCCCCGATTGTTTGTATTTTAGCAGGGGTTTGGCTTAGATCAGCAGGTGTGGAAATGAGGGCAGTTGGGGAGGGATAAATTACTTGGCCCATGTGTCTTGGGGCTCTTTCAGCCGAGATTGAATCTCTGTTTGACACCAGTGCTCCAACCCATCCCCTTTCTCTTGCTCCAGGATTAGTCATTATTTCATAAACCCCAATGTTTTCCTCTCTTTTGTTTTTTGTAAAAGCAATCAAGTGTTGCTCAAAGTCAATTAGAAGGCATTTGTTCAGCTGGATCTATTGTTGAGCAGGCAGGGAGATAGGATGGTCTCACAGCCAGAAGTTAACTGTTTAGGAGAGCTGAGGGCAGAGAGGAACTCATTTGCAGCTGTGGAGCCAGGTTGTTTGTGGATGGGATTGGCAGCTCTCAGCTGGAAGCCCCCTCACCTTGCAACCTGCAGGACAGTGTGCTCTCTGCTTAGCAGAGTTCCTGCTTCATTCTGAAATCCTGTTACTACCGCTGAAGAGCGCAATTGTCCTTCCTCCAGCACGCAATTAAGATTCCAAAATCCATCATTATTGTAGCCCAGTTTGGGGAACTGGAAATACTGGGGGCACTGGTTGCCAGCGCACACAGTTCATTTGGACCTGGTGCTGTGCCACGAGGTTCAAACTGGTCAGTGGAAGCTCCAGCTCTGAAGTGTCCTCTGGCACAAGGACCCTGCGCTGCCTGAGGCGGAAATTGCTTCCTTGGAGGCTGTTACAGATACAGCTGGCTGCATTGTGTTCTGGGGCTCATTCTCTACAGGGTCTGTAGTTAGCAAGAAGCCAACTGCTTATTGACAGCTTGAGCTGATGTGGTTGATTTCAGGTCATGGAAGTAATAAATTTCCCCCCTCCCCATTTGAAGATTACTGTTCTAGTTGATCTGTCATGTGTCCTTCGCACATTGCTGCAGGATCTCCAGGGAGCTGCAATTTGGAGAGCAAGACCTTGGGTCTAGGAGCACTTAGATTTGTCCTGCATTGGTGGCTTTTCTTTTCCTTTTAAAAAATCTCAGCAGCTGGTAACAAGATCAGCACTGCAGTGACAGACACCAGCCAGGAGGATCCTCTCCACCTTCTGGGCCACAGTCTAACTGTGCTCTGGAATGGGACCTTGCCAAGTGCATGACCAGTGTACCTTGCAATCTTCTCATGGTCATCAGTGGATTCCTCTGCATTTAAATTTGCTTGGGATCCTGGAATGGCCTGATCGCTGCTGGGTTTGTGCTGCAAAGGAAAGCTGGTGATACCTGGGTATGGAGTGCAGCATCCTCCATGTGCAGCACCTTCCCTTTTAATATTGCATTTGAAGACTGTTTTTAGTGGGGAATCAAGGGAGTGAGTGGGAAAATATTAGAATTTTTCTCCTGGGCCATGCTCCCCTGAAAGGTATTTGTTTTTGTACAAAGTGCCATCCTCTCCATGTGAGAGCAGGGAAGCCTGAAACTCTGGCCATCACCACTGCCCACTGGTAAAGAGTTTTGTCCTCCCTTCCTGTAAAGCAGCAGTTCCCAGACTGATCCACATGGCACCTTTGAAATGGTAATATGTAGTGATATGCACAGTGTTTATTCACTCCTTTGTCCATTGTGGTATGTGTGAGAGAGTTTAAGGGCTTGACCTCTGGATACAAACATTTAGGAACTGCTGCTGTAAAAATACCTGCCTCTGGCAGCTCAGGTGTGTGGTTTATGCTCTTTGTGAGACGTCTTCTGATAGGGGGGTGGATGTCTTTGAATGTCCCAAGCTTAGGCAGTTCCTAAATTCCACGCTATGCCTTTTTTTTCCCATGAATCTCCTGCCACTGGTATGGGATCCCACTGTAACCAGTTCCTCAGTCTCTGTTGGTGCTCACACTTTTGCTTTAGAAATTCCTGACTTCCTGACAGAGGAGGAGTGCAAGCTCATCGTCCATCTTGCAAAGCTGAAGGGGCTGCAGAAGAGCCAGATCTTACCAACAGAGGACTATGAGGAAGCCATGGAAATGATTGAAATTAGCCAGATGGACATTTTCAATCTCCTGGACCATAATCAGGATGGGCAGCTGCAGCTCAAAGAGGTAGAGTGTGGGCCAGACCAGGGGAGGTTTGCTGGGGACCCTCTGGCACATCCCCTCTTCAGATGTGCTTGGGTAGAGCAGACCCTGGAATACACCCATCAGTATTTGTTGGATTTTCTGTCTTGAAGCTTGTGCTGGCTCTTCAGCATGGAATTTTCTGGGGCACTGTGCAGTAGTTATCATGCTATTGGGAGGTAGCAGCAGTCCTTGGCAGGACACATGTGTTTTGAATATGCTGTATAAAATGTGCCTTGTGCTGTGTGTTGCCTCTTGCTGGGTGTCCCGGGAAGTGACTTTGTCACCTGGGCCCTGCTTTGTGCAGCCTGTGAGAAACTTGCTGTGTGAATTCACAAGCGACAGCCCTCCTGGGCGGGGAATAACGAGCACATTGTCCACAGCTCTTCAGCAGCCTTGTGCTGTGTGGCAGGGTGCATCCTGACAGTTCAAGAGTCCCTTCCCAGGCTCCCATTTGAGGTGGAGCTGTGGATTTGACCCATCCTGTGGGCCACAACGGTGGAGTATGGGGAACTGCACCAGTGACAACCCAGGGCAAGGCTCCTTTTTCTGGAGCCTGCTGGGAGCTCTTCAGGATTCTGCATCTCTCTGTACATGTGAAAAGGAAGCATTTTGTTCCAAACCCTTATCTTGCACAAAGTTAAACTGCTCACTTTTATCATCAATAGCTTTACTTTCCCTTCAAGAGAAAAAGCTGTGCCCCCTCCACCTCAGGGCTGGTTAACCAAGTCCCAGCAGTCATTTGCCATGACATAAACTGGAAATAACAGCACTCCTTGGCCACAGTCTGTGTGTGGCTGCCAGATGACTCTCACCACAGTTGTGTTTCTGTGGAAATGTGCCGATGCCTGGTTGGTGGATGTGCTGCAGGGGAGAGCCTGGCAGGCCTCAGTGCAAGAAATCTGCAGGGTTTGGGGAGTACAAGAAACCAGTGCTCTGTGCTGATCCATATGTGAATTTCAGGTATTGACCCACACCCGGCTTGGGAACGGCAGGTGGATGACCCCTGAAAACATCCGGGAAATGTACACAGCAGTCAAGGCTGATCCTGATGGGAATGGTAAGACCAGCTTTGTGGGAATCCCTTCACCCTCAGCATGTTGGATGCCTCACACAGGATTGTAGGGCAGAGCAAGAGCCATGTCCCTGCCCTGGCCTGTTTCTCTACCTGAGTTCTTCAAAGGAAAGTAATGCTGCCTTAGAGACCTTCTCAGGAAAGCAAACTCAGTGTAAACCTGACATCACAGCACTTCAGCCGCTGTATCACCAGTCTAGCAGACAGACTGGTCCCACCACCTGCGCGTGGATCTTGCAGGAGCAGAACACAACGCTGCACTCCTTCTCCCCTGTCAGACCTGCCTTGGTTTGTGCCCCAGTGCAGCGAAACCTTCAGGGTGCACTTTTGCTCCCCTGGTCTGAGAGACTGCTCTGGCTCTGACTACAGAGTTCCTGTTACCTGGGATGCAGGTGTTCAGACACACCTTCCACACCTGCCTTGTTTTCAGGAAGGCTTCTGCAGCAGGCTGGGAATCCCGTGTCACTGGCAGGGGAGGGTGGAATAAGTGGAGGTGGGAGTGGTCTTTTCAGTCAGCCTTTGTTGCTGAAGCCCCTCTCTTGCCACTGCAAACTCTCTGTATTCCATGAGGGCACTTCTGTCCCTCCTGCCCCTCCTGCCCCATATCTCTCAAGGGCTTCCCCTGTCCAGACAAGCACTCTCACCTCTGCTGCCCTAATTAGAGTGGCCTCAATTAAGCAACACTCCATTTCCTAATCAAATTAAGTGAATGCACAGGCTCTGCATGCTCTCTTTCAGTGACCTGGCATTGAGAGTTGCCCAGGAGGAGCTGCTTTGGAGTTGAAACAGTACCAGTGTGAATGCATAAATATCCGGAGGGCACCCTGTGCCCTGTCCTCTGGGCTGGTGGCATTCTTGGCAGGGGTATGACTGAGTCCTCAGTGGCTTTTCCACCACTCTGGACATTAACAAATGAAAGGTCCTGTTAAAGACCTCTTGGCAGGACCTTGCTTCCAGAGTGCTGCTTCCCTCTGTTGTTAGATTGGTACGTGAACACCAAGAGACCAGGTCACAACCTGGATGTGGTACTGCGTCATCAGAGACTGGGGGAAGCAAGGGGAAGTGGGGACAGAGAGACACGAGGAATAATAACAGTGGATCATTTGGTCATGACCACTGGCACCTGAGGAACTGTCCCAGGCTGACCCTGGTCCTTTCTGCTGCTAGGGCATGCTGGATGCCCAGGGAGCAGAGCTGGCACCCAGCAGCACTGGGTTTGCTGCCTGAACGAGCTCCACTCCCAGCCCATGCCAAGTGCTGGCTGCTGGGCAGCACAGGGCAGGGCACTGCATACTGGTGTCAGGGATCTGGTCCCCAATGTGAGGCTTTCCTTCTCTAGAAAGGGGAAACAAAAATTGTGAGGACTTTTCTGAAGACAGCTAAGGCAAAAGTCCACCCCTTGCTGAGTCCAGTTGAGTGCAAACAAGAAATACCTGTTTAAGGAGAAACCGCTTTTTACCTGTCGTTTTTCTGTTATTTCTGCTTACACAAGATCATACTTATGTTTTACAATTACACAAATGTAGGATAATGTGCTGCTTGGTTTGGGTTTTGCTTTTTTTAATTACCCTGCAAGGTCATGTAGAAAACGTGGTCTCAGATATCGCCTTTAAACATGTTCATTTAAATATCTTAAGTAACAAGCCCCAAGACACTGGGTGGCACAGACTTTTTGTGTATATTAGAACTGCAGTGGGTGTTTCTATTCTGGTAGATTGATTTGTGTGTTTAGGAGCTTTTTAATGTTCAAAATGGTGTTTTACTTGCCACAGTTCTGACCCTGCATGGTTCACTTTGGCAGGTTGCTGTATGTCCTCTGCTGCAGGTGAGAGCGTTGCTGGGGCCTGTGATCCTGGGCATAGGGTACAGCCTGTGGTGGGCACAGGACCATGACTGGGATCTGTTTGAGGAAGGCAGTCTCTGCACTCCCCTCAGCTGGTGTTTCTCCAAGTACAGGATTCCAAAAACTATTACCTGCACCACAGTCAGGTGGCTTTTCCTCTGTTCCCGTAGGTGTGCTGAGTTTGGAGGAGTTCAAACAGTTGAATATCCGTGATTTCCACAAATACATGGGAAGCCAGAAAGTGAAGATGAGTGACCTGGTGCGCAACAGCCAGCACACCTGGCTGTACCAGGGCGAGGGGGCACACCAGGTCATGAGAGCCATACGGCAAAGGTAAGGGCCAGGCAGCAGAGGGGTGGCTGGGTCTGGGGAGGCACAAGGATCACCTGTGCTGGAAGAGGCAGTTGCAGACTTGCTAATATTCACATTTCCTAATTGTGTGAAAGTCTTTGGAGTATAAAGAGCAAGCAATACAGACACAGAATGGGAAGAGAAGGTTTTCATTAGAACAAGAATTTGTATTGTCCCATGGAAAGGGAAAAATTAAAATCGAACCTTTCAGCATCTCCATTCACTTTTGGGAACAGCCCTATAAAACCAGGAAGATTTGGCAGTATATGAAATACTTCATTCCAATTAGTAAATGAGCTTACTGGGAGAAGCTGCTCATTTCCAATGCTGTCTGGGTGCCAGTAGTTACTGTCATTTGCTTTAGTTACTCATGCATTTCACTGAAGTCTGTCTTAGCTGTTCAGAACTGACTTTTTAACAAGCACGACTTCACCTAAAGAAAGCCAAGTTAGTGGCGTCCTCCGAGCACACATATTGTAGGGCAGCTCATGGCAGATGGGAGAATCTCTTACCCGTCCCTTCATCTCAGATTTGGTACTGGGAAGAGCTGAAACCCAGCACTGAGGCCAAATCATGTAGCATTGGTGAATTTGAGATAGTTGGCTGGAGGCTGTCTTGTTCTTATGGTGCTGGTCCTCACCCAGAACATGGGTGGGTAAAATCTGTCCTGAGGCTTGAAAACAGCTGTTGGCCACTCCTTTTCTTCAGTGCATTCCAGCAGGGGAGAATGGGGTCGCATATTGCCTTGATTAGAGCAGACTGTGCTTGCCACCTTCTCCATGCCAGCCAGCACTCACATCACGTATCAGCATTTGCTTGTACGCTCTTCAGTTGGCTGCTCTTAGGAGGATGTGAAGACACAGCACTGAAGGAGGCTGTTAGTCCTCCCTGGGACCATGCACTGCCTGGAGGGGCTTTGCCATCCTGCCCAGGTGCCATTCTCCTTGCACCTGCCCCAAGGGCTTCACTGGTCAGATTCTCAGAGCTCTGAGTGTTCTTTGGCAGGTCTCAAGACGTACCTGCTTGCCTTGGGGATGATCTCAGATGTAGCAGTGGAAAAATCCCAGAGCAGGAGGGCTCCGGTCTCCTTGATCACTTCCAGTGCCCCTCTGCCCTGGGGGAGGCTGCTGCAAAGGCAACAGGGAAAGGTGAGTTAGGTGACAAGATTATTCCTAGAGCTAGTCTCTTGTTCACTCTCATGAGGGACCCTGTGCTTTGCTAACTGTCCCTGAGGTCTGTAGGTGGTGTGCAGGAGTCCAGAGAAGTGATGACATGACACTTGAAGGCTCCAGGGACACGCACAGAAAGGATCTTGCTGAGCAAGCAAAGTCTTCCTGAGAGCAGTCCTGCTGGAGATCCATCCTTCGGTTTTGTTTTGGTTTTTTTGTTATTAATCTTGATGAGGGCTTTCTGACTGATGCTGATGGTCCAACAGATCTGTAAGGACCCAGTTATCTCTTGGCATGCTGGCTGCAGCCCATCCTTCTCTCCGGTCTGTTGGGGAAGGGGCTTCTCTTTCTCTAGATGTATTCGATGCCTGGGAGTAGTGTCTGACCAGGGTGACGATGCTTCCTGCTCACCTGCTCTGCTCTCCCCAGGGTGATGCGCCTCACTCGCTTGCCCCCCGAGATTGTGGAGCACAGCGAGCCCCTCCAGGTGGTGCGGTACGACCAAGGAGGGCACTACCACGCCCACATGGACAGTGGCCCCGTGTTCCCCGAGACTGCCTGCAGCCACACGAAGCTTGTCGCCAATGAAAGTGCTCCTTTTGAGACCTCCTGCCGGTAAGCTCTGCCCTGACAGTCTGGAACACATTAGAGAAGGGGTGTGCACAGACATTTCACTTCACCTTGCGTGGGACTTGGTGCTTGCATCGTGGGCTCACAAGCCAGCTCAGGAGATCACTGGCTTGGAGGGGTTTGAAGGACAAGGTGGGTGAATCCTATGGGTCCATACAAAGAAAGCAGAGTGTTCTGCACACCTGCTGGGCCATCCCCACCAGAGCCTACAAGCACACTCTCACTGTTCTGGATGGGAATTTTTTTTGTTGTCTGTATGGTATTCTTGGAGAAAAGATGATAGTGTAAATAATGTGCCTTTTTATATCTTGGAGGGGCATGGTAGAGAGAGCTCCTGTATCTCTCCTCTAGGTGTGTCTCCTGACAGCCCCCCTCTGTCTTGCAGGTATGTGACTGTGCTGTTCTACTTGAACAACGTGACTGGGGGAGGCGAAACAGTCTTTCCTATCGCTGATAACAGGACATATGAAGAGATGGTAAATGAACCTCACCTACATGTTACCACTGGGGATGCTGAGTCTCTCTTTGAATGTCTTTATTCACTGTGGCTGCAGAAGGGGTCTGGTGTGTGAGGCTGGTGAGTGTTAGGGAAGCTGTGCTTCACTTACGATCTTTTCCCTCTGATGCCAAGGGAAAAGGCACAGGGCTTTGACAGCTGCAGCTCTGCCTGCTCAGAGGTGTGAGGGACAGTCTGTTGGCCTTGCTGCCACAACACAAGTCCTGCTTGCTTCTCTCTTGGCAGGTTTCCTCAGGCTAAGCCTTGTCAGGTATGTTGTGCTCCTGCCAGGCAACGTGTTAAGGAATGGGTGGCTGCTCAGAAACAGGTTATTAGCCTCCAGGGGACAGGCTATGGACCTCTCCAGGGCTGCTCTGGGTGGGTTGTGAAACCCTCTGTGTCAGCCTTGAGCTGTCCCTGTGGAGCACTCAGGCAAGGGGCAGGGTGATGGCTGGCAGCAGGGGCAGCCCAGTATGTGTGCCTCGTTCCAGCCCCATTTGCAACACCTTCTCTGTGGTTTCTCTCCAGTCTTTGATCCAGAATGACGTTGACCTGCGAGATACTCGGAAAAACTGCGACAAGGGCAATTTGCGAGTGAAACCTCAGCAAGGCACTGCTGTCTTCTGGTACAACTACCTGTCAGACGGAGAAGGTAGGGGATCGTTTCAAGACTTGGCTCTTGGGAGAGGTAGGACTGCAGGAGGTGACAGCCATAGTCTTCTTGCTGTGGCTGGGAGCTCAGGAAACAGCCAAAGGGTGGTAGCTGCCTGCTAGCAGGAATTGTAGAGTCTTCTTGTCACCAGCTGGGTTGGAGCTTCCTGACTCTGAAAGGCCTTTGTTTACAGGCAATAGGTCAGTGGCTCCTGATGTCTTTGGGGGACAGGACTAGCTAGCAAACAAAGACCTTGGCTGCACTCACCACCGCCAGCTGCCTCCCATCCCACTGTGCAAGCTGAAACTCCTGCTGGAACTTGGTCTGCAATTCAAAATGTGTCACTGATGTGGTGTTGCCCAGAGGGGTGGGGAGGGGAGGTAGACAAAGGCACAGCCTTCAGCTCTGCAGCACAGGGAGGCCTGGGCCACCCCACATGAGGACTTGGGGCCAGCGCCTGCTTTGTAGCTGAGCCGCAGCCCTGTGGTGTCTGTCGTTGGGGCTGTTTTTGTCATGAAGCACAGTGTGGTTTGCCCTGACAGGCTGGGCATTGACATGAATATTCCATGCTGCTGGTGAGTATGGCTCCAGAGGGTTTTGGTGGCAGATTTTTTTGAGCTGTGGTGGAAGGAAGGAGTGTAGACTCCCAGGTCCCCTGGGAACAGCTCCTGTTTCCATGTCTAGAAAATCCACAGAGGTCACAAGACCAGTGTTTAGGCTCTTGGGTAATAATGTCAAGACCATTGCTCTCCTGTGAGAAGAGCCCTGTTGTGTTTTTATGAGCATTTTGTTCCTAAATGGAAAGTGGCTGCTGAGGCAAGTCTGCCACCAAAAAAAACATGAGACCTGTGTAAAGAGAGGGTAATTTAGAAATGCTGAAATGCAGTTTCTAAAATGACCATGAGCCTCTGACTTCCACAGGCCTTCTAGCAGCAGCACTCATCTCTTCTATGCCAGCCACTCTTTTGGGAAGAGTTGAGAAAAGCGGCAGGTGTGATGCAGAATGCAAGAGCCCCTTGGGCTGAGTGGAAACATGGAGGCAATGAGCATTTTGCACTAAGAAAGCCTGCCCTGGTGAACTCCTTGTAGGCACTAGGGTGAGGTGGCACTAAGATGGAGGGGTGGCAGGAGGAGCAACTCCTGTAACATGTATCTCAGCTCAAGGCCAAGCAGGTGCTGCTGCCAAGAGAGCTGGCATCAGCATTTGCTGGCCATATGTCCTTGCAATGTCTTGGCTCTGCCTGCCCTCCTTGCCACATCCTAACAGGGCTCTGCTCTTTTGCAGGCTGGGTGGGGGAGCTGGATGACTTCGCCCTGCACGGAGGCTGCCTGGTCACCCAGGGCACCAAGTGGATCGCCAACAACTGGATCAACGTGGACCCCAACCGCCGGCGGCAGCAGCAGTTCCAGCAGGAGATGGAGCGCTATGCGGGGGCGGGGGCCGAGGCGGGGGCCGGAGCCCCGGGCGAGTGGACAGTGGACAAGTCCTACAGCGGGGTGCACCTGGAGCTGTAGGCGCGCGCACGTGGCCTTTTCCCGCGCTGGGCGGGGGGGCGGGGCCGCGGGTCACGTGCGCGGCGGGGCCGCGTCGCGCGCCAATAAAGCGTGGAGAGACGGGCACCGCCTGCGCGTGCTCCGGGGGCGGGGCCGCGGGGCTCGGCCAATGGGCGGCGGGCGGAGCGGCGGCGCGTGGGGTTCGGCCAATGAGCGCTGGGCGGGGCGGAGGCGCGCGGGGCTCGGCCAATGAGCGCCGCGGAGAGCGGCGGCGGCGGCGCCGCCAAGATGGAGTCGGTGGCGATGGTGGCTCCGGTGACGGCGCTGGAGTTCGCGGGGGACGCGCTGCTGGCGGGTGAGCAGCAGGACCGGGGCGGGCTGGGGACGGCGGCGGGAGCGACAGCGGCTGATGCGATGTCCCGCAGGCACAGGCCCGGAGGTGGTGGCGTTCCGGCTGAGCGGCGGCGGCGGGACGGCAGGGGGAGAGCGGCGGATGGTGCTGCGTGAGGCCAGCGTGCAGGGGCTGCGGGCCGAGCCGGGCCCCGGGCCGGCGGTGCGGGTGGCGGCGTTCGGCGGGCGCTGGCTGGCCGTGCTGGCGGTGCGGCGCGGCGGGCCGGGCCCGCGGCTGGCGCTGTGCGGCGGCGGCGCGGCGCGGGAGGTCGGGGCGCGCGTGTGGGAGGCGCGCTGGGCCGGGGCCGGGCGGCTGGCGCTGGCGCTGGGCGGCGGGGCCGTGGCGCTGTACGAGTGGCGGGGCGGCGGGCGCTGGCTGCGGCGGACGAGCTGTGGAGGGGCCGGGGCGCTGCGCTGCGCCGTGCTGGCCGGGGCGGGCTGGGCGCGGCTGGCGCTGGCGGCCGGCACGGCGGCGGGGGCCGTGGTGGTGTGGCGGGCGGCGGCGGCGGCGGCCCCGCGGCGGCAGCTCCGCGGGCACCGGGGCGCGGTGCTGGCGCTCTGCTACGCGGCGGCGCGGGGCCTGCTCGCCTCCGCCTCCGAGGACCGCAGCGTGCGGCTCTGGGCCGTGGGCGAGCTGGGCGGCGGCGGCGGGAGCGGGGACGGCACCTGCCTGCTCGTGTGCTACGGGCACGGTGCTCGCGTGGCCGCCGTGGTGCTGCGGGGGCCGCTCCCGGTCAGCGCGGGGGAGGACGGGGCCTGTCTGGAGTGGGGCGGCGGCGGCGCCGTCCGGCGGGCTCGGCGCGGGCACCGCGGGGCCCTGCGCGCCCTGGCCCTGCGCCCCGCCGGGGGCCTCCTCGCCACGGGCGGCGACGATGGCGGCGTCCGGCTCTGGCGGCCCCGGCGGGCGGCCCCGGGGGCGGTGGCGGCGCTGGGGGGCCCGGAGCGGCCGCGGACCGTGTTGCTGGCGGGACCGCGGCGGGTGCTGGCGCTGGGCGAGGCGGGCGGGCTGGCGGCGTACGAGGCGGCTCGGGGGCTCTGGGCGCCGGTGCTGTCCCCCGCCGCCGTCGGGCCCCGCGCCCTGCTGGCCGCCGCCCCGCTGCCCGGCGGGGACGAGGCGCTCTGCGCCCTGGGCGGCGGCGACGGTCGCCTCCTCCTCTTCGCCCTGAGCCGCCCCGGGGCCGCCGCCGAGCTCAGGCCGTTCGAGGGGGCCGTGCGCGGGCTGAGTTGGGCCCCCCGTCCTGGACTGTCCCCCGCCGCCGCTGTCGCGTTCCTGGTCTCCGGGCCCGAAGGGGAGATGCTCTGGCTGGACGTCGTGCACCGCCCCGGGCGGGCACCCTGGGTGCGGCTTATGGGACGGTACCTGCTGCCCCCCTGCAAGCAGCGCTGGCACACCTGCGCTGCCTTTCTGCCCCAGGGAGAGCTCCTGGTCTGCGGGGACCGCCGGGGCTCCCTCCTCCTCTTCCCGTGCAGCAGCAACTCGGCCTGGGCTGCAGAAAACACCACTATTGCCAATGGTGGCACCGACCCAGTCAGTGAGGAGTCCAGCACTGAACTGGAGCCCTGTTACTTGTTGCACAAAGGGGCTCTTCCCCTTGAGTCCCCACTGTCCCTGCTGTTCGGGCTCCACGGGAAGACAGGGGTGACTTCAGTGACCTGCCACAAGGGCTACATTTACAGTACTGGCCGTGATGGTGTCTACCGCCAGCTCCGACTTCAGGACCGGCAGCTGGAGGTCCTGTGGAAACGCAGGCCCTGCAAAGGGCTGCAGTGGATCGAGGAGCTGCGCTTCACCCCGGATGGGGACCTGCTTGTGCTGGGCTTTCATGCTGACAACTTTGTGGTGTGGAGCAGCAGGACCAGCGAGAACCTCCACTGCATCCCTTGTGGGGGTGGGCACCGCTCCTGGAGCTACTGCAGCAGCCCCTCAGCTGAGGCCTTTGCCTTCATCAAGTCTGGGGACGTGATGCTCTACTGCCGCGAGGCCGAGCCCTGCGAGCAGCAGGTGCTGCTGGCGTCCCTGCACGGGCGGGAGATCACCTGCGTGAGGCGCCTGGGGGCCGTGGAGGTGCCTGGCCACGCCGCGCTTAACGTGCTGGTCACCGGCAGCGAGGACACCACGGCCTGTGTCCTGGTGCTCAGTGAGCACTCTCGGGCAGCTGTGCCCCTCGCCCGCCTCAGTGACCACATTTCCAGTGTGAGGACACTGGCGCTGGCCGACCCCACAGGACCTGGAGATGAGGGTTTTGGTGACAAGGGCTTGTCTGCCCTGCTCTTCTCTGCGGGTGGGCGGGCGCAGATCGAGTGCTACCGGCTGGTGTGTGCTGGGGACCCAACCTCTGAGAGCGCCGTGGCCTGCCAGGTCATCCATGTGGCCTCCCACCGGCTGGACGAGCACTGGGAGCGGAAGAAGAACAGGCACAAGCTCATCAAGATGGACCCAGAGACGAGGTGATGCTCAGGGACTGCCTGAGGCAGGGTTAGTAGTGACCATGATCCAGGAGGGTGATGGGAATCACGCCAGGCTGCAGGCTCAGCTAAGGCAGGCAGGGCCAGTGCGGCCCTATATGTGCATTCCTGGTGTCCTGTGGCTGGGCCTTGAGGGGCTTGTGGGACCAGGGAAAGGCCCGGTCTTTCCTGGTGCCTCCTCCTGCATCCAGGACTGGGCTGGGCCTGCTCTCCTGGGCCATCCACCTCCCCAGGGTCACAGGTGTCACCAAAGCATTGGTGAGTGTCATATCTTTGCTACAGGTACATGTCCCTCTCAGTTGTGCCCAAGACTACCACTGAACAGCTGTCCACACTGTGGAAGTTCCTGGCTGCTGCCTGCAGTGATGGATCAGTCCGGTGAGGAGCCGTTGTGGAGCCTGGCAGGGAGAACAGAGCTGGGGCTGCTGCTGGAAGCAGAGCAGGCTCTACATGGGAGGCTGCTGCCATGGATGTGGGGCTTGTTCTGCACTGGGAATGGGATGGTGCACAGTGGGAATTGGGGCAGAGGTGCCAGGAGCCCCTTCTCCCACAGCCAACTACCCTCTGCTCCATCACAGGGTCTTTGGGCTGCTGGAGGCTGCTCGGAAGTTGGTGCTGGTGGCAGAGTCATTTCACCACCAGCGCTGTGTGCTGAAGGTGGAGGCATTTGTGCACACTGGGACAGGAGGGGAGAGGTGAGCCCTGGATGCTGGGCTGCTGCTGACAGACTTTGGGGAGAAGTGTTTGTCCTCACAGGGATGGCAGCTTGGTGAGAGGAGGGAAGGGAGAAGGTATGGGGTGCTGTTCTGCCCCTTCCGCAGGTCTCAGTGGGGACCCTCGGGGCTGTGGCTGAAGGCTCTCCCTACACCTGCCTTCTAGGAGGCACCTCCTGTGCAGTGCAGCCACCGACGGCAGCATCGCCTTCTGGGACATCACCGGCCCCATCACGAATGCAGTGGATGCCCTGTACCAAGCAGAGGGAGAGATGCAGCCCTTGGGTGGGTGTCACTGCCAGGGGCTCTGCTGCTTCCTCTGACCAAGGTGAGCATTGCTCTGCTGACCAAGCCTGTTTTCCCAGCCCTGGGTGTGCCGCTGCTCACCATCATGGCGCACAGCTGTGGTGTGAACAGCCTCCACGTCAGCAAGATGCCAGAGGGACAGTACCTGGTGGCCAGTGGCAGCGATGATGGCTCCATCCATGTCTGCCTGCTGGGCGTGTCCCTGGGCAAGGGTGAGGCCACGGCAGGGACCTCCCTGCAGGTCCTGGAGCGGGTGTCCAGGCCCTGTGCCCACGCTGCCCATGTGACAGGGATCCGGGTGCTGCGGCCGGACCTGCTGCTCTCGGCCTCGGTGGACCAGCGCCTGACACTGTGGCACCGGGGCCAGGGCAGGCTGGTCCCCCTCAGCACCACCTTCTTCCACGTGCCCGACCTGGCCGAGCTGGACTGCTGGGAGGTGGCAGAGGCTGGGGGGCAGCTGCGGTACTACTGTGTGCTCTGTGGGCAGGGCCTGGAGCTGCTGAGCGGCACAGCCCCATCTGAGCCCCTGCCACCAGAGGCTGCCAGTACTGGGGCAGGTGTGTGACACATCCCAGTCCCTGCCTGTCTTGGCCTCCCATCATTGCAGTGCCTGCCCCAGGCTGCACACGGATGTGTCCCCTCCTGAGGGGATGGGCATGCTTGGCTCCCTCAGGGGCAGCACAGCCACATCTAGGCCAGCTCAAGGGCAGTGGTCTCAGAGAACACAGATGTGACCCCTCCTGGACAAGCCTGTGGCTCCCCAGGCACTAAAGAAGCAGGGCTGTCAGCCTCCCCTCTGCAGGAGAACTTTGTTCCTCAGGAGTTGAGGGACTCATGTCCTGGTTTTCCAGCCCTGGTCTTAAGAGAGGAACATTCTCCTGAGGGCCCTGCCCAGAATGGGGAGCTTGAGGGCAGCAGGAACTGAAGAAGGATCAGGCAGTGCTGTGTGACATGGTGGGCTGCAGCCTGGTGTGCCCTGGGACAGGGCACTGTCTGACAACCCTAACCCTGCAGTGCTGAGGATGCTGTTGAAATGCAGAGGGCCAGTAACAAAGCAACACTTCAGCGCTGCTTCAGGCCATGTGGGTTCTTCCTGTGCAGCAGCATAACCCAGGACAGCTGGAGCAAGGGAAGGACAAACAACTCTGAGGTCAGACACAGTGTTTGTCCAGCAACAAGTATATTGGACCCCAGTACTGGGGCCTGGCCTAGGACCTGAGTGGGGCCTGGAACCTCAGGAGCTCCCTGCCAGCATGGAGCAACTTTCAATAAACAGCTTTGACAGACCTGAAGTTGGTGCCTGGGTTTGTGGTAACTGGTCTCTGGTGCCATGTCCCCCAGTGCTCCCAGCCCAGTTTGTGGAGTCCCACAGGAGACTTCCCTTTTCCCTT